>NC_143017.1:110457763-110831929 GCF_055824585.1 Amblyomma mixtum | reverse complement strand
AGCACACACACACACGCACGCACTGGTTGGCCAGTCGGGCGGGCCACTGGACAATGTTTTATTCAGAGTGACCGCTCCGGTCGAGAGAACAAGGAGCGAATAGCAATTGATGCTTCGACTCGACTGCCAGCTGCGCGAACCATTCCCAACATCCTTTGCCGCTTCGTTCATTGTCGCCGCCACGTTTGCCGAAAGCAGAAACTCTCCGCCGCCGTCCGTTACGTGGTGCGTGCAACTTCAAGTTGCTGCGTTCCCACGCACACTCTCGAAGAAACCGGCGCCGTCAGGGAGAGAATTCGTGTTCGAAACTCGCCCGTTAGTCGGGTTCAGTCGCTGATCCTCGAATACCTTTCGTTGAGGGGCCCTGCATGTATACAGGCGAGCACTAGAGATGCAAGATCAGAACAAAGGCGGAGACCTCACGCTTCCTTAGAAACTCGTTGCACATGCATTGCACATATAACGGACTGCCACATGCGCAAACGCCGCATCGAAGAAGGAACTCGTTACGGGCCACGCAGAGGGAGCGTTCCTATTGAGGAGAAAACAAAGAAACGGAGGTGCCCGCAGAATACGTATAGGCTTTAATGCCTTTTGGCAGACGATGACGCTTTTATTGAAGGAGAAAAATTGCATTCAGTGTTCCTTTGTCGCTGTACGTAGGGAAGCAGCAGTGGAATGACCGCACTCAACTGTGCAGCAAGATCGCTGTGCAACAGATCGCCGGAGAACATAGCCATAGAAAATGTCGCACTGTTGCCGACACCATGCTCATAAAAAATATCCAGGCGTCGAACCATACCAGTCAAGATAGTCTCTCGAGTCCTCGATCTCTCTTGCATTTTTTTTTCATGGGTTATGTACAAACTAAAAGAAAAAAAGAGTGCCACGAATTCCGCTTGCGGAAGGGAAGGCATTTCTCTTATTTCATTCTCTTTTCAAGATCCTGCTGCACTCCTGCTAAGCAAAATTAAATCGGGGAAGGTAATAAACTCAGCGGAGATTGGAATACACTCCCAACACAAGCCTCAAAAAAAAAATCGCAGTCTTTGTCATCGTAACGGCACTAAATGTAAGCATGAAATGAAGTGCAGGCAAAGCGCAACGCATTTTGTGCCGGCTCATAAATGGTGGTGTGTACTCGTGTCTTGAGGAGTCTCCGTCATCGGTAATTGTTCTTTTCTCAGCTTTTAAGAACGTTAGCTCTTAATACTTACGTTTGTAAAGGACGCGGCGGTCAGCACTGAGGGTCAAGTTGACCAAAACAGTAACCACGTGACCACACTATATCACATAGCAACAGTGGGCGCGTATGGCCTCAGTTGATACCTATACTTTTGAGTCTCTTTATTGATTTTTTATTTCTTTTATTTCTTTTATTTTTTATTCTTTATTTTTGTTTCTTTTCTTATTTTTATATTTATTTCCTTAGTTTTCATTTTTCGATTCCTTTTATTTTTTTTATGAAACCTATGCATTCACTAGATGCGCCTTTATTCATGCCCAAACTTCGATCGTTCGTGGCGGAATGGTAGCGCCTCCGCTTCAAACTCCAAAGGCCTGGTTCGATTCCTAGCCTCGACAGAGTTTCTATTTAAGTAGTGTCGCCGAAACGCGGACAAATCTGCCGACACGGCTGCTAACGACAGTATGAGGCATTAAAGGTTTTCGCCTAAAAAAAGCGATGGCTGAGTGGGCTATACGGCTGTGAAAAACAAAGCTGATCTATTTCGGCCCCTGCAGGTTTGAACCATGCTCGAGGCTGAAAGTTTTTATGCGTAGCATATTGCAATCACTCAGTTCAGCCCTTGGGCGCGGCCGGGCAGCCACCAAACCACGTGACGTGACGTCACGTGGTGACGTGACATCACCAAACCACGTGAAAAAAAGAAAAAAAAAGAAAGAAAAAAAAGACAGCTGTGCATGGTAGCGGTTGCCACCGCCCCGTTTCAAAGGGGGCGCTCCTATCCATCCATCCATCCATCCATACGCCACGAAGGAAAAGCTTCTGAGAAAATCGAGTGCCGCCAAGCAATACCTCGCGCAAAAAGACCGCACAATATGCAACGCATTCTTGGCTTAACCAAGCTAAGCCTGGGCATCTTTTTTTTTCTTTGTTCTGTTTGATATCATTCGGGCGGACAGTTTTGCCGCCAACCAAATCGTTAACGCAACGAATCTCGAGCAGCACATTGCTCTGCTGTAAAACTCTCTACCATCCTTCACTCTGTCAAGGTGCTTGGCCTCTTCTCCGCCGCCGCCTGATGCATCCTGATCGTGTACAGTCGCGTCGGTCCGCCATCGCACCGGGGCCAGCGCACTTGTTCGGCGAGACGGACGCAGGGTCACCGCGCGGCTCCGTGGGCGACGCAGGCTCAGACTCGTTGTCCCGTTCCAACATTGCGCGAGGCAAGCGCCGCAAGCCGCTCTGCTCCGGCGAGCGCTGGTCGGCCAGCGCTGCTCGTCGAGCCGTGAGGGAGATACAAACGGCGCGCGCAGCCGTCCCGTCCAGACCGGCACGCGATCTGGCCAGCGCGGGGACCGCTGCCGCCCAATGATGATCGATAGTCGCGGAAAGCGGAGCTGACAGGCTGCGCTCGGGCTAAGTGCTGCTGCGGCGCCCACTGAGCGCTCGCACGCTGGGCCGTATAGGCAGCGCGCGAACCGTGACGGCGCCGCCACTGAAAACAGCGCCGAGCTCTTTTCTTTGCCTCAGTAAACGCCGTCGCTAACTTTGCGATGAGTTCTGCCGCGTGTTTCTTTTCTGTGTGAATGTTTGTGCGTCTGTAAACAGTTGAGTGAGTGATGTAAGGCATGCCGACGGCAACCATAATCGCGCGCTCTTTTTCGCACACTCCTGACGCATCCTAGGACTGCAGCAGACGTCAAGTGAAAGCGCGAGCAAAAATGTGGTAGGGTTTGATGTAGTTAAACCGAGTAGACGTGCGAAAGCATGTGTTTAGCCTGATTGGCTCATGGTTTTGCTTTGCTGGGTAGTCGGCCCGTCTGGCGACTGTAGACTCAAGTTAAGCTCTGACAGCTGATCTGATCGACTCGTGCAGCAGATGGAAGTTGATGAAGACAACGATGTGCGATGAGCAGCGCGATAGCGTGTTGCCATTTAACACGAGGAGTGATCGGCTTTGTGGATAACATAGCATAGCACAGCATGGGGGACCTTAATGGGGGCCGAAAGCGAGCAAGCTATGCTATGCTATGCTATGCTATGCTATGCTATGCTATGCTATGCTATGCATAGCATAGCATAGCATAGCATAGCATAGCATAGCATAGCATAGCATAGCATAGCATAGCATAGCATAGCGAAGCTAATCTGTTCCCTCCGCCGAGGGCTCGAAACGCAGTCGCGGCAATATTTATTTTATTTCTGCACCCTGAAGGTCCGGGACGCCCCAAGATTCTTGGTGTAGCAGGGACGCCACAAGATTCTTGGTTGGTTTTGATCCCGTGGTCTTTTCGCACTAAAGTTACGAGGTCGCTTGAGCTTCTCCTTAGGAGTAGACGCGGTAGCGCCTTCTCCTCCTTTTCCTCTCTTTTTATTCCTTCTATTTCTAATTTCCCACAGATTACTAATCTACAATCACATTAATGATCACGGTCATGAATTACAATCACCGTTACCGATCACATTACCGATAATCAATCAAAATTATCTATTACCAATCACTATCTAGGTAACACTGCACGACATACTACACCACTACATACTCATACATACATACCATCTGTTTCGGTGCAATGCAATGAAGCCCTATAACCCCGTCTTTTCATTCCGCCCAATTTCTGACGCCTCATTAGCATATTTATATTTGTTTTTATTTAATTACTGTAACTCCAGACACATCACAAGTACACATTACTAAGTCATACACACAACGGTAATAGTTATAAAGTTAACTATTCAATTTTAGCTAATCAGCCTGCTAGTTTGCACGTGTTAGATGTATTCTGATGTACTACACGGCTGATAATGTTATGGCGAAAAAAAAAGCGCTATTGTGATTTAAAAAGCCTATTTTTAAAAATGATGTAAAGTCTTAGGTAAAACATCGTGGGAGGGAACAGCGCGAACAAGACGACAGACGAAGCAAGAGGACACGAAGACGAGCGCTGTCTCGAAACAGTTTCGAGACGGCGCTCGTCTTCGTGTCCTCTTGCTTCGTCTGTCGTCTTGTTCGCGCTGTTCCCTCCCACGATGTATTATTACAAACTCGCCCAGCTATTCATCCTTCTTAGGTGAAACAACCTGTATATGATTCTGCGCGGGTTGCCCCAGAGGGTTACAAAATAAAACTTCAGCCATTCTTGCACACTACACCCCGGCACTAAGAGAAACCAGCAGGAAACATGCGGTGCGAATGTGTGAAGAAATCGTGACCACAAAGCTTAAATATGCTATAAAATGAACGATTCCTTTTCGGCCACAAAAAACAAAAGGGGGGTGGGGGGAGCCTTGCGAGCAATGTCGACCCAAAATAATGTTTTTCCGAAACAGCAACAGCGGGGTACCAAATGTACAGCATATGTCATACTTAGAGGGGGCACAAGAAAATGTTACACCAGTTCTTAGCGCTGAGAAAAGTGCGTTTCATAGCTAAGCAGGAGCACGGCTTCAGGGTCCTGCTCTCGAGCTCTCCGTGCTTTTTTTTTTCACTTGACTTCTCAAATTAAGAGCCGGTCTAACTATTTCTCGCCTTCCCTCTAAGTATGACACATACTGCACACTGTGTAGCTTTTGCCCTTTTCTTGAACTCGAATCCTCCACATGGCTTTCTCAAGTGAGCATCGCCTCGCCGATACAAGCCGGTTGGCAGCGTTGTTCCCCGTGGCAAAAGAGGACTTTGAAAAGCACCTTGAGCAGTGGCGATGTGCAGTATGGCGGTGGTATTTTTTTCCTCCCACACACAACTCCGCCTGCAGCATTGCGTTGTGAATACGTCACAGAGGGGCAGTAAGAAAGGATAGAACCATGCACTGTTCAGGACCGTGTAACTTAGTGAGCTGTTTACGGTCGCGAAGTCTACCAGCTGCATATAACTGCTCGCCAAGCTCATCAACGCGGAAGAAGGAGGGGAGAGCCATCCTTAAGTCTTCTTCTGGGAGTCCAGGCGCACAACCTTCTACTCAACAATTTTAACCAGCAGGGTACACGCGCGGTATCAATTTTGAGGTCTTCGAGTGGCACTTCTGATCCGCGACTGTGGCTTTTGTGCGAGCAAAGTGGTTGATGTGAACTTCTATAAATCAGAGAACATGTTTTCCACCTGGCATCGTTCAACTCAGAACGTCCATTTTTATACGTAAATCTGGCTGTTGTCCGCACCATATCTGACATAGTTTTTACAGATTATACTCGCATGATTGCCAAAGTGTTCGGCAGCCTGAAAGGCTACGTGAACCAACCTCAGGCATAAACGTTTAACGTCAACGCAGCGCATAACTGCTGAGGGTACGCCAGAATAACAAGAGATTGAAAATCCTCGACCTTGCATTTTTTTTTTGCCTGCTAGCACTGGATGGGTCACTAGCAAAAAAGCCTCGTCATGTTGAAGCTCGTCATGTTGAAGCCTCGGATCAACTCCGGTAAGCTTGGCAAGCTTGGCGAAACTCGGGTAAGCTTGGAGTAGCGTGATGCCAGTTGCAACCAATGGGAAGAAGCTCGGGTAAGCTTGGAGGAGCGTCGCGCCACCTGTAGCCAATGAGAACAGGGTCATCTACAGACGACTGCAGAGAGGATGTGAAGATGAAGTGCGCAGCTCCGAATAGACGTGGCAGCCCTATATCATTTAAGCAGCGGTTGCGGGGCTTCAAGTGCCGTCCAACGCAAATCGCCGGACGGCGTACAACCACTCAGTAAATGCGCCGACGGACAGCACTCCAGACCGATTTTCATCTTCTGGAACAGGCTAGCCGCTGCGTTCCCCAACGCCCAATAACCAGCGAGCCACAAATGTAGAAGCGCGTCCCTTATTCAGGCGACGAGCTCATCTTCCGCAAGAATCGCACGCAGCAGGCGCCGACAACCAGCGGCACTTGTTTCTCTGCACGGAGGGATTACTAGCGGCATGCTGCAGGTGTAGAAGCGCTGCCATTAGCCATAGTTGCATTTAGTGACGCCACAGAATATCTACGTCTAATTTGCCGATGGCCAAGCTGTCATTTTAGTGCAATATCGTTAAGGCTCTCGTTTTTTACAAAATCTGGCGGTGTCGCCGGGGTTGTGAGCGAAACGTTCTTGGAGAAGCAATCTAGGTGGGCTACCTTGGTCACGTGACCAGTGGAAAATTACAACCTGCCCACCGGACTGTGAACGAAGCCACCACCGTGGCAGGTGTCAGTTAAATTAATGGTTGGTTGCTCGTGAAGAGCAACCTGAGTCGCACAAGCCCCACCGGTGGCAGCACCTGTCATCGCAGGGCTGTGGCGCATCGCTTAACCGACGCACCACTGCGCCTGGAGGGGTATGAGGACTCTCCCAGGGACCTGTGAATGTAAAGTCGAGAATGGCCAATTCTTATATACTGGCATTTATCTATTAATGCTATCCTCTCATAACACTAAGGCGGAGAGCTTAAGTGTCTCCTCTAATTTTATTCTCACAGCAGTAGGTCCACAGGCAGCTCCCTAACAGGGTAAAAGGAGTTGACGAAGTTCGTCATAGCCGGAAACTCGAGTGTTCACTGGCTCACCGCTAAGGTGGTATGGTGTTAGTTACCAGTCTTTCGGATCATGAACAGCTACACGAAACGAACGAGCACAACATAAAGCCCGCGCTCTCTCATTATCCTCAAATTACACATTAATAATCAGGAAGCTCTCACTTAACGAGATACTTGCATCTTTAAAAGAGAGTTCTTTAAAATCGAATTTTCTTCGCTCCACTTCGGTAAAAAAAAAGAAGCAAATCTGAGATACTCCTTCCTTTAATCACCCCAACTAGACTAGTAACCTACTCGGAGCTGAGAAATTCGCCAATTTCTTGCCCACCGAAGCACTCCATGACTGGCAGCGAAACATAAATATAAAAATGCGTTCTTCACTCCAAGCGAGGATCTCGCACATGACAGAGCACAGAAAAGAAAAAAAAAATGGCCTAAGCGGCCAAATTACTTCCGCCCGTGCCAGCCCCGCTGCTTGCCGAGCGCGGACTAAAATTGATATCCCAGTCTCCCCTCGAGCAAACTACTCCGCTACCTAGTGCGCCTCACGGGAGAAGCGTTTAAGTAGCCCGCGTGAATTTTACTTTTTTTTCCCATCCACGACGGCGCCCTGGCACGCCTGAACTAAAAACGAAACATATACAATAAAACCACACTGCGGCAAGCTTCGCGCGACACCTGGAAGACACGACGATGAAGTCGTCTCTGCGCTCAGCACTTAGCACCGCGCGGCGCGAGGGCATTCAATAAAAGCAGGTAAGAAAGCAGCGCTTTTCACATAACCTTGATTAGGTCATCATATAGCGCCTCCACATCGGGCCTCTGCCTATTTAAAACTTCCAGAAGACCGTGGCGGTGAAGAGGGGGGAGGGGGGGGAGGGGGAGGTCTCTGTGGGTGGCGCAAGGGGAGACACGTGAGCGGAGCGGATGCCGCGGAGGAAAAAAAAAAAAGAAAACGGGTGAACGTTGCGCACGCAGGCCGCCGAGGCGAAAATGCGCATCCAATTTTTTAGCTGGGCGCGATTAAGGCCCGCTTTCAGCGGTCGCGAGTAGCAGCGTCTTCACCGAGCGATTAAGCGTCCGGTCTCCGAGATGGCGGCGGCCGGGTCGTCCCATTTGCCTCACTATAAGCGCGCACCAGTGAGATTGGTAGCCGCAAATAGGCCCACGCACCTCTCGCAGGATCTGCTCCGTCGGCGGCTTAGCTCGTCTACGAACGTAGCGGCGCAGCCATTAATCCGCCTCCCGCGCTTCGAGCTTTGGGGTCATGATTAGGAGTTGCCGAGAACTTGCGCGCATCCGCTGTCTCTGCTTGTGTTATTTATTTACGAATACTGTCGGTGGCGAGGCCGTTACAGCGATGGGGTATATCATAAAATGAGTGATACGATCATTTCCACATATTACACAAAAGATACAGTAGTCATCAAAATTAGGGCCCTTCATTTTCGGGTAAAGCCCTATTTTTACCCAGTTCTTGCACACTGAACAAATTTTCTTAAAGTTCAGTTTAATCCAATTTTTAACCCAAAATTCTCTGTCTAGAGAACATGGTTTTCAATTACGCAAACCTGTACGCACTGCACGAAGATTAACGGCTATTTTGTGTTTATTCTAAAGGGAAGTTTTCAGTTGACTGATCGTTTTAAACCTCCTTAACGCTTGTCTTCATGATGCGGCATAATCTGAGGATAACTTCAATAGCTGCGTTTAGGAAGCGGCTGGTCAGAATACAGGCACTGACTAGATGTCGCTTTGGAATCATAGATCAAGTGCCACCCACGTTTACGACGTTTTACTCCAAGGCTTTTGTGAGTCCAAATGATCCCTGTTATCACGAATTAAATGTTTTCGGAAGAGCAGCGAAGGAGAATATAACATGCGATTAAATAGCTTCCATAAGTAAGTAAAGAGCAAAAAAATTTTCAAATCTTACTTATGCAGTAAGATTTTTAGTTCCGCGTCAATTTCCACACTGTTTATAAAAATTATGGGCAACGAACTACTAAATTTCATGCCCCGCACAAAAGCAAGCGCTGACAGTAAATTGTCTTTTGATTGAAAATGACATGAAATAACTAGAAATTACAGTTATAAAGTTTCTTCTGAAAATTCCGATCTGTACCCGAATCGGAGCTCGAAAAAATGTCGCCAAATTTTTGCCTCCCGAATTCCAGAAAGAATGACGACCGATAATGTAGGGTCCTAATCTTATTTCGCGCACAAATATCGTTTCAAGTAAGCACCACGTAGTAAAAATTGTAACACTTAACAAAAGAATGCACAGCACATAAAATCCAAGCAAAAGGTCTTTTTTTCCCTTTTGTACTTTTAAGCGAACTCATTCAAATATTGCGAATGTGTCGCCTTGGTTCGGCCTCCATGCGCGAGTCAAAATGTGATGCAGTCAAGTATTAACGTGCGGTGTTCAACAGTGGCATGTCGATAAATTTTTTTTGGTGCGCATTTGACTGAAATACTCGTATTTATGGCAAAACAGAATTTTACTCACGATGTTCTCTCCGGCTTTCCGAAACTTGAGAGATTTATAGACCAGAGCCATTTGAATTGCCCACACTTCCTTGGCAACTTTCAGGCTTTCTTGCCTGCTATTCCATCTCTGTCCTAAGCAAAAAGTATGCAACTGAGATAAGTGTACAAGCTCAGTACCCAGCTGTTTGAGCTCTTAATTTCAGCAACACAAACAGCGGAAAGAAAAGGAGAAAGAAAACCAATCTGCTTGAATCAGTTGTCTGTTTATAGAGGCTTGGAAATCATTAGAAATAAAGCACCCGTACTGTAACGGCCTCCATATTGTAATAAAGTTACGTTACATGATGGTGGACCGCTGCAACAATCATGAGACATTGTGCACCATGCAATAGAAATGTTGTGTTCGCTTTCTTTTCCGATGCTTTAAAAGGTTATATTAGGCGCGTCTTGGAAATAGAAAAGCAGCCGTTAGTACTCGGAACTTCTCTTGTGTTTCCGCTTTTCCATGAAACACCAATTCCTGTGCTCGAAAGATAATCCATGAAGTACATTAAAAGAGGGAAGCCACTCCCTCTCTGAAGGCGCTACGTCGGGCGGGTCAGCAGCATGACGAATTCAGTCTCAAAATACAAAGAGACGAAAAAAAAGCGCGATCGTACCACAAAAGAAAATTTCTCAAAGGTAACCTTCTCACCCGTCGGCAAAAACACTCGCGAACTCCCAAAGGTGGAGACATTGCATCCAGCGGTGTCAGTTTGGCGCACATCGGAGACCGTTTCTGGGCCGAATTCGCAGAGCAGGGGTGCTGTAAAGCGTAGCGATACACAATGGCGCGCACTTACGGAGACAAGAGCACACCTGCTCCTAACAGTGGAGCGAGCAGGGCGGGCGTGAAAGGGGCCGGACGCGGCAGAAAACAAGAGTCGGCGCTAAACACGAGGCCGGTCGTTAGGGGAGCCTTGTCGCGTTGCGAAGAGCGGAGGCTGTACGAACGGCGCTTCGATATCATTGGCAGGCGACGTTGCTTGGCGCAATGGCTGTCGTTTGCCTAATGGCCTCGAGCGGCATCTTGCGTGGCCGCCAGGGGCCGGCGACGGCGATCCTGCATGCTCCGGCGAACGGCGGAGGGATGGGGAGACGAGGCATGCGTGCGAGAGAGGAACTGTTGCTGCCCCCAGAGAGCGACTAACCTGTCTGGGAGAGATACACCTTACAGTGATAGGGACAGAGAGAACAACTTCGTTTACGGCCCGTTAGAGCGCTTATGGCCAGCTCGGTATATACCCTGTGGAGTCTGCCGGGCGTAGCGGTGTATTTTTCAGGATTAATTTATTCACCCGCTCTCAGTACTGAATGTGTCCATGGGGACTCACTGTGGCGCTCGCTCTCTGTTTTTTGTGCACATGTGTTCCAGAACAGCAAGAGAAAGTATGACGCGACGAGTGTGGTTCACAAATTGCCTCTGTGTCCAAAAATAGATACTCTTCTAGTTCACCGTACGCAGACATACGCAAGAGATATCTATGACACAAACATAACGCACTTCATAGTGCGCATGCGCCAATCGCTCTGTGTCATAACGTACGCTAGGATTGCGGCCGATATTGCAGCAACAGCTGTATGGTTAACGTTGCGCGAAATCATGACGGCGCCGTCGTCCGCGCAACTCATCCCCCTTCCCCCTCGCACACACACCAACAGCCCCACATTCCATGACTGTTTACAGCGCCCGGCTATTCCAACACTGTCAGGAAAAAAAATTCACTAGAGCTTGCTTGTGGCGCCAATATGAATACAGCGGCAGCAGCTCCGAAGGCATTCCACACGCTGTTCACATTTATTAAACGCTCCAACAGCCATCAGTGTTTTGCACCATTCCAGGTGTGAACGAATTTTGCATTGACACAACAATAAACGACCAGTGAATTAGTATTCCTGTTAAGTTAAACGTACGTGGTTTTTGTGTTGTCAAGAAGACATAGCATAGTCATCCAGCGGAGTGATGTCCTTTGAAGCGAGAGCACCTCGCTACGAATGAATTCACCATCGTTACTGCGGTTATCGGGAGGTTCACAAGATTTAAATGTCACATAGAGAGACTGCGCGCCTTATCTAAACTATAAAAAAATAAATGAGCCATGAATTGTCCTCATTCTTCATTTCATTTGCCAAATAGTCTTCTCCTAGGCCTATCGAGGTGCAAAAAATTGTTCACATGGCGCCATATTGGCTTAAGTTGTCACCGCGTCCACGTCTGCACACGTTGAACTGATTAAGTGCTGATGTTACATTGTAAGAAGTGAAGAACTCCTGATGTTATATTGTAAGAACTGAAGAAGTGTTGATGTTATATTGTAAGAACTGAAGAATTGCCGATGTTATATTGTAAGATCCGGCAAACACAGCGCATGTGTCTGTGTTCTTCTCTTACGTCCTCTCTGTTAGCGCTGTTGAACTGGTTTTCATCAAACAGCACCAACCATCCACAGTAAGCCCTCATCTTAAAATACTTCCGTTTAGCGCACTTAATCTCTCGTGCGCTATTCGAGACTCTCTATTGGTCCGTGAAGTTATAGGCTTAGTATTGTACGATAGTTCGCACCAGAATATTTGTCCGGTTATAGGGTTATTGCCACAACGCGAGCACACAGGCTGCACCTGAATGTAATACGCACGAGAGCAGATCAGGGGACCTGTATGTGCAGTGCTCAGCCTGCATTGTGAAATTCTTGGGCCGCCGCGGTGGCTCAGTGGTTACCGGTGCTCGGCTGCTAACCCGAAAGACGCGGGTTCGATCCCGGCCGCAGGCGGTTGAATTTCTTTGGAGGAGAAATTCAAGAGACCCGTGTACTGTGCGATGTCAGTGCACGTTAAAGAACCCTAGGGGGTCAAAATTTCCGGAGCCCTCCACTACGGCGTCTCTCATAGCCTGAGTCGCTTTGGGACGTTAAACCCCAATAAACCAACCAAACCAACCAGCATTGTGAAATGCCGCAGTTGATGACGCCGTTTAGGTATGCTGATGTGCGGGGCTTGTAATATGAGCCCCGAAGCAAGAGCTGAGGATGAATTTCATGCCGCATTCTTCCTGCCTGTTTCTGGTTTCATTTATGCGGCCGGCCGGAAAATACAGGTGGTGAAAAACACCCAAAGGGCGCACGTTTAATAGGCTCGAGAAAAAAAAAGATATAAAAAGGTGCTTAAAAATTAAAAATCAACGTATGAAGCGTTGTTGCTACAGACCACCGACAAACTGCAACTGCAATAAAAATTCACTAAACTCGATCTCTTGATACTGATAGTACAAGTGAACGGTGCAGAAATGCCCATTTTAATTGTGCACAGACTCCTAATACTCCAGGGAGCACTTCAGAGAGATGACTCTTATATCTTGACCCCCATGGTTTCAATGTAATTCTGGGTTGTCTACTGTCGAGAGTTTTGTGTTGGATCCGATGCCCTGTACATTACGTGATGCCCTTGAACACATAGACATTCCGCGTCCTGAATAAAGGATCCCGATATTAAATCTCTTCTCCTGCATTCAACTTGCCTTGGGTAGTCACCGCAACGAAATCGAATTCGACATCACGGCGTATTGGGCAAAGCACAAAGTAAAAGAAAGAATATCTATTCTTCCCTGGCCTTCGTTTTGGTTGCACTAAATCTGAAAGACAATGAAATCCTCTTGTTCATAAACATGAAGCTTCTTCTTTGCTCCACAAGTATATAACATCCCGTGTCAAAGCCATCGCGGTGGCTCAGTGGTCATGGCGCTCGGCTGCTTATCCGAAAGACCCGGAGTTCGATCCCGGCCACGGCGGTCGAATTTCAATGCAGGCGAAATTCTAGAGGCCCGTGTACTGTGCGATGTCAGTGTAGGTTAAAGAACCCTAGGTGGCCGAAATTTTCCGGAGTCCTCCACTACGGCGTCCTTCATAGCCTGGGTCGCTTTGGGACGTTAAACCCCCATAAACCAAAGGTAAACCATCCCGTGCAAAAACTTTGTTGGAAGCGTGTGCAAGCGCACGGATATGGCTTGTTTCCGGTGCGCTGACACGTCCAGGTCTTCCTCAAGCCGCGCTTGCGCAGCTCAAGCGTTCATGAGAGACGCCGGCTTCGCTGCCTAGAAGCAATAGAGGAGTCGCTTTCTGCTGAGTCGTCTACTTCGCTGGCCGGTGTCAGAATCGCTCGGGCGCAGTTTTTCGATTTCCCCGTCGTTGATAGTCTAGAAACAGTTTTAAGAAGTTTGGTTGCGATGGCAGTACTTGTTTAGAGCCAGACAACACGAAGGCAAATTCTTAAGTGCCAAATGTAAGCGGTTATAGGCATATGAAGCCGAATTTCATAGGTTACCGTTTGATGCGTCCTATTACGCACTGCAGCAGAAACCGTAGTACCGGTTTTCCGGTCTTCAAAGGAAAGAAAGGTGGCCGCATTTCCTGGTGTTTGGCGGGGAGCAGACTATCTAAAGAATGCAGCAATTTATGTCAGCTGTCACGGAAAAAAAATGCAATATTTCCTAAAAAAAGAAGTCGTATTGAAAAGTATTTCACAAGTCGTATTTCACAAGTTCTACCATACGCCACTCAATGTTTCAGCAATCTTACCACTTCATCGACAGTCAAGCCGCACCAGCCATCCTAAAGCCGTCTATCCACCCCCAGCACAGACCACAGCCCATCTTCGTTCGTTTTTTGTTCAGACCGCTCGGGACTGGAACAAACTGCCTGTCGACGTTGTGCACCACTCCGACCCACATTCCTTCAAGACTGCCATCGAACCACTCCTCACTTGAACATTATGCCCATCCCTCATGTAATACCCCACACCAAGGGGCATTTGAGGTACTAATAATAATAATAAATATAAAAAACTTTAGGGGGCGTACAGAATAAAAAAAAAGAGGCTTCGGATTCCTTAGAGGACTAGCGTCTGTCCTGTGTATTTGTTCTTGTCCCGTGTGTTCACTAAGCGCTAGCAATTATTAATCCAAACGCTTTCCAACTAGCCCAAGTTTCCGCCTTAATAAGGCTGCACATGGCTTTCCAAGAGAAACGGTATTTGCTGTTTTTATATACATAAGAGATTAAGTTAAACGAAGAAAAGAAAAGCCTGTAAAGCCGCGCAGCGTATCTGAGAAAAGATGGATGCATTCGCATGGGCGGCAAAACAGTAAGGCTGATTCTTTACCCGTGAGAAGATTAACTATTAAAGAGAAGATGTACAAGTGTATAAAAGGCGTAAAATAAAGCAACAGAAAAGGATCGCTTCTAACACGACGGCTTATGAATTGCTCTTGAAGCAATGAAGCGGTAAGCAATTCCAGCGCCTTGCTGCGTACAAGAGAGTGCTAACGGTGCGTGAGCAATGTTCTTCCTTCCTCATTCACGCCAAGCGTTGGAGCAGTACAAAACCCCATTCACGTGTGGCTGTGGAAATATCAGTGACCAGAGAAGCAAACCAAGGATCATTTTCGAAACATTAAAAAGAACACAATTGAGGAGTCAATCCTTTTCTCGTGACCGCCTAAGGATGCTTCATAAGCGTTGCTATAAATGTCTGTGCAAGACATGACTGCGTGTTATGGGCGCTTAGGCAAGGAACAGGTGTGTACCAAAAGCTTGCGCACAACCGACAGCGATTCCAGCGGGTCGCAGGGGCCTATGGGTTCACATGAGCCAACCTGCCCCACTGCAAAATACATGTGGATCAAGATGCACAGCAGCAGGTCCCTCACCGGACACAAGATTAAAAATCCGCTCAGTGTACAGCTGGGCAATGGATGGCAGACACAACCTTTTTTGTACGCTTCTTTAAATCTTCCATGCACGCGTCTAAGGACGAAAAAAGCTGTTAGACCTTCCATTCCACGCACAGAGCTATACAGGGTGTTTCACCTAAGACTTTCTGCAATTTTTTAAAATAAACTATTTGAATTAGATGCGCGCTTTTTCTGGCATAGCATTGTCAGTGGTGTAGTACATCATAATGCAGCTAAGACGTGCTAACTAGCACGCTTGTTAACCAATATTTAATAGTTAACTTTTAAACTATTACCGTTGGGCTCCTTAATTATTGAGAGGCATGTAGCCCACCGTAAGTAATGTCCATATCCGTTTTTAGAATTTCGAGAACGCGATTATCCTCGGCGCTGTGGCCCAACAAATTTTGGCTATCTCGACGAGTTAGATTCACTGGAGAGGTTGCTTTGCCTGCAAGCTTCTCAAACCGCATGTATTTTGGGGCGATGTAGGCAAAATTTGTTGAGCCACAGAGTGGAGGATAATCGCGTTCTCGAAATTCTAAAAACGGATATGGACATTACTTACGGTGGGCTACATGCCTCTCAGTAATTAAGGAGCCCAACGGTAATAGTTTAAAAGTTAACTATTAAATATTGGTTAACAAGCCTGCTGGTTACACGTCTTAGCTGCATTATGATGTACTACATCGCTGACAATGCTATACCAGAAAAAGCGCACATCTAATACAAATAGCTTATTTTTAAAAATTGCAGAAAGTCTTAGGTGAAACACGCTGTATAGGGATCTCTGCATGGATTTATTCATTGCTAGCCCAGACGTTAACTACCATTTGAGGCCTGAAATCGCAAGAGTCGAAGACAGCCTGTGGCTCCATATTGTAACAAATCTTTTTCGTGCATTCAATCCGCAGCCGCCACGTAGTTCCTCAGCCCATTATTTAATCCTAGACCGAGTAATGAGTTTCCTCTATGATGTCAGTCCTTAGGTACATACCAAACAATTCTGGACAAAAGCATTTTTGAACGCGAAAGATTTTATGGGCGCAATTTTTATATAATGTAAGATTTCACTATAACAATCAAAGTATCCGCAGATCTCCCGTCGGCGGGCTAGCATTCTTTTGCTATTAACGTTTACCTCTCCTCAAAAGCATTCCCCATTGGTTTCCTACTACAGTCTTAACTGCTCAAGGCAAGCGATGGAAGCGCTATAGAAGAAAGATTTTGCTACATACCGGAAGAATGTACCATTACCCCCAACATTTCTATTCCAGTACCTTACAGTTTTGCAGCATTCAAAATTTTTGTCCAAGATTGTTGGATATGTGAACTGCCGAGAATGGAAAGAATTGGCAAATAGGGAGAGGTTTAACTTTTTCTCGCTGAATATCCCTTCACGATTACGAAGATTACGAAGGAAAGTGCGGCAGAAGGAAGCTCCTGGGATTCCACAGCGAGCTTCCAGAGAACAGCGCACACCTAAAATGTCTCGACGGTACGCGCGAGGTCGAAGAAGCAGATGAGCACGCACCAGATACAGGTCGCGAGGTGAACCCAACGGCTGAATCTTAGCAGCCCGCATATTTAGAGTGTACCAAGCCTCGCCTTTCCGCCCGTACATAATCGTACCTGCCGCCGTTTCCTACGCCCCACCATGCTACGCGAAGGGGCAAAATTGGAAACAGGAGGGGGTGCGCGACACTGATGTCCCAGGGGCGGGCGCTGCGCGTGGCGGGAACTCCACCGCCGCCTGCCGGGAGATAAGGGCAGCGCTGCGCGGTTCTCGACGGTGGCTGAAGGAACGGAACGGTGACTATCGGGAACAGGACAGGGGTGAGGGAAGAAGAAGGGGCGAGGGCTGCAGCTGTCGCCGCTTTAATGAGGCCCCAGACCCCGCCGCGTTCGCGCCTGCCGACGTCCCGTCTCCGAATTCGACCCTTCTGCTTCCAGACGAGCGTGCCGTACCGTTGAGCGAACACCTGGACTTCACGCAGTACAGCGGATGCTCAACCCAGTGCGGCGCTGGCGACAACCAGGGATCATTCTGCCACTCAGCTCTGGTTCATTGCCATGCACATTTCGTGCGAAGCCACACAGGGAGATTGCACCGATTGTGCCCTGCCGGGCAAATAGTTTTGAGCTGAGAGTCGGGCCAGAATACAGGTTTTACAGCTGCTCTACGAGTAATAATTTCTTGATCTCGGCAATGCAAGTAGAGCACTTGTAAAAAATTTTCGCCCTGTCGCGGGGTGGAGAAGAGGCACTGTAGGCGGACGTCCCTTTCCCTGAGCGTGGAGAAGCAGGCCAGGACGTCAAGTCTCCACCAGCGGATATTTCCGCCTTGAGATTTTCTCTGATGAGATTTTCTCTCTCTTTAATCGAGCGAAAAAACTGTTCCTCTGTGGCGTTCATTAAGGTCTTCTTGTGGGGTCGACAAATAAGCAGCAAACAGCGAAAAATTGCACTGCGTCTAATAAGAATAGCATTAGTGTGATGAGAATAAATGATAACATTAAATAACGAACAAGGGAGCAAATGCCGTGGACCTGGTGCGCACGATGACATCGCCTTCATAACTGGGCTTAAAGAGGGGCACGCCATGCCGAATAACTTACGTTTTGCTTACATACCAAGCGGGAACACCAGGGCGACTAGCCGTAAACTGTTAAACTGGCCGTGCTTAACTGGGGATGACGCATGGGCTCTCGCATAACGCCGGACAGCGCATTCGCAGACGCTCATGCACCCACGGCACGCGAGCGGCATTTGCACCGCGGGTCAACAATGAGGATTTCTCTCGGTCCCAACCAAAGGGAAACTGCATTTTCCCACCGGAACAGCGCACGGATGGTAGCGGGTGCTGCGCACACAATGCCACCGTGCCCCCAGATTCCATCCGCCCGAAAACAAAAGGCAGAACATCGGGGCCTCGCGCTCGCGAATGCGTCCCTGTGGCAGGCTCTTACAACTCCGATTTGTGTGTCTCTCCGCCTGCGGCGAGCATGCAGGTCTGCTTAGACCACAGCGCACGTCTTCGAGGAATTCCACGCTCGTCTTTTAGAGTTCGCGCGAGTTTTCCGTGGCGCGTCGAAAGAGGAAACAGACGCGCAGAATACGCGCGGCAGCGGCCGAAGGAGGGAAAGGGCGATGCTTCTGGGCGTGCGGGGAAAGGACCGCACGCTGAGATATTCCGGCGCGCGCGCACGAACATTGCGGCGAATGCTGGAGCTGTGACATGGGAAAATTGCACCTGGCCCAGATAAATGCCGGCTCTGTCAAGACCGCTGCGGAGAGCCCCACTGCGCGCACGCCGTCTGGCGGTGGCGCAACGCAACCCCTGCGATTGCGAGCGATGCACAGCGCGAAGTACGTAAGGCTTCTAGAAGAACAAATAAGGGGCAGAAGTATATCCAGGCACTATATATTAGTACGCACTTTGGAAAAACTGCCTGGTAACAAATTTTCCGCCCCTTCCTTTTCTCCCTCCAGACGCCCATTCTACAGTACTTTTTTTTTTTTTTCGAGTTAGTCGGGTTTCGTGCGTTCGAGCTTGGCCGAAGACGCATCCTGGCAGAGAATTCTAATTTCGAGGTGAGTTAAAACTCAGTGGGTCCGCAGAAAATTTCGCAAGATGATACCACATTAAGCCGCGTGGCCGCGTTTTTCATCATTTTCCTTACTCTCGGGAAAAGAACCTTAGTAAACCAAGTGGAACGCGCGTTATCTTGCTCGGACCATACCGTCCGGAAAGTTCACGATGCAGCGCGGTATATCTGTCATAGTTAGAGCAAAAACATACTTCGCGACAGAGCGACGATGAATGAAAAGAGAAGAGAATAGTTTCAAACTCATGGAATTCTTTAAGGGTAGTTGTAATGTTTTCATGACGTATCTATAGTACAGTAGTGTTCCACAGTTTCGTTACGCTTAAGCTGTGATAGGAAACGTCGCAAAGTGCGTGGGCTGTGGGTTTCCGTGGCTGGTGCCTTGCGTACAGGGTCAATCACACTTAAAGTGAACATGGCTCCGCGTGGCTGCGCACACGCAGAACACTATTGCGGCCAAGCCGGTGGCGAACTCGTGCAAAGAGGCAGATGACACGAAGCACCACGTCGAGTTCCCTCTTCTCGTGCGCCACTCTGCATTGATTCATGAACGGGTTAGATGCAATGGCACTCCTCAGGTACGTGGCCACGCAGAGCCATGTTCCCTCCAAGTGTGGTTGATCCTGTACATGCCAGGGACAATGCAAACAGGGCGCATATTGCGCCCTTTTCAGCGCCGTCAAGTCGCGTCATCCCGTCACCGGGTCGGTGCTCTTGCTCTTGCACACTTCCCGTCTTGTGAGGCCGGCTCGACAAACGCTAATTGCAAGCGTGGCGCCCCAATTGCTTGATTGACCGTTCATGTGGGGCTCTGCTGTCATTTCAGCTCGTTTGGGAACCCCGTGAGCGACAGACGTCGCTCCCCGAAAGCCCCTCCGCTGCCAGTAATGGCGTCCTGTTCGATGGGCGTTGTCTGGCTACAGTCTTCCACTCAGCCTCTCCGCAAGTCCCTCGTTCACAGAGACCGCTTGAACGTCATGCTCTGAGAACTAGCAGAGGAGACACTTACTCGACGGCGAGTAATTATGCGACGCCCTGCATAAGAGATGTTGCAGCGGTCGTCGAAGTGACCTCGACAGTACAGAGAAACAAGGAACTCTGATTGACTGTGCAACCTTTCGGGGTAAACTTTAGCATGGTTCTCGTCTGTCACGATTAATCACTGTACAAATGTGATGAAATGGGACACAGCGTGTTTAGCGTCTGGATGTATTATCTGTGCTAATAATACAAATACAGTGAGTCAAATTCGACTGTTCCTAATGTGCTTTCTTTTAGTGGAAAACAGAATAACAAGTTGCAGAAGTACACTTCAGAAGGTTCGCTAATTAAAGCCTACCAACATATGATATTCTCCTTGCGAAGCTCTTTTCCACGTAAAAAAAAAAAATAATGTCACCCGGCAATCCAGCGGACACTAAATTGTTACATGGCTGTGACCACAAGAAAATAAGATGCACGAACAGTTTAAGGCTAATTGTTCATTGGAGAACATTAACTGTCTCTTTAAACCATCCCATAAATTAATTATCGGTGTTTTTCATGAGGCATGTAAAGAGGCATATTAATCGATACAGTATACACCAAATATATTGGCGTCGAACGAGATATCGAAATGGTTCGATATATCGATAATTTGGTATATAAAACATGGCAGTAGTTATGGTTAACTTAAAACTAGAAGCAAGAATTAGTTGCTGAGGCACTTCTTGCCGCATCGTGTCGCCCACCGCTCACCGCTCGCTGGGCGTTGTTAAGGCCAACCTACTTCGCATTGAAGCAGCAGCTGACGGTGCATCGAAATTAGCCATTGCCTATCAGAAGATGTCTAATCCTGCAACGAATGCACTATAGACAGTTTAATTCCGCAACGCCTTCGGCAGTGCAACAATAGAAGCACGCCAGGCGAGGACCGCCGCTAGCCTTTTTTCGGTCGGTTGGCTTCACCTCATGCTTAGATGTGGCGTGGAAAATCAGTAGCAGAGATCGAAGGCTACCCTCCAGCATATGCCAAGTTCACCTCACCACACCGTATAATACTACTAGAGCTGCCAGCACGGGCCCAAGATGGCGCAGGCTACCACTCTCTGTGAGCGAAAAGTGATCGACGAGCGCCATTATATAGAAAAGTGCCACTCGTATGGGCGCGAGGTTCAGCTCGATATATCGAACGACAGAGAAAATTGGTGTTCGATATACTGCGCAACTTTCCTATACTTTCAAGGGGGATTTTCAAGGGGATAATGATGGAAAAGGACTCGCACAAAAGAACGAGAAGCTAATCTTGCAAGCTGTATTTTCGACAAACGCTTAATGTTGAGCCCTTCTTGGAGTATAGTCGGCTAGCAATGACGAATTACCTCTCCCTTCTGCTATCCTCCCAATCACAATCAGCTGCAGCAGCATTCAGTAGCGTCCAAGGGCTTAAGCATCTGAAAACAGCCATTCGTAAATGCATAACAGTATTTCAGTTGGCTGCCAACCTTTAGAACATCTTGAGCAGACTTATGCAAATGAGGGGCGGATTATGACATGCTTATTAGCATGTTCACAGCGGCAATGATTTTGAGAGCCCTAAACCCTGTGCTTTGAGCCCATCAAGGGTGGGCTACCCTTAAATTTTCTTGGGTGTGGCGTAGCCACGTGTGAACCATCGGTAAACCAAGTTCTTTAGACTTTGAGCGACCCAGCATGTGCGCTTTTCGAAGTCCCCTTGAGAAATCTGTGCTATCCCGCGGTTTCATCGCGTGCCTCAGTACACGTGCCGCACATTAAAATCGCACGAAGTGATCCACCGGTGTCCCACGAAGCAGTGAAGGAAGGTAACGGTCATCAATACAAAGGACAGCATAAATATTGCTTCTATGTTGTTGTTTTCTACTTGTGGTATTTATCAATAGGAAATTAGTAGCGTAATTATTTTATGGTTGAAAGATTATTGATTAAAAAGTAGAAGGAAAAGCGACCACATGCCATCAGTGGGTTCAGAACCCTCGACCTCGGTGCGTCACCTACGCTGGTCTACCAACTGGTGGCGGCTTAAAGAGGGCCTCGGTTCTGGCAGCCTTGATGCCATAGGTAGCATAAGAAGGCTCTCGAAGAGCTGCCGTCCTCACTGTTCTATCACGTTCCACGTGACACTCGCGGTAATGCGGTACGTTCTATGGTGAGTGACGAGTTTTATGCCGCAAGGCCATCTGTGGGCAAACAGCGCCATCACACAAGGTGTTTTTGAATCTATTCACAAGGTTGGGTCAGAGACCCATTTTGCAATCGTTTCATCCGCGGACTCAAACTCTCATTCCCGAAGTAAAATTTGCGATAGAACAGCGCAGAACCACGGGACTGGACAGAAGACAGGCGATGACACAACTCAGTTTATTTCGAAGAAACACGGCTTCTTATACCATATGTACAAACACATGCGTCCCACACATATCGTTCATGCACTCTAAAAAGACAAAATAAGTTTTGTAATCATGGAGGTGAATCAATATTTAACATGTGAAGTTCTTTCTTTGTTAACGCGGCGGACGGCGTGCTGATGCAATGGTCACTCAGCCTCGCTACCGAAGCTGCCTCGATGATTCCCCGGATCAGCTGCTCTTTGTGTTTCGCAAGTACTTCGCATCTTCCGAGTTCAGGCGCACATGCTTTTGAGGGGCAGTCTCTGCAATTAATCCCTAAATTTCTGCACGCTTGCTTAAAATTTGCGCGCATAGCTGGCAGCGCAAACACCAAGACAGCATGCGCATGGATGAATACAGGCCAGCGCCCGCCTCTCACTACCCCCCCCCCCCCCCCCCCCCCCCAGAAGAGCAGCGCTGCTGCCACAGCTTGCTAGGAAGAAGCAGAGAATGCGCGGCTCCCTCCCCTGACTTCGGCCTTGCCGTCTTCACGCCACCGCCGAGGCTACAAGCTACTCTCGCAGAATGCTCAGACGCACACATGCCAGCGCGTACAGCGCATGCGTACGTCTTCACTTCCCCACTCCAATCTCCTCCTCTCTGTGAACCTACGCACCTAACTACACGATCTCGGCAGTTGAGCTACTAACGGCTTTCGCTACAAAAACCATATATGTACAGTCTTGGTCAAAAGTCTTAAGGCCGCAGCGTTCAACTTCAGCGGTTCCTTCAAAACACAAGTCAAGCAGGAAGCTTCTCTACAGCAAGAAGAAACCATCTGCTGGCATTTCAAGGTCATTCGGTCTTTAATAGTGCCGTAATGGCTCTGTTATGCGGCTGAAGCGGAAAGCATTTGGCCTTAAGACTTTTGACCAAGACTGTACATAATGGCACCGCAATACGAGAGTATTCAACAGAGATACAATAACTATGCGAAAACAGTTGTGAACAATGAGGAAAAGCATTAACGTAAGCAACACAGTAATCTGGAGCTAACCAGGTCAGGTCTGAGACATTTCCTCTAGATTGCATGGCTAGGGTAATTCTTGCTTTTTTCCAGTATGTCTCTGGCCTCGTAAAAATTTCTAACGTAATATATGAACAATTTTGAAACAACACGCTATCCAACTTAAAAGCCTTAGAATAAGGCAATACCATCTAAGGCCGGTTAAACCACACGTCTCTCGGGCCCTACAAGTAACATGTTGTGGTCATTTCATTAGAAAACGTCTTCTTCGCCTTTCGCGCACGATAATAGAAGTCTGTGAGCTCGAAGCCCGTTATTTCATAGATACGAAAACTCATCGACTACTGAAGACGGCGCTTTCCACGTCGCGAGATTGGCAGTCATTATTTCGACTTAAAGGCAAACGAGGATGCTTTCACAAGAGGATCTTCTATTGCCACTTAATTAACATCTGTAGACTTCAACTGCCGCTCCATTCACTAAACATAGCCTGTTTACAAAACTAAGACTATTCTGAAAAATCAAGGCCGTGAGCACTTCGTGCGGAAAACGCAAAGCGGGGCGTTTGATGTACGCTCTGACAGAACTATATGCCTTTTTAATTACGGGTGGTGAGAGCCTATAGGGTTTTTATACAAGATTCGTTTTCTGAAAGTTCTCGTTTCAATGAAATAAGAACACATGTACCGCACATTCGGAAAGAAAAGTTGAGTAGAAAAATGAAGAAGCTGTTACTGATAGGCATGCGACAGTGGTCGAACAACGAAGATTAAAGGAGAGGTGAATGACAAAAAGACAAAATTTGGACTTTCGCGTGTTTCTATAGCGACTTCTGTGTTGGTTTAGCGACGTATCGTAATTTAATGAAACCGAAGCAATGTGATGCTTGCTGCGGTGTCTTTAACTGAAAATGCCTGAAAAATTAAAATGTCGGGCTTTAAAGGTCTTCATATTGAGTAGGGCATTTTTTCCTTCTGTGCCAAAAAAGCGACCATTTGAAAGAGAAAATAGCCTAAATGTCAAGTGCATCTGAAAGCCCACTGTGCGGTTTTTAGCGATGTCGTAGGCGACGTTGTAGTCCGTAACTAATTTGCTGAGGGCGGTTATTTAATGCCTTCAGTTGACGAGCTTCTCTTATCGAACTAAGAGCACGGTCTGGCCAACGCTAGAATTCCACCGTAGGCTACATCGCTCGCAAATTTTATTTAATATCGCAAATAATCAGACAAAAATTGCATTCGCTACCTGCATAAGCTTCAGTAAATCGAGAGAAGGGAGGGAGTTCATCCCCGGAGCTATAGCATGGAATGCCATAGAGCAAGAAATCGCCAACGTGACTTCGGTCGAATGTATTGTATCTGCTTTGAAGATTTTACTGCAGCGAATCGTGTTATTGCTGCTACAATTCTCGGTACTTATGCGCATTTTTTCACTCCTATTTGTTTTGTTTTGTAGTGAAAGTATTTTTTTTTTCACGAACTCATTCCTGCCTAAATTTTCAGGAGGCACTTGTCAGTATCAAATAAACAAATAGCAACACGGATAGCTTTCAAAACCAAGATATGTGCTCGCATAAAGAGTTGTTTAGAATGTTCAAAACTGAAGCATAAAAATTAACAGGGAACAAAAGTGTTTGCAAACTATCTCGTCTCCGGCAGTTGGCGTCAGCATGCAATCCTTTGCTTGTTGGGTGTAGGATAGTTTGGTGGCTACAGGCTGCTAGCCTCTTTGTATCAGCCCCGGCCAGGTGTTCAGGGCCATATAAACGGAGGAAACTTTTTCCGTTTTGTTTTTATCTTCAGCCTCTTCGTCAGCCGCCTGTGGCCGCCATCTTTCTTTTGCGTGAAACCGCAAAATGCTGCTGTCGCCGACCAGCAAACACTTTTTTTTTATTGAGGCATCAAACATGCAACGCATTCCATATTCTGAAGGTGTTTGCTGGTTCTTGAACTACCCAGCCCCTTCAACAATTTTTCGTGCTATGGCCGCCGAGCACGGACGTTGTACAGAGATGAAGGAATGCGTAAAACGTGGAACCAGACGTACGGTCACGCAAGACAAAAACAATTATGTCAGCGCGATAGGCGTCTTTACCTGTTGTGTCCCGCAGTCACTACGTGCATGGAGGCATCCTACCAGCGCGGTTTAAACAGTGTCACCTGTCATCACTGTGGCCACCCGTCCTGTCGCTCAGTGCCATACAAGCATAAAAACGCCAGATAAACACATTGTCCACTTTTACGCACTATATATGTATGAGCTGGATCTTGAGGTCTTGCTTGCAAAAATATGTCTTGAGAAAAAAGTATTCGGAACGTCTGCAAATTGTTGTCTTTTCAACGCTCCTGAAACTAGTGACCACTGCTTCAGCAGTTGCCAAAATGCGATATTCTTCCGGGATCTTTCCCAAAACACGAGTCAGATTCCTATACGGAGCCTCACTTTACTTCGCTAGACTCCTTTTATGCACCCATAGATATGTTCTTTCTCGTAGGGCCCCACAGCACGCGCAAGGCCCGTGTGATGAAACGCTATTGTAAGTCAGTTCTTTTGTCAACGCCACACTTTCGACAACTGATTGCTATCTAAGAGACGCGTATGGCCACACTGCCCGCAAACCAGACTTTTACCTTCCTTTAGTCATCCACTCGACCTTGCCTGTTATCTAGTGCGCCGTTCTGAGGCGTATTGTGCTGCTAGGCCGGCTTCGTATCACTGGTTTATATACCTTTTGCAAAACTCCGAAAGTCTGCTTGCTTCCAGAAGAAAAAATCCCTCACCATGGCGGCTAGGCGACTTTTGGGAGAACGAATCGGGTGCAGCGTTGAAGATGTTAACAGAAACAATAACGCCGCGCGCCTTTCCTACCTATTTCTGCTGTGTCTTGCTGCGGCGATAAAGGAATTAAGAGCAGCCTGCCACGCGCTGAAATCACAATGGGAGGGCGAAACGCAGCTGTGCCGAGTTGCTGCTCGCAAGGCGCTTTGAGAGCATAAGGCTTGGAATAGGTGTCTTCAGCGCTGCGCCCACCTTCTCCCACAGGGACAATCCCTTGCCATGGTAAAGGAATTATGGTTTTAAGGTGTGTAACGTCCCAAAGCGGGATCAGAATATGAGGGACGCCATAGTGAAAGGCTCCGGATAATTTCGACCACCTGGAGTTCTTTAACATGCACTGACATCGCACAGTACAGGGTCGTCCACTCTTAGTTAGAACACGCTAGCGCATGGCCGCACTCTTCAGAGGGCCACCGCGTGCGACACAGTCGCTCATCGCAGCAAAGTGGCGCAGGAGAAGGTGTACCTGGACGTGGTGCTTCGCGTCATCTGCCACTTCGCTTCGATGCGCAGCCGTTTCAGACGCAGTGACCCTCCAAAGAGCACGGCCATGCGCTAGCGCAGTCTAACTAAGAGTGGACGACCCTGTACATGAGCCTCTAGTACGAGTATAAGCTGACCTACTCCACATCCTGGAAAAACAACACAGTAGTAAAAAGCATAAAAGAACCGACGACTAAGCGATGGGAGGAAGTACTGTCTAGCTCAGACCAGAAAGTTCAGCAGGAGCTGATTGAAAGGGCTAGAGCGGCTGCAAGGTCCAATGGACTTCTGGAATAGGGGGATCAACAAAAAATATGAATTCCAATTAAAATGGTTTCACCATAATCATCATAGCCTTCAGCGGTGGCCACTGAGTGACGGTAAGTAATTTTCGAGAAGAACACCTGCTGGTTGTTTCGCAGATGCACGTATACCGACGAGTTTGTCGGACGGCTGACATGAATATTTCTCGCTGCAACTAGACGCAATCTTAAACGACCTTTTTGATTAACAGGAAAATAGAAACTTTTGCTACCGTATAAGACGAATTTTGTAATCGAGCCTCGCAATGAGAATGCGGGTGTTGGGTAACAGCAACCGGATCAAATGAACGGTGCGAATAAATTAACTCCTGACCTTGCGCTTTTATTTATTTTCTTCCCGCTCTCCCCCTACTGTGCGCATCGGCAGTGAGCTGCAAGAAGTGACTGGGGCAGTGCAACTCGCGCGCCGCCTCTTGTGCAGCAAGTGAGGCGCGCCCTCGACGGTGGCAACAGTGCAGCGCGTTTGTCGACTTTTTCTTGAAAACGTGCCCTCTGTGCGCTCATGAACAGGTTCTGCTCTATTTCTGGCTGATACACATCCGCGCCGCATAGCGCTATGGATGAGATGGAGCTTCTTGTCGCCTGCACAGAAAAGCATTTAGTGAAGATGCAGACACCACAGATATTTCTCCATTTTCTTCAAAAACTAAATTTCAATTTTCAATTTAACCAGATCGATCCTTTTCGCATTTTACACCCACCGAGACCTTATGTGCTATTTGGACGCAATACCTGTAAATCCATTATTACTTGCAGTACGAGTTTCAAACTTTTACTCCTGGGTTATGGGGCTTTAGACCCTGTAAAAACAGAGAGCACAAAGATCTGCGAGCAAAAAAAAAAAGACCCACACGCGAAAGGGTTAACTTAACTGGCACCTGCCACCGCACGGAGTTCGCTCGCAATCCAGTGGGCAGTTCGCTACTTCCCACGATGGACAGGTTGTGATGACCCCTGACGCCACAAGGTTGCGTGACCTGGTGATGGGTGTGATACCTGATTTTCTCGACACACCGCTAATGCACGGTCCTCGCTCCAGCAAAATGTCTACCACTTAGAATAGGTGCTTTGACGGATACACGCCGCTGTCTCAAGGAAACTGGCTTTCAGGAACGCTGATTAAATATGTTGGATATTAGCGGCCTTGTGTAGAAGTGCTACCATATAAGTTATTTTAGTTAGGAGTGGTATGAGGACTGGTACATATGAGTAAGGTCTGGATGAGGAGTGGTATACATGGCGGGTTGTCCGCACTTCGGTCGGCAGGTAGAAAATTCCCCACAAAGCAGACTTCGGAGAAACAAAGAAGCAAACAAACAAACACACAGCGGCTAAATGCGGGGAATTCCCACTGTAAGTGTTATCGCACTGAAAGCAAACAAAAAGAGTACAGAAACATCCAAAGTTAACTGATCAAAGTTAACAGATAGAAAATCTCCCTTTCACACGGCCAGGCGTCGCTTATGATTCATTCATCTATCGCTCGTTGCTCTACTTATAGCGTTTTCGTAGATTTGCTGCTGTTAGATACTAGTGCTACTAGTCACCCGCTAACCATTTACTCGTGTTAGAGAACTTTCGGCGCCCAAATATTATAATGCACATTGCGAACCTATTTTTCTCAAGCTCGATCTCACACTCAGCCTCGTTCCCACCCATCTTTCGCTGTTAATTAACTGGGTCATTACCTGCAATGTACTTTAAGCTGCCACATCATTCACTGCAAATCACAATGTTTGAAGTTTTTTTTTGTTTGTTTTTTACCACCACAAGGAAATCTCCACTATCCAGAGGCGATGTCCTATGCTGCACCTCCTCTATGAGAATGATGCGCTAATGACAACGCATGTGTTGAATAAGCAAGCGAAGTAAACAAAAATTCGAGTAAGAACTCTGCTTCTCTGTACATCATCTTAGACACAAACTACGGGTTCCAAAAACTAAGTAGAGTAAAGAATAAAAAAATGGCTGAGGCTTAGCTAAGGTTAAGCCTAGTCAGATGCGAAGCTATTCAGGGGCATTCGAGGTGTACAAGAAATAAATAAATAAATAAATATTGATGGCTAGGCTTGGTAATACAGGGCTTTCCTTGGTTGACGTTCATCCCGCTCTTCATCGGTCTCTGTGGCACGCTGAAGCTTTCGCTTCTCGTTCAAATCAGCCCTGCTTCTAGGCGGCATCCCAACACCTGGCCGCCTCGTAAGTGCCCGGAGAGCGAGGCAAGCTCAGCTTTATACCGCCGCTGTAGCGTCACGTGGTCAGCTGCAGCGCCTCTGATGTGGAGCCTCCACCACCGCGGCCGACCGCGAGAGCCGGCAGCCCATTTCTCCTCTGCTGTGACGTCATGTTGTCACGTGGTGTCACGTGGTCACGCTAAAGGTCAATGGTAGCTCCACCGCCGCGCTCGACGGGCTGTAGTGTAGCTCTAGTAATATGCTTCGCATAAAATTGATATTTTACCTGTCTCTCAAAGAGCCGTGTCCACCTCCCCCGATGCGCCTGCATCCGCCGAACTTCCTAGTGATTCTCGCACAAATTTATTCCCTCTTTCGACGGCGTAAAGACGGAATCCCAGTGACGTTGAACAACATGCGCGGAAAGCGTTTTTCATTCCTTTTTGGGCGCCGCGCCATCTGTCCCTCGAAGTGAACGTCAGCCAGGAGGCTCCACTAACGAGACTAAGTAGAGAAATACACCAACTCACGCCGTGACAGCCATCTCGCTTATAGGCGGCGACTTCTGATAAGCTAAACCGTAATGACAGTTAGGAAGTGCTGCTCAGTCGCGCAAAACGCGAGCAATCGCTTCCTAGTTGAGTCACCAAGTTTTCAAACTTTTTTTATTGATTATTATTCTGATTGCAGTTCTTGAAGGAACTTTACAAGATGCACAGCTACCCTTTGGTGTCTTTTTTTTTTCTCTTGTAGCCTGGCAGAGGGACGGAACTCGTAACATTATATTCCGTATCTGGATTTTGACCTCAAAGACTAAAATAAAAATAGAAAGCTAATAGGGCACGAGGGTTCGTAAAGAAAGCTTCTTTCTGCGTCAAATATCGTCGTAGAGCACGCATCAATAAAATATAGATTTATCCACATTGCGTGCCTTCGGTAATCACCGATCAGACTTTACACCGAGGGGAGCGTGATAAGAATCTGACCGCCATTGGTAATTGCGCCTAGAAATGTTCACTGTAAATATTTTATCAGCAGGAGCTTAGCCGAACTCTCTGACGAGCTGTAGAGCGTTGAATAGGCTATCGTTGAGCTTATCTAGACCTGGGGATGAAGAAGGGCATCTATTGTAATAATGTGTCATAAAAAAGGAGGGAAAATAGTTTCGAATGCTTGGCTACTAAGTACATAGCTGGCTGCCAATGGCACGCGGGCACGCCCGACTTCTTCTGAGCTTGCACTCACTCGCATTTATGCTATAAATTATGACGCGAAACGCAAAACCAGAAACTTTTTCCTGAGCTGAGCTGATTGTCTAACAGCTGTTAGGCAAGGAAAAAAATGTACAACGTACGTTTTATCGAACAGAAGCACGCCTTGTTGCGCGCCTTTCTCGCCTTGTGTGAGTCACGGGATTTTTTCACTGTCGAGTGGATATTTCTAAAGTTACCTATTAGTTTAGGTTCGAGGCTTAGGAACATCCGCTAGGTTGTTTTGACCACGTATTTCCACATGTCTGCGACCGAAGGCGAAGCCTGTCGTGTGCTGCATTCGAAAAACCACGGCACTTGGTGTGCGGACAAGACCCACATGATGAAAGCCTTTCGTGCATGAATATATAGTCGCCCACACAATTTCTTGGCGCCGTAAAACATGGTTTCCAGCAACTGCATAGCCAGATCTACTCAAGAAGTGTCACGGCATGAGAACACGAAATGTCTTCGAGTTGACTTAGCGTGTTATCTAGGAGCGCAAAAAAAAAAAAAAAACGTCTTGCAATAGACATGTCCGAATTACCATCTTAGGCGTAGCGCTGACACTCAGCGATGGCAACATCACTTCAATGATTTTGTGATATTCAAGGAGGAGGAATAAGAGGAAAGGCAGGGAAGTTAACGTGAATATAATCGGTTTGCTACCCTACGCGGGGGGAAGGGGTTGATGGAATTAAAAAAAAAGCAGAGAAAGGAGAGTAGCAGAAAACTGAAGTCACAAGAAATTGAGCATTCGTGAAGTCACAGCCTGTGATGCAGGCCAGAAGTCCGCAAGAAGCGGAGCAGTGCCTTTGAGGCCTTCACCGCCGATGATCGCCGCGGCCAGTGACCGAGAATCTTCATTTCCATCAGTGGGCGTGGATCTAGACGCTCCAGCGCACGGCTGAGAGACTGCCTTTCGGCGCTATAGGCAGGGCAGTCACAGAGAATGTGGGATATAGCCTCGTCATACCCGCAGATGGCACATGCAGGGCTATCAGCCATGCCGATCAAGAAAGAGTAATGATTGATAAAAGCTACACCAAGCCACAGGCCACCAAGCCACGTCGTGGTAGGCCGTATGAAAGCCGAAGCTTCAGATTTGGGTGCAAGGATTTTTAACGTGAATTGGAAAATTGGCCGGAATTAGACGCGGCAAGCGTGATGTCCCGGGCAAGCGCGTGAAGCCTGCCCGCTGCGTCTGATCTCGAAAGGGGGATCGACACAAAATCGCCGTCCTGGCCAGTCAGCAGTTCGCGCGACCTCATCAGCGCGGTGATTCCCTGCTATGCTTAGTGATATTCAAGGCGACAGCCCTTGGCATTAGGGTTACGATTGGAGTGCTACACTGTAATATGGCGGCATGAAGTGGACTGTCATTGAAAGTATTTTAACTACAGAGGGTCAGAATGGACCGCGAAGGACGCTACAGAAGCGACATCACAAGCAAAGAAGCGTCAAACTAGCACTCGTACTAAGTATAGAGCCAGTGGCTACTAATCAGAAGTTCCAGTGAACGTTGTTTCTGCGAAATGATTTAAGTAAACATGTTTTTCTCTTTGATCTTGAATATGCCAAAAATGTCGTTTTTTTATTACATTTGACCCATTTTTAAGGAAACAAGAGAAGAAATACACCTGATTCGTTCTCCTGCATAATCGGTATACCGATGTAAAACTAGTGAACTATAATTGTAGCCATCTGCGAAGTAAGTCATTTTCTGGGAGATATCGTCCCTAAGAAACAAAAAAAAAATTATTTTAGGAAAAGATCTCATAACTGCAAACATTCGCTGCAAAAGAAAATTATCGCAGAGGTAAACCCAAAAAGACACAGAATAGGGAATAAAATGAAACAAAGGCAATCATCTAGGGGGGGGGGGGGGGAGGAATTTTTTTAGAAAATTCTCTACGTACATAGAAAGTATAGGATCCACTGCAAGGCGCTGTGGTGGCGTATCTGGAGGGTGGAGAAGCGCCAGCTCTGCCCTTATAAAAATGGCCTACATGACATCTTATAAACTCTATTGGTTTCCTATAGATATTTCTTTTTGTCTAATCATAGTCTATAGAGTGTCCATAGACAAAAGTCTACTAAAAGTGTATAGCCATAAATCTATAGATTGTCTGTAGACTGCCTATAGCATTTGTACTGCCTACAGACTGTTCTCTAGGATTTTTCTATAGTCCATAGACATCATAGACAGAGGTCTATGGGCAGTCTACAGACTGTCTAAGAATATTTTGTAAGGATGTAGTTATGGGGCTGACCGGTGGCGCTTCTGGAGGCTTCATACACCGCCGTTTTTGGAGAGAGTTGTTAATAAAGCCAACGCAGTAAGAGGTTCAATGCCTGGGCTCACGTTAAGTAAAGTATGGCACTCCGGCACTGATATTTTAGCGTGATGTCCGATGTTGATGCGGTAGCTTCGGACGGGAGTAGCGGGACTGAGTGCCCGCCGCAGCGGCCACATTCAGATGACGATAAACGTTAAAGACGCCCGAGTGCTGTGCGATCTTAGCGCACGTTAAAAAACACCAGATGGTGGAAATTAGTCCGGAGCCCTCTTCTCCGGCGAATATTTCTGTCTCCTTCCTTAAAGGGCAACTGAAGCGGTATTAGAATTCGATGAGTTTAAGGTTGCCGAATGTGCGAAGTGTGCTGGTAAAGCCTGCGAAATCGTTTTGCTCTAGCATTTGAAATGGTGGCGTAATCGCCGAATAAGGTCGCCGTCGGTGTTCAGTCTTCTCTGAAGTGCACAGCGACGGGCAGAGGCCCCTATAATGACGTCACGTCATTATAGCGATGACGTGACGTCATTGCATGCTGCTGGCGCCATCTAACGACGCACAGCAGCATGCAGGCGTAAGCAGCGGACATCTGAAATTTCGGCAACAATGACGTCACTGCCAATTTTCCTCGCACTACTCCACCGTAGTGAGGAGAAGCCTAAGCCTCGTCGCGGTTTTGTTCGACGATTATGTCACCACTTTAAATGCTAGTGCAAAAATACTTTGCATGGTTTATGTAGAAGCTTGATAGATTAGAATTCTTGAATAACCCCGAATTCTCAAAAAACCGTTTCAGCCTCCCTTTAAACTCCATTTTCATCCTTTCACTCATGGCGCGGTGCGGGTGTCTACGGTGACCGGAACAGTTACTCAGCCTTTCATTCGCTCACAACCTTGCTATTATTATTATTTAAAAAAGGGTCTTCTTTAAACATGGCTAGTCGTCTTCAAGGGAATTACTTTAAAGAGACAACGCGTAGACGGAAAGTGGGAAGAAACTCATACAAACCAAACGCTGAATAACTAGTTATGTTTATTTAGAATGCCCTGAAATATAATAAGAGAGAATGCAAGAAGTTCGCAAGTTCTACAAAAACAAGCAAATAGAGGGCAAACATGATTCAAGAGAAACAAAAAGCCCTCCTTTACAGCCTTCGTGGCAAGGAACCGTGAAGAACGTGCACAAAAACACCGCCGTCTGAAGTGCGTCGTCTCCCCGAAGAGTTAAAAAGAGCTCAAAAACCAAGCACATCATGCACTCCAACCGGTGGTTTGGGTAAATTAACACCATGCCGCGAAGGTTACATGTACGCGAACGAAACATGTTTTAGGTACTTAGAGGCAGATACTGAACTAATCTGAAGAACCGCTGCAGCTGTGCGGGGCGAACAAGGTGGAATGAACGTCCAGTAAGCTGGTGGGATTAAGAAACCTGGTTCCAGGTGGCAAGGCAGGAAAACTGAACGAGAGGGTGGTAAGTCAGAGGGTTGGCGCCACAGCTGAAATAGAGGAAATAGCAAGAAAGGAGGCTGAGGCAGGAAGAAAGAAGGGGTGCAGGAAAATAAAAAAAAAGCCAAGAACAAAACAAGAAAACAGCTGCAACCGAGAGGCAGGAAAGAGGTCGAAAACCTATACGACGTGCTTTCTTTGGAAAGAAAAAAAAATGGTAGACGGACGTATAACACTCAGGAAGGGACATTTTTCCCCGGTTCTGCGCAAGCGTCGATAGTCCAGCTGGTCGGGCTATCCCAGTAGCGCTTCCTAACGGCAACTTCATAAAACGCAGGCGACCACTCATATGACAAGCATTGTGAAGCCAAGTTACGGTGATGTCTTTGTTGCTACTTTTTTCGCGTGCATCTGTGCCATTCACAGGGCCTTAGTGACCACGACGGAGCAGCACACTCGCGCACTTACTAACAATGTTCATAAGATCGATTATAGGAATAATTTATTGTTACAGAGACAGCGGTTAATGGTTTTTGGCTCCGCAGCGTAGGCGCAACATCACGCCACGTCACTGGTCAGTGTGTTGTGACGTCAGACATGACGTCACTGCAACGTGCCACGCTGGATGGTCCGAACAGAGTGACTTTCCGAGCGATCGGATAGTGACGTCACGTGCTCTTCGAGAAGACAAACAGTAACGAATAAATAGGATTATACTAACCACCGCAAACAACTGTCGCCGGATCTCGCATTAGACGGCGGCATCGTTCCGGTAAATTTTTTTTCTTTTTTAATTCTTTCCTCTAAGCGCCTAATTTCATCTCATTCTTCGACTACTAGCTGCCAAAAGATACAAACGCACCTCATTTTCTTTTTCTTTACTTCTTTTCTTCGCTACCAGAAACAAGGTAGCATTATATCTCAAGTCTGCAAGCATCCTTATTGCGAATGATAGATTTCCGTACGATGATGTGTCAACACGAGCCAATAAAAGAAAAACACAAAAGAAAGTATGAAACTTCGCCTAAGAAATCTTATGCGGAAGGTGTGTTGCAAAGTTCACGCTCTGCGCTCCGCACAGTAAAAGCAGGCAAAATAGGTGATTCGTAAACCTATTATCGGGAACCGAGACAGAAAAAAAGAAGAAAACAATTCTTATCAAAGCAATGAATCGTATAGGCAATGAATAGGGCCCCAACGACTCTTACCATCCTGCCGTCTTGCAAAAAAAAAAAAAAAGAATTCATGAAAACGCTCTCCGCAGCTGATACAAAACTTGCTGCAAAATGCACTGAAGCAAAAGTAAAAATTCCGAACTTCAAAACAGCGGAGAAAGTTTGTAAACAGGCATACTGCGATACCGTACAAGCGCCACCGCACAATAGCCCTATCCGCTTCGATTCTAGAGCGGTGTAAACGCAATTCGCCCAGGACACAGAAGAAAATGGGCACAACAGCGTTGGGCGCGAGACTTCTGGAAGTCTCTTTCCAAGCGGAAGCACCGTGGAAGTAGAAGTGTGGAACGGAAGAATGCCGTAGTATAAAATTTATGCCGCGATCTCTCTACCGCGTAGGCTGCCCTAAAGCTGGAGTGATATCTGTCGAAAACGACTCTATTCAGTCTATAGTTCCGCTTTAGCAAGGCGTACAGACTGTGGAGCGTAACACGGAATGACAAATCTCCGCGGGAACTGCTTTCTCGAAAGCGTCAGCCGACAGCACTCTTTTGAGGCGTATAGAGACTGTTTACACATATAGCGACACCGGATAAGCTTTGTGGCGAGACAGCGGAGTGCGGAGGACCCGTGCGTCCGTCCCGTGCGGGTCCCCTGGCTTGTGCTTCCAAAACCGCCCATTGTCAGACAAGGCAATGTTGCACGAGCATTTCCGACAAGGCCACCAGATGTATGGAAAAAAAGGAAACTATGTTAATTATTTGATCGCGACAAAAATCTGACTTTATTGGCGAGCTGCGCGGTAATTTCGAGTGGCAATATTTCTGTTACCTTTTAGGTCATCGACGTGTTGATGTATAAGCGTTGCTAGCCATCAAAAACGACGCATGACAAAGGGTTTGCGTATCTGTAGCCGCGACGGACGACGTCTCGTCGAAAGAAATACCGACTTTCGAACGAGTTTCTGCAGTTCTACAAGAAAGGTATCATCAGTAAAGTTTGGTTCCATCGTGATGGCAAGATAAGGTTCGTGGTATTTGTAGGTTTTCGAAATCTCCACCTCCTGCAGGAAAAATACGATAGAAACAATCAAAATTTTACCAGGGCAGACCGGCGCGAACAGAAAATGAGGGATATAATCTTAACGCTGTGGGGCACGGTTCTATCTGTGGACTTCAGAAATTCTAAGGACATGAATGGCATGCCAGCACAACCAGAAAATCATCCATCGCGTGGGAAAAGCTTATTCTAACGCAGCGACGCGAAGGGTTCCTCCAAAGCCTCAATTCAGCTTATCGAAGGCTGGCGCGCATCAACTGTTACTTCCAGAAGTAACTTTATCAGTGAATGATGTCAGCAATTGCGCTTGAGGCCGTCATTCTTAAAGCGGAATGCTCGAGAGATTCGCTCGTGGTACAATGCAACGTCATATCCCCGATCGCCAGAGCTGGCAACAGCCGTTCCCTACGTCTCTTTTCCAACTTTTTTTTTTGTTCTTTTACCACGTGACTTGGACAGGAGTTGACGGCGACGCGTCATCGCATGACGCTCGCTCGCACCAGAATCCGTGGCGCCAAATGTATCGCCTACCGAGAACTGAAAGTATCGTGCTGACCGACGGTTGTTCTGTCAGTGCCCTCTGCCCAAGCTCTCACGCCCAGCGGTACGTTCTAATCGCGGCATCGTGGTCAGCAGAGTGGAAGAGCATGCCGCCTGGCGCTTGACTCGTGTCAAATGCGCGCACGCGCTGAACGCGCCCCGGCCGCACGTTTGCCGCATCTTTCGCCGCGTCGCGGCTGCATGCTAATCGTTTCCGTCGGAGCTCACCTTTGGCGAGCAGTGCCAGCGTTGTCACGAGTGCGAAGAACATCCCGGAATCCATCCGCCGAGCCGCCGGCGTAACACAAGCACGTCCACGCGCGGGCCCAGCCAACCATTGACTCCGCGCGTGGCTTTAGCCGCGGCCGGCTGTGAGCGGAGCAGCCGCAGAAGGAGGAGGGGAATGGCAAAAAAAAAAATGCGTCCAGAAAGAAATCGACGATAAAAGCGGGGGCCGCGGCAGCGGCGCCGCCTTTAGGCCACGCGGCGAACCGAGACCGGCGGCCTCCCGCAGACGCCCCTCCGACGCCGAAAGCGGGCTCGGCTCGCGCGCGTGGACGCGAGAGGCGGTACGCGCAGACACGGAGAGGGTGCATTGCGCAACCGTCACCTGGCCCACGCACGTTCCACAGCAGGCGGGCGAGCAGATTGATTGATTGATTGATTGATTGATTGATTGATTGATTGATTGATTGATTGATTGATTGATTGATTGATTGATAACAAAGGATCATCTCCTACTGCCGTCGTGTAAGCATAAGTGCACATGCTCGTGTATGCATGGAGCGCACGTGCCATCAGGAACGAAGCGGATATAACAGCGGTCACAACACTCACCGTTCAGACAGCTGCTCCATAACTTCGCAAACGCACGGGTAGAGAACGAGGGAAAGAAAACATAGTCGAGAAGCCCGCTGCAAGTGTTTAGGCTTCATCGTTCAGTGAAAGACGGTCGTAATTAATGATAAATCACTTGCACTTACAAACGCATAAAGCTCTTCGTGCCTCGCGCTTAGGCCGGAACTGCGCCGACACTTGACAGCGAACCTCACAACCACTCCCGCCAGATAACAAGGTGGCGCATTGCTGTCTTCAGTTCAGCGCTACTTCGTACATAATTATGGCGTGCTCTCCGGTTATCGCTTCCATTCATGCCACCCTCCCTGTGAATTCCCAGTTCTAAAGATGCCGTTTATTGTCAAAATGCCGGAGAAGCACACATCTTGCGCATTTCTCTTTCACTTGTTATTTGCCTATTCAAGTTTTATTAAGTAACAGAAAAAATATCGCGCCATCACAGCTGTACACAAGCCGTCCCCGTGTTGATAAAAGCTCTAGCACACGCGCCGTAGTCAGGCGACCGACTAGGAAAGAAACCAGTTGTGAGAAAGGTTTCAGGTTTTAGTGGAGAATGCATAAACGCATATTTTTTTCAGCGCATGCTGTTTGCGGAAAGCTTTAAAGAATCCTAGGAGGTCTTAAAAGTCTTCTCTGCCCCCCATCCCCCTTAGAATCATTTTGCTTGCTTTGCTTGCGTTGAAGCGAGTTATGTCATGCTGTACTTCGTTACCGATATGTAATGATCGTCTCAGGGCAGAGAACAAAAAAAAAAACAGGTTTCTTGGACAAACTAAAAATTAATCCGATTTATCTCGCAGCGCCAAGAAAAAGTACACGCCATCGTGATTTAATGCTCAATTTAATTTCAATTCACTTGAGGGATGCACTTTTTAAAAATCACTTGCAGAAAGCGCTTAAATTCGCCAAGATCATCCGGAATGGAGCCCACACTCTTAGGATCATCGCTGCTCGTTCACACGTGATAGGCGTCATTGACCGCTGTGACGTACGCGCCGAGAATTCTTGGCATGGGCGGCGATGTTTCGTGTCGGTGCTGGGGCGTTGCTAGGAAGACAGTCTCCGCAACACGAACACGACATGGGCACGCCTACGGTGGCGGCAAAGGTGCGTCGTTGAACCAGTTGAAGAAGTTGGCGCCACTTGGTCATAGCCTCTTCCATTCTGGATAAGAAAATCTAATTATGATGCATTTCCGCCTACTGAGTGATATCATTTTTCCACAAAGCAGCAAATACTAAGTGCCCAAAGTTTTCATCGTCGGCAAGCGGCAGTTTGAAAATAAATAGTTTGAATAAATATTTCATTCATTCATTCATTCATTCATCGGATCTTCGATAGTCACTGCGCTCACGATGAACAGCTGCACTAGCACTAGCTGATTAGCACTAGCTGATTCGCACCAGCGAATCAAAACGGCCTGTTTGCTTTGTACGTAGGACAGATGTGGTTCATTCGCAGCGCACGAATTTCTCTGCAAGTGTGAAAAAAAGTGAGGTTTCTCCCGGTTTGAAGAGAATCTGGACGCAACCCAGAATGATGCGGACTGTTTGTTGTTTATGGCGCATCGTTATCAGTGAAGGATGCGATGAACACTACACGATTACAGAGCCGCCATGTAATGCAGCTGAAAATGGGCATAGATTAGAAGGAGGGGGAAGTTTCTCTTTTTTGTTTATCGCGGGTCTACGTTGTTAATTTGTCCGAAAGGCTTGCTCTCCCGATTGGCTTTATTTTGCATTCATTTTTACTCACCCCGACGCGGTGGCTTAGGGGTTACGGCGCTCGGCTGCTGGCCCGAAAGACGCGGGTTCGAACCCGGCCACGGCTGCCGAATTTCGATGAAGGGGAAATTCTAGAGGCCCGTGTACTGTGTGATGTCAATGCACGTTAAAGAACCCCAGGTGGTCGAAATTTCCGGGGCCCTTCACTGCGGCGTCCCTCATAGCCTGAGTTGCTTTGGGACGTTAGACACCCATAAAGCACAAAACACCATTTTTACTCACTGCATATAGCTTCCAGCGTTGTGTTGGGGCTGAATTTCAGGTTGAGTGGTTTCATAAGCGAACGTGTGCACAAAAATAACAAGTGAAGAAGAGCAAGATTGCGCACCGTAAGCCATTAACGGCCAGTCCGCTCGAGCGCTTTGTCAATAGCTCGAAGTTTGTGCCCTCCCAGAAGCGGTCAGCGGGGACCATTTGTAGATTTTTTTTTTTTGCTTTAGTCAAACTTCCTTTGGCGCCACCCAATGTCGTTTGACCACAGCGGGAAACGGGGACCCAAGAACGAATAACCCGTGTGATCACAACAGTAAGATACGCGACCGAACAGCGTAGTGAGAACACCTCGCAGATAGGCAGATAGCAAGAGGACAACGAAGGTCTCCAGCTATTGCTAAAAAAGAAAAAAAAGGAAACGACGCCTATTTTATTCTTGCTTTCTTCTTAACGCTCCATCAGCTAAAAATCAGTCACCGAGGAGTTTGATCATTTGTTCATACTGCATGCCTGTTTATTTATCTGGCGGAGTGAGGAGCAAAATCCACTTCAGTCATTCGCAAAGCACTTTGGCTTTCGTGCTCTCTCAGAAAGGGTATTGCGGTTTGGAGTCGCTTTTCTCTTGATCGAGCCTTATAAATGGGTCCTTAGTTCGGCATCCTTTTTTTGCTCCCGAATGCTGAAGTCAGCTTACTGTTTTGATATGTTCTTCAATATTAAGAATCTTTGTAGCACTGATAGCATTGCTTTTGGTCCGCAGTATTTTTTACCAGTTCTCGGCGCAATCCCGAACAGTGGTTAGTCTTCCGTTTCTCTTACTGGTCAGTGCGTTGCAGTAGTGACTTCCACGCTTTGAAACCCGCCGTTATCAGGCAGGGTCAGCGCCGTGGACTGCACAGTCACTGCTTACGTGTTGTGTCACACTGCTCACTTGTGATGCATTTTGGGAGCGTACAGAAAACGCTATGAAACACTGTAGTCTATCTCATCGGCAAGAGCAGGTGTAAGCATGAAATGAAACGAATTGCAGGAAAGGCGTGGCGCATTCTTGGACGCCTCATAAATGGCGGTAGCCGCACTTGGCAAATGAAGAGGCGTTCTGGCTTTTTGTCGTGCCACCGGCTTCGCTCATTTCTATTCTTTAACCCGGGATGCGTGCATGTTCTCGTTATCTTCCTTATCGGCTTAAAGAGACGCTGCTATCAGCCGCAGCAATTCCAGCTGAACAGTGCATTCGGCATTCCTGCCATCGAGAGTTTGGAAGGGCAGAGCGGATTTAAAGAACCGTAGGCGGTCTATGTTAATCCGGAGCCCTCCACCATGGCGTCCTTCATAGCTCATAGGTCGCCTCCGGACGTTATACCCCACAATTCACGATTCACTTCCTTACGCTGACGGTGGTTTGAATCCCGCTCAGGACTCTTGTACGGACAATCTTTTTTTTTTCTTCTGCTGGATACGAACCCGTAGAAGAATGCTTCTATACAGGCGGAAAGTTTCGCAATGCGTCCGAGATCTTCGGCCTCAGGTTCGGCAACATGTCCGGCCTCAGGAGCGACCTCGGGTTCGCTGCGTTTCTCGGATGGTGGTCACATCTATTCGCCGAGAATGGGAGCTAAAATCATTTTCAGCTTAAAACTGCGGCTTTGCGAGTGTTTATACGCCTCTCTGCGTTGAAATCAAGGGTGTACTTTCCAGGTTTCCCGAGCTTAAAGTGAAAATAAAAATAGATCACCACCACTCCTCTTTTAACCTTGTGTATCTTGTTGGCATGATCCTTCTGCTTTGTATGCTGGGAGTAATGTAGCCACAAATAGAAAAGCACTGCCCCGGTGCATGCAGCCGTTAAACCCGGTCAGTAGAAGCTAAAGCTGCCGTGCCCTTCAACGAATAGAAACAATGTTGCTGTTGATCCTGTATGCATGCCTTCATGAGAAAGGTAATAACTTCATAAACAAGAAAACAAAAACTTCAGGGATACTAAATCGCTTTCACAGATGTGCCCTGCCCTGTCCGCAGGACAGATTTTTTTTCAACTACAAAGTTTAAGTGCAAGCTTCTTTCGTTTGTAGCCGTAAGACTGTGCTTGGGTGGGTGCTAATGAGTAATTAATCCCTTACTACAAATCTACTCCATCTGGCGGGATTCCCCTAAACTTTGTACCAACGCTGCTCCCTCTTCCAGTTGTTGATCAATTCGCTTTCCGCTTACCATCTGCTAGCCGCCCCGGTTAGCTCAGTTCGTAGAGCGAGTTACCCGGACTGACCGGACTGACGATAATCCCAGGTTCAAAACCCGCATCAAGAGAAATTTTTCATCAACTAAGAATTTTCCGTGAATTAAAGCTACCTTCATTTCTAGCCGTATGGTTGAGCTTGGGTGGATGCTAGTCAGTATTTACTCAGATATTACAGATCCACTCCACCTTGGAGGATTCCCCTAAACATTGAATCAGCCGCCGCGGTGGCTAAGTGGTTATGGTGCTCGGCTGCTGACCCGAAAAACGCGGGTTCGATCCCGGCCGCGGCTGTTGAATTTCTTTGGAGGAGAAATTCTAGAGGCCCGTGTACTGTGCGATGTCAGTGCACGTTAAAGAACCCCAGGTGGTCGAAATTTCCGGAGCCCTTCACTACGGCGTCTCTCATAGCCTCAGTCGCTTTGGGACGTTTAAACCCCATAAAACCAAAACCAAACTAAACATTGAATCAATGACGAAAGGTGCCGTATCCTTTTATACTTCTTGTTCTCCACCTACTTTGTTGTTTTTTCTTCCTTCAAGGATATGTATATTGCTATCAACATATAAAGAAAAATATAAAGAACCTACCAGAGTTCACACTCATTCCCGCTATGTGGATGAACCCAAGCCCAAGTGTATACACTCGGATAGTATGAGCCTAGATTAGGTCGGTCCAGCTTGATAGCGTCCTTTTCGGTTGGCAGGAGAACATTTGAGCTTTCTGTTATTAAATTCGGCTTTGACACAAAATTCTGCGCTCTCTAACTCAGAGAAGTCTCTAATGCTGCTCTTACTGTGAGGGAAAGACTGAATTCTGAATATTCCTTCAAAACTTACAAAAATGCTTTAATCATACCACAGCTAGCTCATACAGCGCGTTAAGTTTTTACTTTCAATAAGACTCTGAAGCGGAGGCTCATGTCAATGGGGCTAGATTACTCGGCTGATAAAAAAATATACGATTTTCAGCGGGAACCCAGCCTCGGAGTGCTAGAGAGTTACGGAGAAGTGAGAGAAAGGAAAAGAGAGAGCGAAAAGATTCTTGATTCCTTGCAGCAGTACTTGTTGACCTTCCCCACTCTCCGCAAGGAATGTACGACCGATGGTCCTACATCTGTTTTTAGCAGCGCTGCTTCGTCGAACACACACCCGTCGCACTGCCAGCGAGTACTGACACAACAAGATGGAAGCAGTGCAACGAACACCTGTTACTAATAAAAAAGAAAGAGTGCTTAAATGTACGCTGTTGAACCTCAACCACACTGGGTTCACGTGTATACATTTTTTTTTTTCTCGCAACATAAGGCCTGAATTTTGACACGATTGCGCTGCACGTAACCTGGATAGTTCCGAACTACAATATCGGGTGTTTAAGCCGGAAAATTTTACAGCCAGTTGACAACAGGTCTGAATACGCTAAACGCAATGCTGACGCTGAGTAATGTGAACCTCCTTCTTCAGGCATGACAGCTCATTCATTTTTTATGACAACGCAGCGCACGCCGACATTGCCGAAGGCGGTAAACCCCGTGGGTCTGTCGAAAACGACGCGATGCCTGTGTGGTAAGTGAATGAGTAATTCTTTATTAAAATGGGGCTGGCACGAAGGCCTATTTATGGGAGAGGGGAAGATGGGGCAGGGGGATTACATATTGTGCCGATTCGGCCCGCAGGGAGCAGTCGTACGCAGCAGGCGCAAAGGCACCAACTCTCAGGAGCATCTGGCGTTGTTCCGCCCCAATCGTTGAAGGACGATCCAGGAGGGCTGTGTAAGGTTTCATTGGCGGGTGCGGCAACAGAGTCCATTACGTCGAGAACGCCATCGCGTGGTAGCAGCGCTGTCGGGGGTACTGCCCGTTATTTTCATCATCGGTCAGTGGGGTTGGTCTCCAGGCTCTTGCACATCCCCCAAAAAATTGTAAAGCTACGAATACCGACGTAGCACATTAATCAGCTCAAGCTGTTATAGCTTTGGTTTCGCCATTTAGACCTGCATTTGGCCGACAAATCTACATCGCCAGCCGTAAGAGAAAGCCTAGCCATGCTCATGAGAATCAGTGAAACCTGATCTCGCCAGCCGTCTCTTACCACTCTCCTTTTCTCTTCCCTGTTGTACTTGCCCTCTCCCTCCTCTATCCTAAACGTGAAGAAGCAGTTTCGCTCTCTCCACTTTGGTACCTGCCAATAGTGGCCGCCACCTGCAACGGTTGAAAGGCGACAACTGAACTGATTTAAATTAAATTCCCATAATTAGGTTAAACTACATTAATTCACTATGTAATTTGGGTTTTACGGCTGACGCTGTAGATTCCGCGATCGAATGCAGGCCTATATAGTTGAACCAAAACTCTAGCAGTTTTCGTTGTAATATTGTGTCACTGACAGACTCTGTAAATGACCTCAAGATGTAAATGAAAGAGAGGCCTTTTTCAACTGGTTTTCGCCGCCGCTCAGTCCTCCAAACACTGGATTACCTGCCTAGGAACGAACTTCTCAAATCACGATACATACAACCAGTACCATTATGGTCATCACAGGCAGCACAGTTGCGCCGTTTTTACGAGATCGCGTTGCTCAAAAGTACGAAAATGTGTTGTACTAAGGAAGTAATTACTCATTAGAATCCTCCCAAGCGCTGCAATCGGCTACGAATGAATGCTATACAGCTTTCAGAAAATCTTCGTAGTTAAAGACAAGATCGTCCTGATCCAAGGTTCCACACTGGGACCACCATTCATCGGAGCAGTCGCTCTACCAACTGAGCAAACCGGGACGGCAAGCTTATGGTACGACGAAAGCGAATTGATCCGCACCTCGAAGTGGCAATGGCGTTGGTCTAATGTCAAGGGGAATCCCCCAATGTAATTACTCCCTTATTACAATTATACTCCACCCTGGGGGATTCCTCTGAACATCGAACAGAAAATATTTATTTTAAAGAAATGTCAAGGTTTGTTGGATCCGCGCTCTGTTTATTTTGAGACTTTTTTTTTTGGTGCCAACCTTCCTATCAGTGCCACGAGGGCACTGCAGATTCCAACACGACCTCCTCAAGTAATCTGCCTTCCTGGTATTGGAGGACGAGGAGCTTAGAGCACGCACCCCCCTAGCATGAACACTTGGCCAACCGGAGAAGTGCACGGGTTGCAGTTGTTTGCACCGTGAAACTCGAAAAGTAAACGCCATCAAGAAAACGCGCTAAAAGAAGGAGGTGGTTAAGGAAGACACTGAGCAGGAACACAAGGCGCAAACCTGGATGTGCCAGGCAGTTCCATCCTAGGCACTACTGCCGCCAACAGCAATTCTGCCGCTACACCTCCACTATCCACAGTTTTTCGCCCCGAGAAGAGCCAGCATAGCCACTGCGTAAGCGGGTCACTTGTGCTGTCACTTTGTTCGGCGCTAGCACAGAGGCGCACCGGAATGCTGATGAGGTGTCTTGCGTGGGGTGGAAACTGAGAAGGGAACTGGCCACTCCGATCACATCTCTACAGAAATCGCCTCGCCTTGCCGGTGGATGTGAATATAAGCCAAGGGCAAGTTGCAGTGGTATGCGGGGGCCATCGGCTAATAAATGTGGCGGCCCTGGAGGATGGGCGATAGGATACATAAAGAGGCGACCCGGATCATTTGTGAAGCGTGTCTGTAGACAAACACGTAGGAAAAGGAGGCTATTTAGGGCTGACTTAAATGCTTTTTTCCACTGCGTAGCTGGAATGAACGAAAGCTGCATGACGGCAGTAAAATAGCAAAGCACCTTTTGCCGAGTGGGCAAACTAGAAACGCACGTGGCAGCTACAGCCGCTCGCGGCTCGTTTTATAGGACACCCTAACGAACCTCCGCTTCACAGCGTTCTACAGGTGCTGATGAGAGCGAGTGATATCTCCGTCTGTCGGGTATTCATCCGTTGCGCCGACACGGCTGCCCACGTGGCTCGTAACTCCGTTGTTCAAGATTGAGCGTTATGTAAGCGCTAAACTTAGGCCTAAATGGTCAAGTCAAACCCAGACGGGGGCATACGCCGCATATGTCTTTCCGTCCGCCGCACCTGGTTCGGTGCAGGAGGCGGCAATCAGCGCGTTGTTTGACAAAGCCTGTCTTCAGGGGCTGGAACTCGCGTCTTAGCAGCTATCGGCAATGTTCACAATGCGAAAGCTCGTCCATTTGACATGGACTGATGACAGGTTTCGGAAACCCGGGCATGAAATATGGCAGCGCGGAAAAATCACTTATTTTTATTGCGAAAGCAATACTACTCGCACTTTCAAGCCATCGCGGGACCCGGCCGCAGTTACGTTTAACCTTTAGCGGAGTGAATATGGGCGACCAACTCGCTCCTTCAGATAGCCCGGCTGCAGTTACGCCGCGCACCTGTGGCGCTACTGCCGCTGTGACGTCATACCAGCTGTAGATTATGTTTTCTTTCTCTCAGTCGCAACAGCATCAAAAGCAAAATATAAAAAAAAATTACGGAAAACACTTTCAGTCGTCGCGCAGCGGCGGCCGGTAGCCACGCATGACCTGTAGACGCGGCGCACTGCGTTCCTTCATTTGGAGGCTTTTGCTTTCGCAACCTACCAGGCTTAACCAAAGCTAAGACCCCGCCAATTTTTTTTTTATAACATCGCATTAACCTTAGTAAAAGCAGTCATTCAAACGAAAGAAAGGTGAAGTTTAATAGTATATCTCGACGAATAAAAGCGCCCTCTTAAACGCAGTCCTAAAGTGGCAAGTAAGGACCGTAAATAGAATATTCATTATGGCGTTCATATTTTAATGTATGAAGGAATGAATTTAAGAATAATTAATTGTAATGTCTGCAATGGTTGTCGCGATTGTCTAAAAAAGGCACATTGTTATGTAATCAATAAAAGTGTCAATACAATGCTTATCACTTAAGTAATCAATGAATGACATTCCAAGTCGTGATGAAGCCCTCACGGCACCCAAGCTCCCGCACAGAAATGCTTGAAACAATGGAACGAACGGCAGTTTTTTCCTTCAAGTTATGGGCGTGCATACGAAAGTTTCAGTTATACGCCGCTTAACAGCATTGCATGTACACTATGGTAGCCAGTCGACTTATAATTCAGAATAATGATGCAGTGGAACGAAATAAAAATAATATGCAAAAGCACCAGGTGCCAAAACCCATATACATTATCAGTGTCATTTGGGGAAATTATAATCTTCAGAGCCATCGCATGCAATCCTCGCAATGAAACCCAAAGATTTTACCGCGATTAAAGGACGTTTGTCGTGGCAGTTCAGTGTCTGAGGCTGAGTCTAATCACTTAGAAGGGCAGTGAGCAAGCTTCGTCATGGAAGTTGAGATGCAAAGCTATTGTAAACGGCAACTTTCAATTCAATGTCATGAACAAAGGTGTAACAATCGGTGCTCCAGTCTCACCTATATTCCAAGACTTTACTTATTTGACCCAAACTCGCAGCGCCATGCCAGTGTTTTTGGTGGCCTCGAACCGACGCAATGCAGGACTGTGACTTGAACGAATATTGACACGAAGTTTTGTAATGTTTGTTTGTTATATGTAAAGCCTTCCGCAAGCAGTTTTATCGCTTTATTTGTAACGCAAGATTCGACCAGATTTGTCTAGAATGATTGCAGCCGTGTGCAAATACTTCCACGCTATTCGAGATTGTAGTAGGTGATTCTCGCGCTTTAGCTCTAAAGTTCTCCGCCAGCTTTAGGTTGAGTAGGGCCGAGAGCGGAGTTATTCTATTCTTCGAAGACCGCCGAGCACGCTTGTTGCTACCGACGCCGTTCAGTTCTTCGTAGGCGCAAGTCAGCACAATAAAGACTGAATCCGGTGGTGACGCCGTTACGTTTTTCTTGAATGTCTTTATTTCCCTAAACAAAATACACACTGCGCGAATCTAAAGGGAGAAAATGCGGCCATAGCGTAGTGCTCTCTTGCAGTGGCCAGCGAAGCTGATATGTTCGCGCCGTCGCGGGTTCGAAACCTGTCTCCGCCGCAAAATGCTTGCTTCAAACAAACATTGGCGAAATCGGTGAATGGAGGCCTGAATTCCAGCGCAATAAAACTAGCTTACAATGGCAGGGGTCCTCCTCTTCCGTTTCGACGGCATCACGATTGGTTGCACACAGCGAAGCAACAGCATTCTTAAAAATGCCCTGAGCCCCACTTCGATTACGACAATAATCTTGAACAATTTTAAGTAGCATTGAGTAACATGCCGTCTCGAAATAATTTTTCCTAAACATGCAACCAAAGCGCAATAATTGAACGCACTATCAGGTTCTAAAGCCTACCTGGCCCCCGAAAAGCGAACAGGCACAACGACGCTATATCTGCCAACGAAAACCTCATTTAGCTGCTAGACAGTAGGGCAAGAGAGTCCGAAGAGAGACATTACGGAGGCGAACTGTGTGACGTGGGTCTTGAAGTCCAGTCTGATAGCAGAGCTATCATCTTTGGATGGCGCACGAGCATCCTGTAGACTTTCCTTAACAATAGTGCAATACTTATCTTTTGCTGCTTAATGGGCTTGAAATTCCTACCCTGTTTTCACTCACGTTCAGGTGCGCTACTGCCTCCACCGAGGGAACGGCATGGAAAGTGCTGTTGGCAAAGGCTAGCATGGTCTATTTACTGCCTTGGGCGGCGAAGCTTTCAGCAACGAGGTAAGTGTGGGAGATCACCTTTCAACAAACGACTATAGTGTTACTTCAGACAGCACCCGCAAGAGAGCACGAAAACCTCATTAGCAGGGTCTCAAGCACCGCTAAAGATTGTACATTTTAGCTGTGAGGTTCACAGCGGTCCAGCGAGGTTCACAGCGGTCCAGCGAGGTTCACAGCGGTCCATAGCGGTGAGGTCCAGCCTGTATAAATGTGATAACTAGGAGTTTCCGAATACTGCTTTTTCCAAACATAATCGAATAGCAAAAGTACAGCTCCAGACTGAAACAAATACTAAGAAAACGGAACAAGAAAACTGAAATTTTTCCCCACTATAGCACAATACTGCGAAGCGCGATACTGCGATAGCGATACTGCGAAGCGCTAGTAGTGGCGCTGCGGTACAGAGCTATAACTTAGGGAGTTACGTATAACTGCCAAAAGATGTAACGCAGGTCTCAATCAGGAGGTTACAACTCTGTCAGTACATTAAATGTTTGACTATCAAGCTAAACCTGTAGGAAGACTACCTTTTTCTCTGGGTGACAAAATAGATTAAACTAGCGTTACATTTTAGTACATGGTATAGGCGCGAACTATGTATGAGCCATGGCCTCCGAGATCGGTTATCAAGGCAGCGTTTGCAGAACCTTCCTTAGCGCTGTCGCGCCGTCCAGCCTGGGAGGCCATGTATGATCGTTATGAACATCTCCAGGGAAAAAGAAGCAGGGAAGTGCTGTGCTCCGAGAGGAAGAATTCAGCGATGGCGTTGCGCGCAGTGCATGCAGACTCTCGCACAATTTGTTAAAATCTGACGCTTAGTAGGCTTACGGCTGCCCTTGTATAGTCTTGAGAATGTAAGTGGCTCTTAGACGTGGTCGGAGACGGCGAGTTGAACTTCGCGCTGCCTCCCAAGTGTGCTTCTCTGCCTCGTTACTTCTTTTGCTGTGAAGCACCACTTTTTATGCCAAGTTTTATACCTTATCTTATAACTTATATCAAATCTGAATAAATTACTCTCAGTCTTATTTCTTTTGTAGTTTCTCTAGGCTTACTATTTGTTTCACCCCGTTCTGTGCGTGTGTGTATGCTCTGTATAGAAGCCTGGGCGAAAATGCATCTATATACGGTCCTCGCCAAAACATCCAGGCTGCATGGATTGCTTCTCAGTGCTACAACAGAGACCTTACGGCTGCCGTGAGGCTTAAAATGTCTTGAAAAGTGGGGCTAGTGGTCTCGTTACCTTAGAGAGATTTACAGCTTGAGCACTTCGCGGAAGAGGCGCTCCACTATGCGACTAAGAAGCAAACCACGCAGCCTGGTTACCTTTGGCAAATACGCTACCATGCAGCCTACTTGATACCCATGCAGAATACGTATTCATATGTTTCACGGTAATGCTTCGTTTCACAATAATGAAAAGAGATGAACAGAGCGTTCACGTGCGATTTGAGTCGCTTATTTTTCACAGCTCAGCTTGCTTCATTGTAGAATGAACTGTCCGAGGGTGAGTTAGCAGTTAGCTTTTTTTCTAGTGAAAATCTTCCTGTACTCCAAGGTGCGCGTCAACAGAAAACGCAGGCACGAATTCAGCTTACTCTCCGACAAGACTGAGTCATAATCCTAAAAAGTGTGTCTTTGAAGCATCAGTTCCTGTGCGCACGTTTTGTTTAGCCAGGTCCCGCTTTCATTCTTCCTGAGAACTAAAATATTCCGTTGTCTGAACTGACGGCTCTCTTAATACTAAGTTGCTACAGTAGCGCCGCATACCGAAAATGCAAAAGTGACTGGACCTGCAGTTTTGAAGTTGCAGTTTTTCATTATAACTGTGAGTTGCTGCCAAAGAAGTTTTGTACGTGAACTCTACTTTAGAGCAATAAAGAAAAAAAAAAACTCCAGCAAGCGAAAAAACAGCAGCTGAATACTAGGCAGTGGTCGAGTAACTAAGCTAAGGCATTAGGTTTTGAACGTTTTTTGGCTATCAAATACAAGTTATTTGAGCTACCTAGAAATTTATGTAAGTTATTTTTATACCAATATGATGTACCAACTAGCTCAACTTTTTGTTTTGCTCTTAAATAACTCTATCGGTGCTGAACCTTCGCCTTTATTGTACTGTGGTGCATGAGTAATGTGGAGGTATAAGAGAACGTTCTCGGAAAATAAGGGGGTGGGCGCTCTTGTAAAATGAGAATACAGTTCTTGTCCTTGCGGGATCAAGCGTAGAAATCACCCCCCCCCCCCCCCCCCCCCTCTTCATCATGTGGCGCCCATTAGCGAGCCCTTTCGATCATGTCATTATCCTATCCCGAGAACTCCTCTAAAGTGGCGAACTGGGCGTCTTGGCTTGCCCGCTCTTCTGCCCTGTTTTTTTCGTGCTGCAGTCACCAAGTGTTTCGAGAGCTCTCACTCCCGACACGTGCGCGCCAGGCCCGTAGAGTTTATCAATGTTACCTAAAGAAAAAGTTTGATCCACTGTTTATGCAAGTTTCTTAAATAGCACTTCGTCCACCGCGGGTACATCGAGAAGACGAGGTTTCTACCCCGGGATCAACAGCTGCGCCGCGGGGCTCTCGTCTGCACGCAGATAAATTTATTTTTATCACACATTTTTTCCTTCCTAAATAAATATCACCACGTATTAGGCTGCTAGGAAAACTTTCCCAGCATTTCTTCGAAGTTTGCCGCGAGAAGAATCATATTATAATGGCTAAATCCACGTTTCATGCCCAACAATAGCCAAGTAAAATACGAAATCTCATCTTCCCAGCATTCCTGCGCCTCGCTACGGTGAATGAAGTGCAGCCCCGCCAGCTTTCCTTTAGGTAACATTAAAAAACTCCGTTGGCCAGGCCCATCTGAATAACATTCTCGTTGACCAAAAAAAAAAAAAAAGCAGTGGGAGCTTTAAACTATGGGAAAGCCATCGGGACCGGCGCCACCGACATTGTTAGCTTGTTCCCCCTGGGAAAGAGCATAATGCAGCTGTCGTTCTAAAGCATTCATTTAACCTCGCAAAGAAAGTGGTAGATGACGTAGGATATGCAACGAGTGCGAAATTACACAACATCAATTAGCTCGAGAGGCAGGAGAGCAGAAAGTAACGCCATCGAAAGAATTGTCTGCCAGGCTGACAAGACACCCGTGCGTAAAAATTTCAAGCGCTTGAATTTCCTTCTTGAACGAAAAAAATATCAACGGATTGTTAGTCAGCAACTAAGCGGCACTGAGATCTCGCTTGCATATGTAGGATTACATGTAATCATCACCGGCAGTGTAATAGTTGTCAGGTCTCCGTTAATGTGCGTGCGGCACAACTAGTTCTACTCTTTGGCAATAATTCAAATATTTACTAATAAATATTAGCTGACTAAGCTCACAGTAAAGAGATTAGATCACACTGTCCTCTAAAACCATCATATTTTCATGAAATAAAACCCTAATTGGCCCGAAAGGAACGGCGACGACGAGGGATGACATCGCTGATGTCTAAATTATAAGCTGCTAAGACCGGCAAGAGTAGAAAGCAGCAAAAACGCTTTTCGTGTACGACGTATCATCCATATGGCGGAGGCGTTCCTATTAAATGCCAACGTTCTCTTTTTAGTAAATTTTAGGAGTGTGCTCATTGTATGCATGTTTCTTCCCTTTTCTGGCTTCAACGTTTTCAGGGTCAATCAATCTTGTGCAAGGGTTGATCAGTCTCGGGAACTTTTAAATGAGCAGCCATTTCACTTAACTGGAGGCACACACACGCACCCAAAAACACGCACAGCTGAAATATAGGAACAAGCTGTCATGACAGCCATTTTTAAAATTTCAGTTTTGCTTCCACACACAGTCCTACAGAAGAGACACCAACATAAAGGCGTCATCTTCTAAAGAGGTTTGGGTCTTTCAATAGGAGCTCATGCTTAATACTTGAAAAAAAAATGATAGAGTAAAGCGCATCAAGCGCCAGAGCTTTTTGTGGAATTACAAGAACATTTTTTTTTTTAGTTTCCTTCCAGGGGCAGACAGCGATTTTTTTTTTTTTGGGGGGGGGGGGGGGAATGGGGGGAGAGGAAACATAACTACTAAGCAGGGCCATTGAACTGGCTACATTGAAACTTCTTAAAGCACACCGTTATGTCAGTGGTACCTGCTTCTCATATGGTCGCTTTTCATCGAGAGAATCCATAAGTGCGCGGCTAGAGACAAGATAGCCCCATGATGGTGAAAAACGGAGCGCGTCTAGACAGTTCTTTGCACTGGTAAGGAAATACACTATGTGAGTGCATGCACGTCAGCCAGCCAATAGAACCTGTCCGAAACTCGCCAGCTTACTTTAGCGTTCCCGCATACAAGCTAGTGCTTTATTGAATAGAGAGACAAAAAATAATAGACCCCTGCCCTGCTGGCTCAGCGAATGTGCATCAGCACAGAAAAAAAAAAAACTCTGTGACGTCAAATGAAATGTTAAAGACCACAGCCTCGTAGTAATTTATCGCTTTTGAAAAATGTTTTTAAGAAGTGGGATGGAGAGGAGGAGTATGGCGTTTTTTTGGCATCCGCCGAGGTTGCAAGATCCCTGAAAAGGCAATCAAAAATCTAAGCAATATCAAAAAAAGGCCCACACAAGCATCCAGGCCGACACACTATTTCCGGCCCCTTTTTTGTGCGTTACGCCGCATAGTCAAGCTTCCGTCGTGGAGATTTCATTTCATGCTTCGACTTCGGCACTCCTCTTGTATATTATCATTATGTACAATATCGGCGTGTTATTAAAATATATTTCCATTCCGCTGCTGTATTGTCCATAGACGCAGGATTCAAATGGAATAAAACACTTCATCATGTCCGCAAGTACTATACTGAAAAAAATGAAAAGCGAACAAGGCAATTGAAAAACGGACAACGAAATGGGATCTTAGCCGAGGGAAGCTCAATACTAGCTCAGGTTAATTTCACAACGATGACACCGAGATTCTCCTTTAGAACCGTTACTAACCCTCGCTTGTTTTTCCTCTCCTAGAGCTAATATCAATAAAACCTTGGTTGGGACTAGTTGTGCATGACATATGGTGCAGTATGCATGATGGTGTATGATATGTAATTGTGCCTGTCTCCTTTTTGTGGACTGTGTAGTGTTTATGTTCATCGTTCACTACAAGAATAAAGCTAACATGTTCGCGTTCTTGAGTTGGCACTTGAATTTTCTCGTTTGAGTTTTGAATTGTTGAGTATATGCGTGCGTCTTTGGGGATGCATATGACTGGGAATATATTTTATAATAGAGCATAATCATTTTTATACAATTATGGCACACAGTTACGAACCCGAAAGGGATCCAAAGAGTTTTGATTGCTGCGTTCACACTGGACGCCAGTATTGTACTATTATATCTTATCAGTATCATTAATTTTTGTTGTTAATATATTAGCATCAGTACCTTCCCTGAGAAAAAAAATTGTAAAAGCATTACTGAAATTAACCGCATCACCTAGACCTCATTTCGGTGAAGTATCTGTTGAGTGTACTGTAAAATATTGTTTTGAAGTAGATTCAATTGAAAAGCAGTGGGTTAAGTATTGCCAGGGCCTTTGTTTCTTTCAATTTCTGTACACTGCATGTAGGTATTCGTGGCTTAAATTAAAACAGTTGATCAAGGCCACGCAGGAAGAAATTTTGTGAAGGCTGACTTGGCCCGTACAATGAACGGCGTATCATACACTTACCCTTGCGCTTTCCAAATCGTTTCGGGCTCACGTGGGTCCGCCGCCAATGAAGGAGCTCGACGCATACTTCGCTGAGGAGTGCAGCGGCAGCTACGAGAGCGAATTGACGTCTTGCAGACATGCGCGATGGGCTCGCAAGTGCATGACAGCAGTACACTTGCAGCAGTCGTCGCCTCAAGCTCGTACCTTGCACTCCGCAACAACGTGATGTCAGATGTAGTATATTAAAGTGACATCACTGTTTTAAAGGGTTAGCTTTCCTTAAGTCGTTCCTCAGTTTCGCAGCGTCGTTGCCGCCGTCTGCAACGCGGGCCTTGGCATTTCGTCAAGATGCTGCGAATAGGTGTCAGGGCGTTTTTGTCTTCTGAAGCGAACTCCAGTGGGTGTGGCTCACTCGGCGAACTTGGCAGTGCGCCGAGAGGCTGTGCGCCCTTGACGGGAGCGCCGGCGGCGATAGCTTGCTTGGCGCGCTGCTGTGCGCCTGGCTGCTCCAGTGTATGCTTGCGGCGTATTCCAATCGCCGATCCGGAGAATTTGTACTTGTTCCCCAAAACGGAAGAGCAGGGTTCAATCGGCGATTTGGATTCATAACCTCAGTTCTAATTGGACCATGGTGGTATGGTCCCTAGACTTCCTTGACGTTTAGCTCCTTCGGAGGACTGCTTCGGATAGCCATTTTGAATACGCACTAAAAAGCCGGTGAACATTTTCAGCATCGGAGATGGGCGTAATAGTACGAGCCAGAACGCTATAAAAAGCCGCCGAAACTTAACTTGTCTGCTGAACATCCTTTCCCCTCACACCCCTGCTAACAGTTAAACATTCGCGTTACGCACTTGTAACGACTCTGTGGGTTTTTTCATTGAAATAAACACTACGTGGAGGTTATATTGCGTCATTTTATTGCTTTGCGACACTAGTTTTCAGTTTTCTACAGAGGCGAACTACTACTCACGCGTATAGATGTCCCAGTAATGAGTTAGAAATTTGAAACGGTTCTGTATCTCAAAGGAATAGATCGCCGAGCCCTTCCAATACAGGTGCGGCCATCGATTAGTAACCAGACTCGAAGCCTCACATAAGCCTGATTTTGCCTTCAGTTTCACCCCTGCACAATGTCAGATTTGCTGGTGCCACCTGCATCACCTCGAGAGCAAAAATTGCCTGGGGTTCAATCCGGATGAACCCAGTCTACAGAGCGGAACCTCGATTAAGCATGGCCAGACACGGTTTGCTGTGGTTTAAAGTTTCCTCGCTCTATCCTTCGCCAAAGCGCCCTGTAGACGTCCTTGATCATAAGAATCATTAGATTCAATTAGCCGTCTACGATACACAGCCGAAGCACTGGTTCCAGCGCGAGACTCCTTCATGGTTACCTGCGAACGTCAAGCAACACTTCGCGCTTTCTATTATCTTACCAGAGGAACGGCGAGTAACATGGTTCAGGGCAACTGCGAGGTGAGCGTTGAATCACGATGTTCAGCGCAGTTGGAAAGGCGAGCGAACGCCTCCAGCTCCGCGCGCCGCAGCTGCGCCGAGGCGCGGCGAGTCACATGGTATGACATCACAGCCACACCTCCGCTCCACCGCTTGAAGGTCATTCCTCGGAGCGACATGACCTTGAGATTTTGCATGAGAGAAGTAGAGCTTCCGCTCTAAGAGAGGAGACTGACAGCTCAGGTGAGGTACGTATATTATCATTAACAGTAGGTTAAAACATATTTTTTTAGGACAGCCGAACAATAACATGGCATAAGCCATCATACACACGAGCGTACACATAACACGTCTTTGAACGAACGCCGTCATTCATCGTCGTTCGGCCTGCCCGTAGTTATTTCATAGGTTTTTCTACTTACCAGAATCATACAGCTGGCAGCAATGATCTTGCCAAGCCAGCTTCTATTTCTGCTTGAAATTCGCACAGCACTGATTTTACGCACCCATCTTTCTTGCTACTTTGGTTCTGGCCACAACAGACAACGCCGATCCGTAGCGATCGGGGCACTGTTGTTAAGAAGTGGCGCTCCGGTGATGGGGGCAGAAACACAGGGGAGTTGAGAAAAGAATATCATATCAGAACCTTGTGGAGTTGGGAAGTTGCTCAATAGACGGTTTCAAATTGCTACATCGTTGAATACGTGACCTATGTTACAGAAGCGATGGGTGGCAGGTGCTATGTACAGGGATTCTGAATCCCTTGGCGCTCCAAGAAGAGGAAAGCCATGTTGCGTTGATCAGCAATGTCAGTGCGACAAATCCAACAGTGACCACACCCCTGGTACCACTTGCGCTCCGCGAGAGAACAAAGCTGCCTCTAACTCATTCAAACATCTCCGCAGCTGTGCTGTCCACGCGATAACAATTCATGCGATGATAAAGGCGAAGTACGAAGCGCGGGGCAGTATATGATGATCGGAGCTACACATCTGCCATTTGCGCTTGGAGAACAGGACAAGCGACAATACCTGAATGAGACACTACAGGCGATAATGAGATGTATACTTACAGTGATTTTTTTTTTACAATGGTCTATATACATGCCCTGCTATACACAAGGTATAGCCACTAAGAACTGTTAAGGCGACGGACTTAGCGAATGAAACGTGCCTGCTTTGCTAACCACGCGACACAAGAATCGAAACCGCATTTTCACGGCACAAGCCACGGGTGTGTTTCAGAGAATCTTAAACGTTATTTCCTTATAGAGAAGAAATACCGTCGAACAGTCTCTTTGAATACTAATGAATCTCGACACATCGCAGCTTTGCATGATACCGTGACCTGTGACAATTCTGCGTAGTATCCACAGTTGCGGCGCTACGGTATATCTGGTGACGGCATACTTGATGCCTCTGTCGGCTTCCCCTGGAATGTCTTTTGAAAACAAACAGCGCCCATTTGACGCACACACACTCACACACGCAAAGGAAAGAAAACGCTTCAGGCGGCGTTCTTTCTCTTGAGCACCTGGAACACCTCGGGTTCAGCACCGCTACTTCGAAAAGCTCCTTCCGACCGCGCACGTGGAGCTCCTGACGTGGAGAGGCGGCTTTCACTCTGGTCATGAGTGGCAGAACAGCACCTCCGTTGTGGTCACGTGCCATGCCGCCACATCCTGGCATCGCGCTGCCAGGTTAAGCGGAGAGACGCGGATCACGGAGCACTAAGTTGCGAATGCACTACGTGGCGGATGAAAAAAGTGTAGAAAGCGACGGGAGGAACAGCAGCGCCCACAGGAACTTCTCTTTCAGCCCACCGCTTTTTGCTGCAAAACAAGCAAAACAAGAGAGAGAAAGTTATAAATCTTCAAGAATAGTGAATGCTATCCCGCAGCTGATAAAGTAGATTAAGTTGAATTCGGGGACAGTCAACAGGTGAAAAATACCGCTTCATGTGTTACTCTTACATTGCTGGAGCTTTGCAACTGACGAAGACGCTAAACTGCCGTAGCGGTTCATATCGATGGAATAGTGTACGTTGCGTTGAATTGACGTGCTCTCCTTGAAATGCTAAGCACCTGAAAAATGCGGTTCACGCTATGACGTGGGATGCGCATACGATACTCTCTACCTGACACCTATTATTCAGACATCAAATCCTGCGAACATGCTTTAACCCTTTATTGACGAGTGTTGCCCACAGGCAACACACCAGAAAATATTTTTTTTCTTGTACAGTTTCAGTTTCGAAGGCTTCTTTTTTACTCCAAGCTCCACACATGATACTATTACATGGTTATGTGGCGCCATCTGATGTATATTAATGCAGAACCATCATTTCTTGCTTCCAAGCCTGTTACCAGCTACGGGTTCAATTACGCTGGGAAATGACGTTGCACTTTGTTGCTGCGCCTTTGGAAACCCTTAAAAGAGAACACTTTTTCGAGTGTATATGCACTGGGGAGCCTACATTGGAGAGAGATGCGCTGCTGTCAGGAAGTAAAAACCAGATGTTAGTTTATGTAGCGGCTTTCAATGCAATTATTTAATACAAAAGTTACAACCTAGGAGGAAGAACTGGTTGCACACCTGTCATAACAGGTCTGACAACACACACGTTATCCATGGCACTATTTGGCCAAGCTGCCTTTTGTGTATTGAAATCAAATAAATATCCACATTATCGTTATCGTAACTGAAATATTTGCGATACGCTGGGCCATGGTATCTTATACACATTTTTAATAGTTGAAGTTGAAGTTTATATCCTTTCATACGTAAGAGAATTTGAGAGTAAAAGTTGTGGGAACCGAGTGATGAAAGGTCCCGACTTTAGATATTGACATCACAAAAAGAAGATCGGGCTATACAGCGTTACGCATGATTACGAATGGAAACGAAAACAGCCTATTTTCTTTGCCTCAGAGTAAAACATGAGTTAAAATAACACAGCAATCGCTCATTAAAATTGAAAGAAATGAAGCAGTTCAAAGGCCTCATATCATGAATAATTAGCACAGATGAAAAATGTCTTGCAATGTGAACAAAAGGTCACTAAAAACTTTGAGATAACTGCGGCGACCCGCATTGGAGGCATGCGAAAGCAAAACGTCCGCATACTATATCGACGTCCGTGGCTGTTCTGACGTCCGTGTACTATATCGACGTCCATGGATATTTTGACATATAAGTGTGTTTTTTGCGTTTTTTCGTGTTTAATTAATTGCCTAATTACACCTGAACTAATATTTTCCCGCGGCAACATTTTATCACACACTATATGTCACAATCACACTTTCACATATTTATCTTCAGAGAACGACGTAATCGTGCAGACAAATTGCGAACACTTTTGCTAACGTTAAGAGCAACAAAATGTTCTTCTCGCAACAGTAATCATCAGGACTGCATAGTGCAAAGGAAAGTCATAAGCAATGAATAGAAAATTATATGTTCGCATCCCAAAAGAAAAAAATCATCACGAACAGAAACTCTACCGGCAGTATTTCCGAATTGCGTGTTTTCATTTCCAGATAATATCAATATTGTCATGGCTTATTCATAAGTGGGAAATTTATAATATAAGGAATAATTCACACAGGAAGCTCTTTGCGTTAGAGTAAACCAAATTGTTCTTAGCTTTGTGACGACAGTAGGTACAATTTAAACTGGTAGAACCAAAATGAAAGAATTAATGTGGTGCTTTAAATGAGATATGTTACATAATAGGAGACTAAGAATATTACGCGAATATAGTATTTTTCGCTAGTCACCCTTATTAGGTTATGGTTTATTAGAGAAACTAGCTTCAATACCATGCGAAGTAGGATATCAGTGAATGCAAAAACTTGATGTGTGACCTTGCCAGCAATTTTTTATAGCATGTGCTTCAAATGCATGAAAAAAAAATCCGGAAGAGAAAGACAGAGCCTGCTGCATATCAAGGCACAAAAGGGCATGGTGCGGTATATTAAGCAAAAGGTATATAAAGGAATATATGTTTAGAGAGAAGAGAATGCAAAAAAAAAAACAACGTTATCTCTGCGCTTGCTCCCTCATTAAGTTTTCACCATGATTGTTTCCGTGTCGGCCTGCTGAAGACGCGTGCAGCACATCGATCGCATAACTCGACCGTTACGCAATCGTTGAAAAGCAAGTGGAATCAACTTTCGCTTTCGTATGGGGCTTGTTGTACCCTCGGGCGAGCATTATGCAAAAAAGTGCGAGGCTGCCGCTGACTGATAACTGCCATGCGGCTGCCTGCTGACAAAATAAATGCACAGAGTGCCTGTGAACATCAACGTTAATTGCACAAAGCAGTAACCAGCACCTGCTTTTCTTTTCTCGTCTGCGAATATTTTCCGCATTTGCCAACGCGAAAAACAACCAGAAGTGACCTGCCTGCCGAAAGTATTGGGCTGGTATGAGCTCAAACTTGTCCAGAAAAAGCACAGCGCTAAATGGCAACACCGTTTTCGCTCAAGCCGCTTAAAAGCTGGCCAGCCTTGTTGTTCTGCATGGCAGTCACATAGAACATATTTTTCTCATCCCATCAAACGACTGGAAGCTCTTTGATGGACGTAGCTGAAACCACGCATGCTGGTCTAGCAGGTGACGTTGTAACGTGGCCGCGCCTTGGTTGCACAGCCCCCCTCAAAGGCAAGTTTTCGGACGTTTTGCAACTTAACGCGAGCACAATAAATTTCACACAAGTCAGAACCTGTGGCAGCATATGGGGAAAGGACACCAAATATTCATGTGGTATCAGGGCTGTGATAGCACATGTACTATACGTAATTACTTACCCCTTCTAACCTCATCGCGTTTAACTTCGGCACATCATCACTTTGAGGAGAGTCATGTATCAACATCTGTGAAAAGTATACAGGCCACCAGGTTTGCTTTTGAGGAGTGGAGTGTCGCGCATTTTTTATTGTCAGCGTTCAAAAACTAAAACTCCTGAAGGTGAGAGGAACTCCCATCCTCATCCCTTCGATGCTCAGGACTTCAATAAGTGCTACCGACCTCCACAATACGGCTTCGGCGCAAGCTTCGTGGGCAGCATGTTCTTGACAAAAGCTGTACGACACGTGTTCCAAAACTCCTCAGGCCAACGCGTCCGTGGTCGGAATGCAGTAGCAAGCCCATGTCAGTAAAATAGCTCTGTTCGCACGCTTGCGAGCAATAGCGAAATGTCTGCTCAAAATGTTTTGACAGGAAAAGAAGCGGACGGCAGCGATGAATGCGTCGCCTTGCGGCCACAAGCTCATTGTGCTCAAGGAGAGCTTAGCTTCGGAACCTCCGCTACCTATGGGTACACTAATCAGCAGTTTTTCGAGGGAAATCTAATCAGTTCAAATTCGTTTACCAGAAGGCTAGAAGGTGAATTGTAGAGCCTACACGTATGCTGCAGCATAGGCGCTGTGTGCGAAGTCAAGCAGGTCTCATATCAAACAGTACTTTTTTGGGGTGAGTTGGTTCATTCTTCAAAGCGCGTAATTGATCGAAGAAGACACGGACGAATGAGGAAATGCATATGCGCACTGTACATGATATGCGCGTTCCTTGTTCATCCGTGTCTTCTTCGCACAAGTATTTTTGAAGTCTCATGATGTCAGCGCTCGTCTAAAATATTAACCCTTGGTATGCCAGTAAAACGGGACTGCAGCTAAACCTGCTCTTCTCGTAGAGAGAACATAAGATAGCATACAATAACCTACTCCCTTCTCAACCCCCTCAGAGTGCCCAGAATGTCATGGTGAAGCCATTAGACACGTTTCACTGCAATCCCAAGCAAGAAACCAAGGGGGTGTGCTTAAATATTCTTAATACTTGGATATTGGCACCAATACCGACTATATTAGCGCCGATACAGATTATATTGCCACAGATGAGGTCAGAGCTCTTTCACCGCGTATCCTTACTCTACAGTTTACTGCGACTAATCTGTGCGCTGACGCCGACCAGTCACGAAGTAATCGCGCACTAGAGGACCGGCAATTTTCGGACTTTAGCTTCACAGATCGGCGCCGGAAGAAGCTTACGGTTGACCTGCTTACGTTTACAAACGGGAGATGAGCCGCCTTGTATTGCCATTTATGCAGCTGCCGGAAGTTTCTAACTTTACTAACCATGAATTCGTAACTATGCGCAGTTTAGAACTCCTACCCATGGCAGGCAGTAATACGCCGGCTTGAGAATCAGGGCGAGGAAAATCTCGTTCGCCAGCAATAAGAAAGGCTAGGCGTCGCAGAGGCAAGGGACAAAAACGCGTGCGCTCACTGGTGGAGAGGGAGACCTGCAGCCCCGAGCTGTGGCGCCGGTCTGCGCCTCCGACGGGCACGCGCAGCTCGCTGGCGGCCGTGAACTCGCGCAGCTGCCGGGAGACGCACTTGAGGCGCAGCTCGCCCTTGCTGAAGTGCTGCTCGGAGAGGCGGAAGTGGAGACGTAGCGAGGAGCCCGGGGAGGGGGACACGGACGAGTCAGGGGCCTGCGAAGGGGGAGGGGGGGGGGGGGGGGGTAGAAGAAGAGAGATAAAGAATGGTCCGAAACCACAACATAAAATGGCGCAAAAAAAAAAAAAAAGATTACGCAGTGCAAGCGGTCACTCCCAACTAAATAGTCTACAACATCCCAAATAGATTTCATATTGGTGACAAAGAGAAAAATAAAAGTAAAAAATTTAGACAGGTTCATCGGCTAGTTCCCAGCGTGATTTAGATGAACGTTAGCGCTCATGTGGTGCATTCCATAGTCCTTTAGAGCTGGTTTAAGTGATGGAAATACCCCGACTTCCCTTCTTACTGCACATCTAGATAGACCCGGAGCAATGTGCACATGATGCACTGGGACCGAGGATTTCCTATAGAGCTCGGTGCTTCCTAATGCAGTGCTGTATACACAGTAGTAAAATCTGTACGCGAAATGCATTCAGGCAAAGGATTTGTGTTGTGCGTCCGAGGCTGCAAATGCAATAAACGTTCCCTCATTTAGCGTCCGTCGTAGTACTCTGCACTCTACCCGTCGCAGTCAGAATCAGAGCTCCTGCACATTTCGCGGCGCGGTATATCATTACAATTGCGACTCTTGTCTAAATTCTTTTCGCAAGAACCTATGACAGTAAGTGTACCACATAAGTCTGAAAAGCAGGGTGCCATGAACAGAGTATCCTTTTCGTTAACTTCTACCGGTTTAAGAGCATACGCACAACAGAAAATGCCCGACAGGGCAGCACACTCACATTATGTCATATGCGTGATTTCTAAATGCTTAATATTCCCCGTAAATTAAGGAGTGCTTTTAGGCCCTCGTCGGGATTTGCCAATAAGACTGCGATGTAGCTGAGGATGAAAATCTAAAGGCCACTTAGTCAGAATGTGTGACCTGGTAACATTATAAGTTGATATTTTTCTAATTTTTTAAATATGCTTGTCTTCAACTTTTTACAATAACGGCAACGGTTCTACAAAGAGTTTTTGCCTTCAACTTGACAGAAACAAATGTGCTTTTTCTTATGAGGGGAACCTCTTTGATAGGCGAGTTTTTGTCAAGTGCGTAAGACCGCAAAAGTTAAATAATGCTTCATTATCTCTCCTGGTAACGGCAGCTGGCAATTCATATCCTCTGAATCTGCTGGCGGCGGAAACAAGTCTCGGACGATTTGACAACGTTGCGGTGGCTACAGCCACACAGAGGGATTTGTGTGACATATATGTAGCACTAGCTGAAACAGGTCGCCAGTAAGCACAGTAACGTAAGAACCCAATTTAGAAACAGAGAGTGCATAGAATAATAGGAACTAGAGGCAGGAAAGCACGTACGTACAAATCGGAAAAGAAAGGGTTGAGCCACGATTGATGTTGAGGGAGGGAAGACAGAAAGGTATCATGTACTCGCACGCCGAAGCGCCTTTCTTTCCGTATAGTTCGAACAATGGGTCGGAACACTGCAATAGAAAGAAGAGAAGAAACCCGCTCCGAAGATGCGGCCCACATACGCCCACCATTCTTCTTTCCGGCCGGTAGCGCGGCTACAGCAGAGTAAAGATGGAGCCTGGCGGCAGGAGTCGGGCCGGGATAATCATATTGCGGGGGCCGGTTGCAATCCTGTCGTCCCCGAGACAGTTTGACTTTGTCTTGCTCGCTCACTAATGCGGCAAAATGAGAACACAGCCGGGAACGGGCGGGTCAGGCGGCCTGCAGAGCTCAAGGAACTTCGAAGCGCGCTTCGTAGATGGGACAACAGGTCTGGCGGAAGAAGGTCGAAAGGATAAAAAAAGAAGTAGAGGGAGCAACGGCTGCAAGAGAAGCATCAGAATCGGCAGCGGATCTCCTGGCTTACCGATGAATAAACGATGAGAAAGTCGTGTGCGTAGGCTTCGACGTTGTGAGTTGTCCGGACGTGGCGTACATCTCGTCCTCACTATCAATCGCGAAGGCATCGTAATTAACTTTCTTCTGTTATTTGTCGGCTGCCTTATGCTCCCCCATAGTTATTTTTAACATTTTCTTACCTCGCATATCTTGCTATCGGGGACAAGCTCGCGATTTTTAACACTTCGAGGTGATTGATGCGCTTGTCTTCAAAGAGCAGCATAACATGGATGCATTCCAAATGGCGCATTTCGCCGGTGTTCTCAAGTAATTGGGTGATGCGCAGCCTGCGGATGTGATTTGCAGCGATGTCCCACAATATCGTGTACATTAGCTGAAGATCTGCTGCCATAATTCTAACATGATAGCGGCGGGTGCTCAGGAAAAATTAAATCTAGTGACAAATATGGAAATATTGAGGGCTCGTTACGACATACATACGCCACAGATTAAAAACAAAAAACATTCCGTTATTTCCTTTGTTTCGGTAGCTGTTGATTTTCTTCATACGTCAATCTAGTCAAGGTATCAAAATGCACATCAATGTTCCTCCGTTTCTATTATCGAAAGCCCCTTATGTAGTTCTGGCTTTGGTCCGAGGCGGCTGGTCCTGCACTGTGTGTATAGCATCTGTCAAAAATATGTAGCCGACCAGATCTTCTTCTGGGTCATGCAGTGCGGATCGTTATGCGTCGCCAGAATTTCAAACCTCTGGAAGTGGAGATGAATTCCTATCATTACTTGTCCGAGGTTAATGCTTCCATGCAGATTCCAAGAGCTCCTAGACTTCTAATAAGCAAATCTCAAGGGCTGCAAATCTCAAGGGCTTCATATTTAGAAAGCTTGTGCTTATCTTTCGAGAAATTATTAAGGACAAACGAAGGGATGCCAGCAACAGAATTCATTGCTCTCCCTGCATGTCACTGGCGTTGCTGCTCTTGGTCTCGTCTATATCGTGCAAGAGACGTCCACACAAGGTTGGCATGGTATTTTTTAGTCATCTTTAACAGAAGTCAGTGATACTGACACTTTTATCAGCAATATTTAGAAGCTACTCAAATAAACAATACCCGTTTAATCCCGTAGTGCATGGTAGTGAGTTATATCTGTCGTTGACTTTTTGCCTGATGGTGTCTAGAGTTTTGTGACAATGTTCTTTTAGCAATTAACTTCGTTGCGGTAATTATCTGCGTAAAGCAGTTTGTATATTGAAAACACACTGGAAAAAAAGTCACCGGAAAACAAGAACCGTATATCCTGTACAAAAAAAGAATTTGACAAATAAGGTCGTGTAAAATAAATTGAATATACTCATTTTGCACTCATACCACACTGCGTTTTCGATTACTCTACTAAACCACTGTATCATAAGATACGAATTCTGCTCTTCCGTACCCTGAGACATACAAAACTATGCGCGCTGGTTTATAGAGCACTAAAAGATACCCCTTAATTTCCTATGAAAATTTCATTCACCTGTCTCCTGCCACTGGACTATTTTTTAACGAATATTTGTCAAAACACAGTTCGCCTTTTTCACTGAAGCGAACAAGTAATCTTTGTGAAACAACATAACAACAACACAATTACCGTCTTACTGTTATTGATAGTGCTGGCGTAAAAAGAACATTATGTTCTGAATGCGTGCGCATTATGCAACATGCCTGAAGTTTTCGTCATAACTCGTCCTTAATTGCTTCGCATTATTTTTCCTCAATTCTTTGCACATAACGGTGAGGGCACAGTTATTTTTTGTGTGCGCTTAAATATTGCACAGCAACTAGTATTTACCAAGAGTTTTTTTTTTTATATCGAATTGAGCCGAATCCCCCGAAACGCAAACTGAAAATAAAAACACGAAAATCTGTTATCTGCACAAACCGTGGAACTATCCAAGCTGTTTTATTGTATATGATTAACTCTTTACTCGAATTTAAACCATTATGCGAATAATTAAGTCAATATCAGCATGTAAACTTCGGTTCTGACTATTCTGGATGTGAAACTTTGAAATTCACGCAGTTTTATTCAGAAAAAATTATTCCCAGAGTTATTTTCAGGCTTTCGTAAGGAAATAATGCTTTAAAATGATTATGCTGTGTATGCAACAGACATGTAATTAAAACATTCATTGTGCGCAATTAGGGACACCACTGTGCTTCACAAGCAAGTAAATGCGAGCAGTAGGCTTCTGTCGCAAGCACTGACGTGACAGTCTTCTCTTCTAGTATTCACACCTCTGCCGCGGAAAAGTAAACTAGCTAGAATGTATGGAATGTGGAACATATTAAGGCGGAAACCTTTAATGTCTCATCGTTGTAAGCAGCAGTTGTCGACAGAAAATGTCACGCTTTTCAATTGGTGGAAACGGTCGTGACGTCACAGTGCGCGAATTTCAAACGTGGCCAATTGTACTTTGGCTAGTATCCATGCAACCAATTGAAGGGATCGTATAGTGATGCTCCAATTAAGTGGGACTGAGCTTAGTTAATTGCTTAATTATCCAATTAGCCTAATTAGCTTTACTAGTCAGGCCATATAAATAAATAAAACCGATTAAGAAATTGGTCGAGCTCAGGAATCGAACCCCGGTCTTCGGCGTGAGAGACGAGCATGCTATCCACTCCGCCATGCCAGCTCGATGGTTTCGAATGAACAAAGGTGCGTCTAGTGAATACGGTGTCTTCACTCACTCTCATCCTCCTCCATTCCCTTCTCGCGAGGTTTAGGTGTCCACCGACAAATGAGAGACAGATACATTTCCTTTCCTCAAAAACCAATTTACTGACGAGCGAGGCGTAGAACCGAATGGGCGATGGCGTTCTATGGACTCCTTGGCAGCGTTGCAAGACGCTGTCGCGTTCCACTCTTAGGGGCATCAGTGACCACACTTTAGGTCAAAAAAGTGCCTCCCTGAATTTTGTGAGACAGTTAATGCGTAATTTCCTTTCCTCAAATACAATTTTCATTTTCTTCATTACGGCTCCTCTTCATCTATCTTCTTTCACTCCCACTTCCTCCCTTCCTCTGCGGTGCGGTTCAGGTGTCCACCGAGATGACAGAGAATTACTGCGCCATTTCCTTTCCTCAAAAAGCGTTGCGTTCAAAGGGCAAGGCATCGCGCTGAACGGGTGGTGTTCCGTGGACTCCCTGGCAGCGCTACAACGCGCTGTCGCGTTCCACTCCTAAAGGCGAAGCTTAAGCGTCATTAATCAGTAGTTAATTAGTATTCAGGAATTAACCAGTAATTAACCATTAATTAGTGATTTGTCATCACTTAGTAATTAGTACTCAATTATATGTGACGCCACCGGTGCCACAGAAACAGCGAAGGTGGTGCGGAAAACGCTTCCGCCTCTACCCACTTCAGACAGTCAAAGTGCCCCCTGAATTTTTCTACTTCACTGGAGCATTCGAAATTCATTAGTAGCTAGATGAGAGACACGACAGGTTAACGTGAAGTACTGCGGTTTTCTTTCTGCCCTAGCTGTTTAGCTTGTAATAGTAACTTGAGAAAGCCACTGTCAACTAGTCAACTAAACGCGTTAACGTTCAGTGTAGCAGAAGCGCAACCTTGCTTCATCGGCGACGGAGCTGATGACCTCATCATAATCGTCGCCTTCTGGGTTCAGATCTTCCGCATATGTCTATATATCCTTCGCAGTGGATGAGAAAGTAGCGCTGAGAAAAGAATAAATGAAGCCACGCTCGAGACAGTCCGACCTACGAAGATAAAGCTGAAAGAAGGGCTCCCAAGAGTGGACTTCATTCCTTTCGATCCATGAATCAGCAGGATCTAGGTCATTTTTTATTTTAAATTGAATCTGCGCGCAGGTTTTCTACGCGTTACTGGATAGCTTTCGTTCTCACAACTTTTTCAAAACTAAGATCTAGGGATGAGTTGTCCATTACTTCAACAGTTAACTTAGTTTTTGTTTCTGGGTCTGGCTCATTAAACAACAAAAGCTATTCACACGCATGTACTTAGACTTGAATCTAGGCTTTGACCATGAGCCTAATCGATGTCTAACAGTTTCACAGGTAATAACCGAATAATAATTAAAAAGGTGCAGAAAATACATTCCTACAAATTCAGCCATAGTGCTTTCGGTGTGGACAGACAATCCACGGCACAAGAACTATACTTTAGGTTTTTTTTTTCTCATATATTTACATTTTTATGCCTCATCTCAGCATCTGGCTTGCGCAGTGCCGCGGTACCGGTGAGCACAGTTATTACTTCAGCGGATATTTCGCTTCTTCGCACAATGGTCGACGCGGCTTTGTCCGAAGCACTAAACTAAATACACCTGGCCTCGAGCGACCGATCATACAAAATTACAATGAGAAGAAAACGATTAGCCTTCTAATCTACTGAGATTGTTGCCTGAAGCAAGCACGCAAAAAGTAAAGAAAAAAGCAGACCGGCATATCATCCACTACTAAAAGAAGTGACTGCAGTTTCTCTTCTGGGCAGCACTGCTATGAAACGGAATTTTTGTTAAACCTGGCGCCTCATCAGCGGCTAAGAGACAAGGAATGGGCATCTTCTGTTTGCGTACTTAGCGCGTCACTATAGTCATGGTAACTGCTACATTCCAGACACCGTCTGGTGACTTCATATTTATGTTTCACAGATGCCAGATACAAATAAGAAGCCTTCGAATATGGTTCTAAAATGTACAGTCTTCACTTTATAAGATTTAAGCAATGAAAGCTTTCGCCACAAATAAACGAATTGCTGACGCTGCCGGCCTCTCGTCGCAGCTAACAATTAGAACAGTTTTTCATTCGCATGAAACTTTAAAGCCAATCAGTCATCAGTGTCGCTATTAGCAGTCCACAGAAAATCATGAAGAGGGTTACTTACTATCTCGCGCCCGAAAAACGTGGCCAGCACGGCTTAACTCCGCATGTGTCATATTTCATAAGATGAACGTTGTCCTTAAAGTTTACATTGTTCAATCCAATATATTATATAGAAGCAAGGGGAAAAGAAGCAAATGCGCGCTCGATGACCGCTACTAATTAGTTGAGTATAGCATGTAGTCGGACTAATTGGTGCAATTCATCAGACATTGTAAAGGTTCGCGGAAATTTTACCATATCTGAAGTGCCTCGTTAGAGCTCATACAGAGCGCAATGGACGGGTCCATACTTACAGGGGAACCGGCAAGCTGAAACGCCCAGATTGATGCATTCTGTGGACAAATACGCGTTACGCGATTCGCTGAAACAATCTCAGACCTGAGGTCAAGCTGGTGGAATAGACAGAAGAGGAAAAAAAAATACGAGTGTTGTTAGCGGAGAAAGACATGTTTGGCAAACAGCCAAGCCATGACGATTCGATATCGACGACGAAGCAAGAATGGCGCAGACCATTTGAAACGCTAGGGCCCAGACGATAAGGGGCCGAGTTACTCCTCCCCATTGCGTGACACAGAAAGGGGAAAACATGGATGCGTACAGGAAACGATCACCGCAGATCCCCAAGAATGAAGGCGAGGGAAGAAGACAAATGTAGAAAACAAAACACCGACTTCGGCCGTTGTGGGTGTCATTGCCCGTGCAATGGACAAGGCGAAGCCGCGGGCCCAGCAAGTGATCCTGATAATATCGCTAACAGCGGCACGCCACACAACTCCGCTCTACCGCATTCAGAAGAAACCCAAGCCAAAGCAGCGAGTCGGCGCGATGAACTGCAGCTCGTCAACTGTTGCCACAAGAGGACAGAATGACATCGCCGACGGCTGCCATTCGGTGGCAAGGCGGGTGCACGCTGTACGCCCAGCACATAAAAACGCCATTCTTTTTTTAGAATAAGGGGTACAGAGGGCAAGTAAAAAATGTGTGGGTACCATGTGGATAGTTAAAGATGGTAGTATACGTTAGAGCTTTGTTTATTTCGGCTGTGTTATAGGTAGAAAGCTTGCAGGAAAACGTATGGCTCTGCGTGGCGGATCATGCATCTTTTTCTTAAGAAAATAGGCAATGTGGGAAAGAATACGAACTTTATTACGAATCAAGCAACTTTTCTATCTAAAAAATAAAACACTGCTATTTGCGCTGCATTTTCATTTCACCTTTCTATAGGACAGCTCAATAAAACAGCTTCACAAAGACTTCCCATGTTATGCAGTCAAAAAGCGGCAGCCGGACACTCGAACAATCTATACAAGCAGTTTCTACTGCATAGCTTGCATGCTGTAAATTATTCCCAAATTAATGCTAAATTTCGCGAAAGCCCTCTAAGTCGCAGTTTATGCAAATGGTATACGGCCGATGATCTACATTGAACAGACTCCCCAAGGTGACAGCGGCAATTTTATTAGATGTCCGTCGTCAGAAAGATACCTGGCTACCCTTAACAAAGAATAACCAGTCTAAGGCGAATTGTACAAATACCAATAGCTAAATAACAGGTGAATTGTTGCTCGCAGAGATGTGTCCACTATATCTGAGAGATTCCTTCATAAAACCTCAAAACGACAAAAGCCTGCTTTCTGCGCGTTTCGCTCTGAATATTTACTGTGTCCGCAGAGGACTTACTGGAGCACGTCACTGAAAGAGCCCTGTCATACGGTTTGATTTGGGATGAAAGTGAGCTTGGATGAAATGACTTCAAAATGCTAGGTTACGAGCTGGCATGGTATGGTTGGTTAGAGAGGTCGATGTTCAGTGCAGGGGAATATATACAGTTGCGCTGTGCCACGAGTCAGCGCTACGGATGCGAATAAATTTGGGAAACGCGCACGATAGGCATTAGGTACAGGCCTGACCAATGTTTGTAACTACAGGCAACCCCAAGCTCATGAAATGTAAAGAAACATAAGTCCCTGCTCACCTCCCTGTCGTTGATGAGCCACCTGAGTCCGTGTGTGGGCGTCGAAGGGTCCGCGTGGCAGCTCAGGTCGACCGCGCCACCCAGCGCGTAGCGCTTCCGGACGCCTTCCAGCCGGGGACCGTTCACCCGGGGTCCTAAAACGATTCGCGGGAGACATGCACAGGTGGTAGGCTCACCCTTGGTCGTTTGTATGCGCGGATGGCTCTGATAAAAAGCTTTGTGCCTGAAGGAAACCAAATTTGTGCCACAACCAGTTTATTAAGCGAACCATGGCGAAATCCATGCCCATACGAGGTTTAGCCTAATATTTTCCGCCATTGCTGCTGCACTTAGAGAGTACAAGCGTTTATTTACACGACCCATGCCTGCATTGGTGGTCTTCTGGGTGAAGGAGCAATTGCGAGCTGTGGCGATAATACTCTCCTCCAGAGAGCAAGCTGAACGCTGTGTGTAGGTCTGCATGCGCCGAAATGATGTGAGCAATGCGCTGAAATTTCTTTATTACCTCAGACTGCGAACTCTCCGCAGATGAGGTGAATTGTCAAGCCATGCAAATTTTGGGCAAGACCATTTCTGAGAGAAAAAAAAAAACAAGAAATAAATGGGGTCTAGTGCCGGATTTCAGTCAGGTAACCGATGCGGTCCCCGGTTCAGTCAGGTAACCGGGGACCGCAACGTCGCCACTCGGCTAAAAGCCCGCTCCCGGTGCCGTCGCCGCTGCTCGGTTACTTTACGAAAAGACGGCGTGCGCGTGCGCTTGTGCGTGCGTGTGTGCGTGCGTGCGTGCGTGCGTGCGTGTGTGTGTGTGTGTGTGTGTGTGTGTGTGTGTGTGTGTGTGTGTGTGTGTGTGTGTGTGTGTGTGTGTGTGTGTGTGTGTGTGTGTGTGTGTGTGTGTGTGTGTGTGTGTGTGTGTGTGTGCGTGCGTGCGTGTGAGCGCGCGTGTGTGCATGCGCGCGTGTTTCGGGCGTTGCACATTTTACCACATTGCCCATAAATTTTACCAGACGCTCACTTAGGAAAGCCGCTACAGGGTATTGCGAGCTTACTTTCTGCATCCTTCCTTTCATTCCCTTTATGAAGCCAAAAGCCAGCGGGTGCTCTTGTAGCACTGCAAATACACTATAGACCTCGGTACTCAACACAAAAAGTCTCAAGCAGTCCTTCAATACAAAGTTAGCTGCCCCGCTCCGAAATTTGTCACACAAGCGAGGGCGCTCGGCGCTCTCCACTCACGTCTGACCCCGGTCACTGCGAACAGCGATCTTTTTGCTCTCAAACGCTCCTGCGAATATCGCATGATGGATGCTCACGGACGCTTTTTCCGACGCGGGGATCTCAAGAAACCTCGTGGCACACTTCGCGGCTGGGGCGCCATTTTTATGTATTACTGTCTTTCGAAATCCGAGTGGTTCATTTATGCGTTTATCCTCCTTCCTCTCATCCTCAAGAAGTGGAGAAGAATCGAGCCTGCAGTCGGGAGAATGAACAGAAGCGTGGGTGCACGCTCGTACACTGTGCCAACAAATAAAAAAAAGCCATGGAAGCTCCACCTACATGCGATTACTTCTCTGGTGACAGCTACTAGCCCACAAGAGCGTCGTCTCCTTTTTTTGGTTCCATCTGAGCACGGTGGCTGCTCGCGTGCCCGCAGCTATATCCCCCAAAGGGTCCCCACTCGCGCAAGTTGGCGACTCCCGTAATCCCCTATCCGCCGACTATGAGCGCATCCGCTGGTCCGGATGCCGCACGAAAGGAGCGCCGCAAAGCCCGCTGTAAACAGTCCGGGACGGATGCCCCAGCCCGTACGGCCCGCCTTCCCGTGCTGACCGGAACTCAGAGCTTCTCGGGCCTAGAATTCCACAAATGCTGCCCGTGACAACACATTTTTTTTTTGTTTCAGTGCGGCTGTTCGTTTTTCTTTTTCCTTGAGGCCATTTTCCAAAGCTGTCTAGCCTGCGCAAGAGCTTTAAGGCTATTTATGGAGAGCGATTCGTCCTTGCCCTATCTGCTGTGATCACTCCTTAGTGTTGCCATGTGAAGCCTCTCCCGGATAACGTGAAGTCGTATGACTCACATCTTCGTAACTGAACGTAACGAACGGCAGTCTGTGGTTGGGGGAGACCCGTAAAATCAATACTATTGGATGCGTCTCTGACTTCCAGTGTGACTACAGATGAATTGAAAAATGAGTAGGCGGTAAACATTCATAGCCATCTGCTCGATTCCTCCAAAAAAATATCCCTGGCTGTTCGTGCTTTTCGGAAAGGCTTCAGTCAGTGAAATATAAGCAGCTTTGTGTATTGCAGGCAAACTTTATTTCCCCTGGCAACGCCACTATGCATTCCGTAAATACTGCCAACATCTGTGAAGAAGGCCCTCTCCACCTTTTCCACACATTAAAATTTCTCTCTGTGGGAAGAAGGCATTGTGTATTAAATTCCCAGTTATTGCACAAAAATGACTCTGCCCCACATTTCTGTTGGGGACATGTTGTTTCCTTGTGCGAGCCTTAAGAGTGACTGAATAAATAATAAGCATAAAAATAACGACTATGCTGATATGAAGAGCCCTAGCTATCGAAATAGTAAATTGTGAATCATGCGGTTCAAGGTTCCGAAGGGACACATGGGATATGGGGGACGCTGGAGGCTGTTATGAAGGGTTCTGAAGACCCTCGGAGTTTCTTGTACGTGCACTGACATCGCACATCACACAGGCGTCTTTATATTCCGCCTCCATCGAAATACAGCCGCAGCGTAGAAACCATCTTGAGGGACTAGTTGGTGTTGCATTGTTTCCAGAGCGCCCGTCCAGTTCAGTACCGCTCAATTACGCTTCTATAACGACCACCGCGGTCGGTTTCGAACTCGCGACCTTAAGATCAGCAGCCGGCCGGAACAAATTATTACTGCCAATGACGACAGCACCGCGTCATGGTAAGTGAACCGGGCTCACCGGACACGTCGACGGTGCTCCCGTAGTCCCTGACGGTGATTTCCTCGCTGCTCACAAAGTATGGCAACGCAGCGTGCGAGGCACAGCGAACCTCCATGGCTCCGTGCCACAGGTGGCTGGCCTGCGCCGAGAACCAGAGACGGGAGTGGGCCTGCCACAGGCCCTCTTCCTCCTCGCCCTCCGCCCGGTCGCCACCCTCTTCCACACGCTCGCCGCTGCCCGTAGGAACCTTAGGAAAGAGAGACACAGGTGGGAGGGGGAAAGGGGGGGGGGGGGGGGCAGAAGGCAGGCATGTCATAAACTGTTTATTAAGCGTACCCTAATTATTTCGCGCAAATATTTATTTTCGAGATCTCGGGAAGTGAGAGGACAAGAGTGGACTCGTTGCATGGTTAGGGAGGATTCGACGGATAGCGGATGATTGCATGGTTAAGCGGAGTACGAGTACGTGCACTCATCCTCCGCCTTTACAGCTTGAGAACGTTGGACGCGTTACTGAGGACCCACTACGCAGCCAGATGCCATCATCGGTGCCCAATGAGGTGATTTTTTTTTTACTTTTAACAAACGCTGTAATGAACGCACGCGCCGCTAAGAACGATAAGCAAAATAAGCCCTTACTTCTGTATCAATCTCGAAACAGTATAATAGGGTCTTACGAAGGCTCCAAACAATCTAGTATTCGTTTCCGCAAAGGGCCTACAAAAACAAGCAATAACTATTATCATAGCGCAATGTATTCAGTGAGTACCCCCAAGTTGAAGTAAATTTCAATTTCGGTTGGGTTTGGTTTGGTTTGATATATGGGGTTTAACGTCCCAAAGCGACTCAGGCTATGAGAGACGCCGCAGTGAAGGGCTCCGGAAATTTCGACAACCTGGGGTTCTTTAACGTGCACTGACATCACACAGTACACGGGCCTCTAGAATTTCGCCTCCACAGAAATTGAACCGCCGCGGCCGGGATCGAGCCCGCGTCTTTTGGGACAGCAGTCGAGCACCATGACCACTGTGCCACCGCGGCGGCTCAAATTTCAATTTCGGTGTGATCACCAATACAATAATTAACTGATGGCTAAATACTAATCAACACCGTTCCCGCGTTGAGTCATTGATAAATTCGGCTTCGCCTTAACCATAGTCAAGAGGTTGTCGTTATCTAAGTTGGCAGAGCAGCAGCCCCAGACACGCAGGGGTACCGGGCTAGATTCCTGGACTTGATCGAATTTTTCTTTAACTGTGAAGCTCCTGCGAAAGCTGCGTAGCTTTCCACTACAGCCTTATGGCTGGGCTGAAGTATAGGCTAATGAGCAATTACTTTTTGACTAAAAGTCTTCATACTTGGCAGCCTTCTGCTTCGGTTAACTGACTCCATGTGAAAAGAATATTCCTACGCAGTCCTTGTCAACATCCAGCAACATATAAATATATTTGAAGTCTGAGATCTACGCACGGCAACCGCGCATCCGCTGCGTGCTATAATATTTTCGTGTTATAGGAAACTTGCTTTTACTACGACAAAAAAAAATGGCCGAGGTTCAACGTGGCTTGAACCTAGTCATACGAGCGAAAACTCTGTTAAGCATGGTCTCCACTGTCTCAGATCAAATGTCAAGGTCAAGGCCAAGGGTAACGGTCAATATTCAGTGTCAAAGGTCAAATTGGGCCATACCACCACGCAGTTAAGTTCGGTTTGACCTCGTGAGGAACTGAAGGTCATTGTCTCATCCACATCGAAATCGGAAGCTGTACCCCGAGAAGTAAAGCTTTTCCTCTAAAAAATCCCAGGACGGTTGCCATCTGGTTGGGCAGCACGAAGTGCTGAATATTCAGCTACTTTATTCTTTCTTGCGTGAAACGTCAGTGCAGCGAAAGTTATGCCGGAGGCCAACATCCGCCCAAAGAGAAAGGCCATGAAACGCTTGCGCTTGCAGGAGGCGGTGAGGGTCGGACCTGTAGACGTCTTTGAAATACTCCTGGTGGGTCTCTCTCCGTCCTGGCCTATAGATCCCTATTATCTTCCCTTTCCATCCCTTCTCTATGCAGACCAGCTGGAGGGACTCCGCCAGGATCTAACGAAACCAGGAATTAACAGCTATCGCTGTAAAAAACAAAGCCTTCAGAGTGAACTGTCATGTCGGCAGCCTCTCATTGCGAAAGGCTGTAGCGTTGTAACTTACACGCAACTTGCTTTATTTATGTAACACGGGCTTACAAAGATCACTGGTGAATGCTACTTCGGTTCAAGTCTTTCGAACCGAAAATGACATGGAGACAGTGGCTACTGGCTGGTTGGCATCAATAATGAGCACTTGTTTGTCTTCGTGTTTTTTTTTTCTGCTCTGTCCATGTGCTGCTACGCTGACAAAAACGATGCATCACCAACTAGCCCGACAGCTTGCCCTATTCAATAACTAATGTTTAGATTGTCGAAATACCACTTTAAACCCAAGATTTTACGAAACAGCGTCATCTGAGAATTAAGTGTTTGTTCATGTGCGTAATTTCTGAAACCAAAAAAGACAACGGCAGTTCTTCTGACAAAAGTCAGGCTCTCCCGCATATTTCACTTTTTAGGAACAACTGATACAGTTATTGACAGAAGCGCACGAGATGTGGCTCCTTCAAAAAAAAATTAATTTTCGCGCACTCACAGAAACATAAATACGCTGAAAAGCCAAGAAACACGAGGGTACATATATGCTCCATGGAGTGAGTAACAGAGAACCGCAGCAATATTTTTTTTTCGCTCCACCATATCCCGTAAAATTTTCTACATAGCTGCACCTATCGGGCTACAGATAGCGAATTGCTGGTTGTTTACCTTCCTGTCATTGATGTACCAGGTGAGCGACGCGTTGGGCTTGCTCGGCCCGTAGGAGCATGTCAGGTTGACCAGTTCCCCAATTTGGTACTGGGTCCGCAGCCCTCTAATGACCGGGTCCTCCGGGGGCAGCACTGCGGTGAAAAAGAAAACGGGGAAGCCAGGCAGACGCCTGCTAACGATCGTTCCTGGCGGTCACAGCTAGGAGGCCACGGCAGAGAAGTGTCACTAGAAAGAAAATACGCACGAAGCCCGAAACAAGTTTTGCAAGAAGAGCAGACGCGGGGACCAAAGTTCCTCTGCGCTTGGTGCTTTACCTTACAGCGACAACACTTGTCGCTGCGGCCCAGAGAAGCGGGGCTCGGAAAGTACACATGGAGTTGTCAGTGCTTGTACTATCAAAGAATTGGCGCACCGTTCATTGAAATGTGTTCCCATATGTGCAAGCATGGCAAACAAGTTTCGCCCATAAGTTTCGACGTACGAAAATACTCGCAGTATCTTTCACATCCACTGAATATGTCTCTTGAAGAATTCATGTCGTTCAAACGAAAGAATAAAGCACGCGGCATCCTTGTATTTCCCCTTAGGCTAGCTGTGTTCAGGTAGACCTGTAGGCCAGTTAGCGTTGGAAATGAAGAGCAGCAAGGACCCGGAGCCACAGAAGGTGATGAAACAACGCGGTACTGCCAACTCAACAAAACTGCCAGTAGCGAATTTCTGTCTGTTTCGCCTTATGTCGCTCAGAGTTATTGCGGCTCTTTGTTTCAATAATATTTTCGGCGCTTCGAGACCGGAGGGCATAGATAATCATCATTTAAACGTGTGGGGGCGACCAGTACTTCTGGTGGTCACGTGGTACAATTCTTGGAAGCGAAGCCTTCAGGCGTTTACTGCGTTAGCAGTATAGGCCTTTCCATTGAGGGCTCCCTGGACGTCGCTCCATTATTCGCTGGGCTGTTGTGTGCACGTGGCGCTAGCGCGGTGGAAAGGGCAGCGGAACCGGTCTGCAACAGCCCCGAGAGGAGGTGCTTAGACAACCTCCTCGCCAGGTAGAAAGGTCCTCCGGCGGGTGCGCCTCCACCGGAAAAATTTATCTCTCACCAGCAAGCCACCTTTGACGCTCAAACCCGCCGCGCTGGTTGAGCGACTATGGAGTTCGGCTGCTGATTACGAGGCTGCGGGATCGAATCTCGGCCGCTGCAGTCCAATTAAGATGGAGGCGAAAGGCATAAACGGCGGTGTGTCGTGTGATGCCGGCGTGTGTTGAAGAACCCCAGGTGATATACTTCACAGTCTTCTGCTACGGCGTCTTACAGAGCCCATAGCTTTGGGACATTAAACCACACATTACACCATCGAAAGTAGTCAACCGTGATGACAGAGAACTTTGCACGAAACACCAACACTCTTCAGATTTTGACTGTAGTACATAGTTTTACCGCCCCTCTAAAGCATTTCCTGTTCTTTGGATCCGGATGAATTTTTCTTCAGCTGAGAAGATTTTGATAAAACTGTGTAGCTTTCCTCTCTAGCCGCAAGGCTGCATTGATGTCGGTACTTATGAGTTTTACTTCTTAACTGAAACTTATTCCACCTTGGGGGTTTCCTCTGAACGCACTAAACCACCTTAATTGTATGACATGTAAAAACTATGGCTTGCAGTCCAAAGATAAGAGTTTAACAACACGTACAAGTTTGGCAGCTCTTAGCCACTTTATAAGCGCTTCCAAGCATGTTTGTGTTACTTAATTGCAGCTGTTTGTTTTGTACTCGGTATTCCTTACAGAAACGCCAATAAGCGATGCGAATCATAATGATTCATGTATTTCTTTTTGCCTTTCTTCGCTGTTGTCCGCAGATGAGTGATTAGCACAGGCTTATAATTATCTTCTACCACTTCCAATCATCGACATAGTCAGAGCATAACCAAACTTTCAACGGGTTTATTATTTCAAGCGACCAGCAGCTTTCGCGTGAAAAAGATTTCTCATGTTTTTTTTTTTCTGGCAGTTAAGTTAGTGCAACACGATGGCAAGAAAAAGAGCATCCCAGGTTCCTTCTTGTGCTGCTGAAGCTGCCGTGATGGCATAGCCACAGTGGTTAACTTGCAGCATAGTAGTTTAACGAGCTTGTTCCCCTAATGCAATACGCGCATTGTATATTCAGGTTTCATGCACGAAAGGAGTAGAACCTTCCTTGGCAGTGCCTTTGGGAGATATTCCAAGAGATTCTGAATCCCGGTCCCCTCCTATAAAGAAGACGAGCCTGATTATCAAAAGCGGCAAGATAAAATGTTGATGGACACTCACGTCGCTTTTCGAGAAGAAACATAAGTCCGAAAAATTTATAAGCGCACCCTGCCTTGTCTTTTTTGGCGAGGAACAAGTGCTTGCTGAGTGTCGACGCTTGAAAGTGCGGATTTGCGTCTGTGGTATTCATGGCCGATAAAATATGAGGGCGATTCATTTAGCGTCGTGGTCGACAGCCATTGTTTCGTCTAGCTCGAGCATTTTAAGGGCAAAGATAATTATCACTTGGGCTTGTGAGGGGAAACCTTAAAGAGTGATTTATTGGCATATGAGGCTATTCACTCCGGTCCCTGGCTAGGTAGCTCCTTGCGGAACATCTGCCCACATGGTGATACGATATGCTCCTCACAATGCTGCACCGACAGTGTAATAAGGAGGCCAGAATCAAAGGCAGGGTTCTGCGATATTATTTAATGAGGCTTAGAGCCGTCATAGCAGTTTAGTTCCGGAGTGAAATGGGGCGTTACTGTAATTTCTCAGAGGCGGCGCAGCAGTTCCACTAAGCGGTTCCACTAAGCATGAGGTGTTCCCGTGACACTCTGTGTGGGATCACAAAATATCTGAAATTAAAGCCAGTTGATACCCCTACGACAGCGTTCTAACAGTTTCTGTAGCGGCTGAATGCTCTGGATAACAGCTATAAGAGAAAGGGTATGTCGCTTTTCTGCTACATTGCAGCCACTATTATACACTGAAGTAAGAACGATATATTGCCCATGAGGAGGTGCGGCGATGCTCTTCTTATGAACGATGCATGCATTGTGACAACAGGTCACGAATGTATGTAAAAGTAAGAATACTATACTGAAAACCTCGCCAGTGATCCGGAGCTAATGGGTCTTAACGTTCCAAGGCAACGCCCACTGCAGAGAAATACATCGTAGACGATGACTACTGACTAATTTCGACCAGACTCGTCTCTCCAATGATATCTCAGAAGGTCGACGGTTTTGCAACAAAAAAAAAAGTGCTATTGCGTACGGTACAAGAATAAAAGGAAGACACCGTGCACAACGGGAAAAAAAGGAGGAGGAACGGGCGTGCAAACAATCAGTGCGGAAAATTTTCATAAGGACGCCGTTGGCCATAGCAGTTGTATAAAAAGCGTCCTAGAACGACCAAACGCCAGAGGAAAGAATGACTGTAGGCGCAGCCTCGTAGAAAACAAACCCGAATTACCATCGGAAAAAAAATTAACCCCACGCCCACTGATGACTTTATTTTACCGGGGCTAAAAATTGTAATATCATCTCCTGTATGTCAGTTTCACCTAGCACTATCAATTAATTCGAGAAAATTTTCCTTACCTCAGTAGTGCCCAAATTACAAGTGTGTACATCTAATAGTTGTTCTGCATGTGATGTCATCTAATAAGGTATATCTCAAAGGATGAATTTTTCTCATTTTTTCACCGCCATGCAGCATGTACTATGAACAAAATCTTCTCAGCGGCGTTTATCAGTATCTGTGTTATTTTACCGCCTGATCTTTGTACAGCCATCACTGCACGCCCTTCGCACTGATTTTCCTCCTAAGAGATGCCTGTATGTCTGCGTGAAAATGGATATTCAAGCACTGAGAAATAAGGAGAACAAGAAAAATGAAGAGTGGGATGCAGAAGATAGAAATTTAATGGAAGGAGTGAAAACCAGTTTCGCTGACGTAGTCCCAGAGGCTGCCGGCCACAGTTCACTTCTCCTAATCCCACTCGCGGTTCCACCGCAAGCCCACCTCCCTGCGGAGCCGTTTTCTAATGGGAGCCGTTGCTGGGCACGTCCACAACAAGTGCCACACATCACAAATGTCCGCTGCTGCTGCACATTGAGGGCACCTGCCAGTTGCTGGCCAATCTTTGTCGCGCCACCGATGACGGACAGATGGCGTCAGAGCCGCCCCTGCCCGAATCCGGCACACGGATACCTCCTCCTGCCGAGTAAGACTACAGGGGAGAGGGGGACAACACGGAGGAATTAGAGCGCGTGTTTTCTGGCGCAGAAGTTGCGAATCGGAAACATGGGGCAGGAAGGGATCTGCGGGAAGAGGAGAAGGCGTATCGTCAGCGGCTTCGCCGGGCCGCCGATGCAAGCAAATGACTTCGTCACCTGACATCACCGCCTTTCACGGGGATCCTGTGCTTCACCCGACGCCCAGTGATCACCTGACAAGAGAATCAGCACGCCGATGGCAGCCCAGAAGCCCCAGAAACAGCGGCCACATGCCATCCGCCTATAAATGACCCACTCGGAAAATGAGTGGCTACTGGGCAGGGTCAGTGATGTGGTCACTTAATCATTTATTCTTAATTCCGCAGGAGAGGAAACGCTACGGAAAATGTGTCCGTTGTATGCGAAATCTTTATATGACTAATCGGCAACGAAACCCGCCAACTTTGACCAGCAGCAGTGGCCCGAGAATCACCCCAGTGACGTCACCATGGTCTCGACTGACGTCGCCAAGAGAACGTAAGATAGTGACGTCTACAGCAAAGAAAAATAAAAACTTCTTCCCAAGGTGCGGGGAATTGAACCAAGCACCTTTAGACTGCGAGGCGAGCATGCAATCCATACAACCGCTGTATACGTATCTTGGCGAACGAAGACGAACCTAGTTGTATGTGTTTCCTCGCGACATGACTGAATACAGAGAAAACGGTTTCTCTTCGCTTAATTGAAAAGGAAAACCCACTGAAGTGCGTATATAAGCAAGGATCATCCCCAGTGCGGCATGTGACGCCCGTAAAGTACTTAGCTGTTTGGTTTGGTTTGGTTTGGTTTGGTTTGGTTTGGTTTGGTTTGGTTTGGTTTGGTTTGGTTTGGTTTGGTTTGGTTTGGTTTGGTTTGGTTTGGTTTGGTTTGGTTTGGTTTGGTTTGGTTTGGTTTGGTTTATGGGGTTTAACGTCCCAAAGCGACTCAGGCTATGAAAGACGCCGTAGTGAAGGGCTCCGGAAATTTCGACCACCTGTGGTTCTTTAACGTGCACTGACATCGCACAGTGCACGGGCCTCGAGAATTTCGCCTTCATTGAAATTCAACCGCCGCGGCCGGGATCGAACCCGCGTCTTTAGGGTCAGCAGCCGAGCACCACGTCGGCGTACTTAGCTGTAAAACCTACTAATAAACCTTACTTGGAACTCCCATTTTAATAGTATCTTTTCACTCGTATTCCGTAAGCTCTGTTATCTCAGGCATAATCTTGGAAGCACCTCTCCTAACTTAGAGCCCTTAAACTGTAATACTCTGATTAGGCCAAAGCTCGAATCGGCTTGCATAATTTGGCCGCATATCAAATGTAACATAAGGAAACTTAAACCCAACCCTATGAACACCCAAAAATCTGACCTGTGTTCTTTGACCATGTTTGATATCGTTACAATATTATTTCTGATATATTATTGTGGCTGTTATGTAATTTTGTTCCTCTAATTTTGATTTTTCTGAATGTCCCCTTCCTGCCTAGACCCAACCGTGGTCTGCAGTATGTAGGTAAATAAGTGAATAAAAATAAACAAATAAACAGTGGCGCGAAAAGACGAAGCCTAATGGAATGCGCTGCCTAGCGTAGCTCAGTGTTCGCGTCAGCTGGCCCCGCACCAAAGTCCCAGTGCTGTCGTGGCGCCGACGCAGCGGGGTCAGCGCGTGGGGCCATTTTCACCCGGCTGGTCGAAAACCGCGAAAAACGCCAGCGGAAACGGTCCGGGATGGTGCGCGCGACGCGCAGCCGCACGCGCTCTCTGGCCGGGTCTTCGCCGCCGCTCCGCTGCGCTTTCCGCGGTGCAGAAAGGAATAAAGCGGCGCACTCGGGCGCGTCCTGCAAGCCTGCGAGCCGTGAGCGCAAAAAAGCGGAGATCGAGCGAAACAAACAACTAATGCGATCCTCTTTGAAACCGCTGGCGTGTCGGCTTCGCCTCGTTTCCCTTATTTGAAGCCATCGGAGATTGAAAACGCTGCTGGCTTAGAAACCTGAAAGAGCGATGAGTGGCGCAATGGCGCGAACACAAAGGAGCAAACAGTCGCCGATACTCTGCGAGAGCCAATCGCGAACACTCTGCGGCTCGGATTTAGCTGCAACCGGCAAAAGAGGAGGGGGCGACGCCAGTTTATGCAATGGTGCGCAAAATCTGGAAGGAGATCAGACGCTTCAGTTCAGCAGAACCGAGCCGCGCGCAAAGGGCAAAGCGCACAACGGCTTGTTTCGAGCTCGCTTCAGTTTGCTAGTATGTAGTAAGCATGTAAGCAATGGCTAAGGCCATTGCTTACAGCATCTTTTACGCACGTGCGCGCGCGCACGCACGCACGCACGCACACGCACGCACGCACGCACGCACGCACACACACACACACACACACACACACACACACACACACACACACACACACACACACACACACACACACACACACACACACACACACAGACAATGAAGAATCCATCCCTGTTATCGGTTTGATTTGCTTTGTTTTTCCGCCATGTCGTAGTCAATTCTTATCAGGTGTTAATTTTTGGACGGAAAAAGATTTTCACAATTTTGAGGTTACGATCAAATGTCTAAACTCAGAGCAGACTTTGGCTCTCCGCATTGCTTGGGACAACCCCCCCCCCCACCCCCCCCCCCCACACACACACACATACCTCACCTCTCCCCCTGCGACTTCTCCGTCGCTTTCCTGGCTTCCTTCAAATGCATTAGCTGCAATGTTTCTTTTCCAGATAGGAAGCACTATCCAGCTCGTCATGCTGCGTTGCGCAGGCTCCCGTCTTTCATAAATTCGCTCTGCGACTCCTTGCCTCCTGATCTCTCGTGTAGTGATAAGCGCCCGCCTCACTGTTTTCCTTCTCTTCGTCTCATGGTTGCGCTCCCTCATTTTTCGCCATAAGAAATTTGCCCTTCCCTTTCTCCAAGCGATCGTTCATCGCAGCCTCTATATGACCTCACCGCAGCATTCGAACCTGCGCAAAGAGCATGCGCCAGCATGAATCCTCTGTCCCGTGCTTTGTTGCAGCCGATACTCTGGCAAATCTTCTCGCACAAGCACTCTTTGCAAGGAAGAAATTTGGGCGAGTTATGATTTTGTTCACAGCGCAACAAGAACGGGAAAGACGGTAGAAGAAAGAGTAACACAAACAAGCGCTGATTATCAACTAGTTTTTATTGAAGAACAGAAGGGGTATATATAGAAACACTTATCAAGCACACAGACGTTTTCTGGAAGGCACGTGGGAGTTCAGATACCTCAATTCCCTCTCGGATAAGGCAATGGAAGGGCTGCTGTTACATAAACTGCCTTTCTGGTGAATATAAAAGGCCTCCATTATCTCGCGTGTGACCTTATCGCCGTGTCGGAACAGGATGCGCGGTTCTTATAATCGGCTACGCATTTGCTTGTGTGTGCTTGATAAGTGTTTCTATATATACCCCTTCTTTTCTTCAATAAAAACTAGTTGATAGTCAGCGCTCGTTTGTGTTACTCTTTCGACTTTCGTCTTTCCCGTTCTTGTTGCGCTGTGAACAAAATCATGAACACTCTTTGCACTCTATCCACCTATGTTCCAGCCGAAAATCTATGACCGTGGCGTGTTGGAAATAAGGCTCTAACTGCGAACCACAGACCACAGCACTGACACTTTTCTTACTCCGCTTGCAGGCTAATTTCTGTGAAAGGCCACGCTCACAAAACTGAAGGAAACAAAATGCAAAAAGCATTTTCGCTGAAATAAGTTTTCCGCTTTGTTCTACGGATGTACCTGTTCTCTCGGAAGCGAAAATTGGGTTGTTTTATTCTCGGGATATCGATCCGGTACCAGGCCACGAGCCTGCTCACCATGAAGCTTTAAAAAGCATTCTATTCATTCATTTGCGCAGCCAATAAACAAAAAAGAAATGTTTGCCACGAGCGTTCTTTGCTCACTGAGAACGGAAATGTTCGGAACGGCGCATTTGTTAGAGGAGAAAAGAAGTTCTGCCGCTATAATCAACTTACGCTTACTTTCTGCATATTTTATTCAAAGGCTACCAACTCTAATTAATAAATTGACCCCGAGCAGGTTGCCTCAGACGAAATTGCTTTTCTGTATCTGCGATGGAGAAGAGCTCGAGAGTTCTTCGCGCACAATACACGCATGAGCTCATGCAGAGCCATTTGAACTTTATAATCAAATTTTCCGATCATTCTAACGAACCGCAGATGTCATCAAGAACTTAAAAGGGAAGCTAAAATTAGAGCCTGGTCAGTGGCGGCTCGATTCAAGTGAGTTTCGTCGAAATAATTTCTTGCGGATTATTACTGAAGTTCTTCATACAAGCAGAGTAGCTAATTGTTTGCGTCTCTTGAGTCGGCAGTGTTGATCATTCTTTTCATGTCCGATATATTGCGGATACGAGTGACACCCCAATTGTCCGTGCTTCTCGGTACGGGAAAGAGTATAATTAATGTAATTATTACCTCTGAATAATGCTTACTTAGAGCAGAAAAACAACAGATATATTGAGTATGGCTGCTGCTCATTGGCTGCTCCCGACTGGGCGAGGAATGCAGGAAGGAGCGCATAGGAAGACGCAGACCTGCAATGCGGCCAAGAACGCAAGTTAGCAGCAAGCAATGATAAGTTGTCGCATAACCCGCCGGACTTGGGGTATTCATTGTTGTGTGCACACGGGTACGCATGTCGAGACGACGTGACTTAATATAGCAGTAGCGTTCATTAAGGTTTTCTTCCTGGGCTGTAAATTTTACGTAAAAGTTTGGAATTGAAGGATGTTACGTGCGAATGATTATCTCAAATGTACACTCCCCCATAATGCAACACTTGTGGAAAGCGAGTAAACTAGCGGTGATGCACTCACGTCACAGGTGCACCAGTCTGTGCATACAGCGGTGAAAGAAAAAGTAGCCGTCAAGGCCGACAGCGCAGCGAACTGGTGGCCTATTGATCACTAGACAAGCGCGAATCCTTTACGTGCTCTTTCGTCTTGAAAAACAGCGAGAACTTGAGGAGGACTTCTGAGAAGCTCTTAGACGAGGAGGTTTTGAAGGGGAGGTGACGTCCTATCCATTTTACAGAACATTCCTTCAAGCTTCCTGGCAAGAAAAATGGGGTCCAGTGTAGTTTTCTCTATGGAACATATCTCACCCCCTAAATCTCCCATTCGATGGGACGAGATTTGGGCGTGTGAACAACAGAAAGCCTCCTTCATAATTCGAAAAGCATGCAAAAAGAGTAGTGCCTGCGCGGCCGAGGGGCATCGCTCTTAATGGGGACAATATTGAAAAGTAGTGAGCACTAAGAAATACGACATCGCATATATCCATTTTAATGCGGCGTCTTCCAGTTCCGTCCCTTGAAAAGAAAAAGAAGTTTTGAGCACAGAAGGAAATCTCACTGAACAGCGCTCATGTACCCATATTCAGTACCTGTGCTGGGCATTCTACCGCGCAAAAATGGGCACTGAATTGCAGGCTCGTTCAGAGAATGGGCACTAAGTATATTCAAGCAGACCAAGACCGCACTGATTTCTGTAGCGAGTCTGTCAGACGACGCACACCCATTTAGCTCCCCCTCACAGTCAGTTTTTTTTTTTTTTATGCGAAGCATACTAGCCGCACAACCGAGCTCTTCCTTGCTGCGCCGCGCGCGGCCGCGTAGCTACCACTTGACCTACATCGGCGCACCACGTGATATGACGTCACAACAGCTGTGAAAGCTGGGGCTCAACTCGTGCGCTCGCTTGCGGACGCACAGCCTCCACCGGCGGCCTAACTCCCGCTCCTTCCGCTAGGGGCGCTGACGTCACAACAGCTGTGAAAGCTGGGGCTCAACTCGTGCGCTCGCTTGCGGACGCGCAGCCTCCGCCGGCGGTATGCTTCGCATCCTAGGCTTAACCATAAGCTAAGCCAGGCCATTTTTTTTTTCTTTTTTAAACTGTCGGAGCTATAGCGAGGGAGAACCAGTTCCGGACGTCTTATATTTCGAAGTGTCGATTTTAATCGCGCTGTGAGGCTTGCTGCCAACTTCTTCATGGACGGACACCGCACGCGTAGCGAGTTGCGGCCCTGGCGGCACTATACAAGACCATCTCTCGGATACTTGTGCGTGGTCTCACCGTAGACGACCATCTCCTTCTGGGCGCGCTCTGTCTGGAAGGAGGGCGACTCGGCCGACACCTCGCAGCGGTACTTGCCCTCCGAGTGCAGGTCCACCCCGGTCAGGTAGAGGTCGCTGGTGTTCGACCGAGACAGCTATTCGCAGAGGCAGATAAAGGGGGGGGGGGGGGGGGGGGAACAAAAGAGAGAGTTTAGGCCCATAGTACCCGTGGAGCAGACGCCATAAATTATAAAGACACTTAAGAGGTACGACGCGACAGCGTGAATGGTTATTGGCTACTTACTTTCTTATTACCTCTTTCTAATTGCACGCAATCATTAGCATATATCAGCAGGCATAGTAGATCTGCGTGATACGCCACAAGAAACACAAGGTCGCCCTTTAACCCGGTCGAACGAACGAACCCATGACTCTTGGGCTGCTTGCCCGACTCGCAGCCCAAGGGTCATCGGTTCGATTCCCAACTAATTATCCGAGTTTTCTTTTTAGCGTAATTAATTTACTTTACATCTTTACATGTCATAATGTTATTTCAGACGTGCTAAGACCTCAAAATCACAACTAAAACGGAAGTTTTTAATCACTTTCAATCCACAGATGAACGTGTGACATCCTCTCGACCAATCGAGATTTTCTCGACATGCCAACGCGAACAACTACAGTTGTTTCTCCACTGAACGGGATACAAACGCTTTCGTGTAGCACTTTCAACTATTGCCACTCTGTGGGAACTTCGCTGGATTGCACTGCTTGGTAATCTATTGGAGCTCGGAGCGAGAAATAGAGCTCAACCACTATTCTTGGTGGTCAGCTAACGAGAAAGGTAGTGTGCCTTACTTAACCTGGTACCACTTGGTTACTGCGTGAGTAAAAATCGGGCGATATATGCTACGGCTCTGTGGTCGAGAACAGAAATCCTCTTACGTCGATGTGGATGCCGGGCATGTTGTAGACCTTGGTGCGGGGCGTCTCGCTGGGCAGGTAGCGGTATATCTCGACGTTGTTCTTGTACCACTTGATGGAGTACAGCTGGTCCCGCTCCAGGTCGTAGCTGCAGTTGAGCCACGCGGGCTGCCCGTGGCGAGCCACCGAGGGAACGTCCAGCCGCAGGAGACGCAGTCCGCTGCCCGCTGCGCCATAGAGAAGAGGAAAGAGACAAAAGCGTGCGTAATTGAGAGTTTTTGAGGCACCGGAGGACGGAATGTGCGCTGACAGACTGTGGGTTGGTTATAAGCGCACTTTTTTACGAAAGTGATCAGAGTTCTTTGATCGTGCCACTTGCGAAGCGCCCATGAAACCGATTTATCAAAAATCGGCGCTCTGAGTGGGCCATCATTAGGAGGCTAGCGGGATGTCACGTCAACAGCTGCATTCATATGAACAGCCAATAGCTTTGCGGAAAAAATAGTTGAAAGGTGTTGCCACTAACATGCTGATGAGCTCAGAATATGAACACGCAATAAGTGCACATCCTTTGAACGATTTGGAGGGGATGGGATCCTTAGGTTCATTCTCTAAGCAGCTCATTCGCCCTCCGCAGTTAACGGCTATGCAACCGACAGTGCGATCCTTCACCCCAACAGCGCCTACACGTGACACGCGGAAAGTAAACACTGCGGAGTGAAAAGACCAGCGTCACGCGCCTTTCGCCATCATTCGGACCGCGTCGGTAGGGTCGCTGATGCCCACAGCCGGGGACCTTTTCGCCTCCCGTTGCGACGGCCATCCATTAACATTAACCGGAGCAGCTCCGCGGCTGAGACTGCGTTCCCTGGCCACAAGGGGAAAAGGGGAGCTCACCATCTCTGCGAGAGATTAACAGGACTCGCATGGCAATAGGAGCAGTAATTAGGACCGTAAATGCTAATATCCAGCCTTTCGCAGTTTACTCTTGTTACCGCATTAGCACCGGGTTGCCGTGGAGCTCCACTTTTCTCTTGGCATGGCACGCTTGGTGGCTCTGGGACAGAAAAACTGCCAAAGTGTATCAGAGCAATGACAGATGCGTAGAACATGGGCGCTCGCAGACAAAGACATTAAATATATTCCGTGTCCGATTCGAGGCCTTCCGCCATGGTGCCGAATTCATGGCGTGCTCGCACGGAAATAAGACCAACAGGTGGTAAAAAAAAATTCGCGCAGTAATTGTAGAAAAACGTGTATTACGAAAGATTTGCGCTAAAGCTAATGACAGCTGCACTTTGGTTTGAGTTAGCTCGATCTGGTTTGATTAAGTTGATGTCTTTTTTTTTCGATTACATAAATACAAAGGAAGAACTACACTGACGTCGAAGACCACTCCCTTTAGACGCACTATGTAAACTGTTATAAACACCCAAACAGCTTGCTGTAGTGCGTTGCCATAGCGCGTGCAGTGACGTCATGCGTGATGCATGACGTCACTGGCCGCTGCATGTTGCCCAACAGGGGTGACGCGAGATACTACGTCAGCGTAGTCAGCGCAGACACTGCAGAACGGAAAAATGCTCCCTTCACAGCTCTTGATGTAAAGAAAAAAAACCTTCTACTTAAAGCACATCTTATGCCAATAACTCAAGCCCTCTACGAAGATGGAGGATTTAACTGCAAAGTGAAGGGTAACAAGCACTAAACTAGTTCCGTGTAGCTTAAAAAGAAAGAAAGCGATCAGCGAATATGGCGAGAAAATATTTGATTCATGATTGCCACTTACTGGGCCATTGCGATTCGCTAGGCGTTATCGTTCCGAATGGCACGCGTTACCAAACTGCGTCACCTCTGCGCAGTGAACTATGCTACTACTGTGTATGGGCTCGCTGTATACATGTATTTCTACATGAAGTGAGGACTGCTGCTGTTGCGCCCAGTGGGACCAGGCCTACAGGACCAGGACTAGTGAGGCCAGGCCCAGTGGAAAAGGCTAGCCGTCTTCTTTTGACCATGCCCCGCAGGCAGTGTCATGTATTATTCAAACAAGAAATGTATAAATAAAGAGATAAATAAAATCAGCGTGAACGGGAGTCGGAAAGCGTGTTCAACAGCGTAATTTCCCGGCGTATCCCGTACAATGCAGGCTGTAAACATGTGAACAGTTTTTAGTTGTACTCGCATTAGTACATATATTACTGCGCCGTTTTCGCAGAAATGGCATTTGTGAACATATTTGGCAAACCAAGGACCAAGTTCCCGCCGCCAGTGATGCAGGAGGCGAGCTGAGAGATGGCTCACCGAAAAAAAGTTAACCCTGGGCAAAACTCTCTCAAATTTCAACTCTCGTACCGTAACATAGGCAGGTGATCGATAAGTATTGAATTTTGGTATCGGTTTACCCCGTATTACTGGTTGAATGGAAAAAAATTTGCCACAGCGGAAAGCTGATAAAGTCGAGAAACAAGCTTGAATATCAAGGTGCTCAATTCGGAAAAGCCGATGCATGAGAGCAGTGGAAAATTTCAGGAGAGCGCGCCGTTCGTAAGAAGCCCCTCTGCGCCACCCGAAATACGGCGCAGGGAAACCTGGCCGCGAAACGAGCCAGAATAAAACTCACTGGAGTCAAAGCTCCCTCGAGTGGCTTTCGAAACACAGACGGCGAATTAATTCTTACTGCGCTTGGTATTCTCGAAGAGCAGCCAGGTTTCTCGTGGCAGACAAAGATGGAAGAAAAGTTGTGTACATTGCGCTAATTGGTCTCTAGAAAAGTGGTGCCGGCTGAAAGTCGGGAGCGGTTAAGTGTGAGCGCCAGAAACTACAGAAGAAGAACAAATGCTGAAGGATGAAGACTAGGAAGAAGAAAAAGATCTGACTCTGGACTAGTTAAAGCAGAAATTGAAAGTCCTCTCGAGAGTTAAGGGGGCGTCCGTGAAATTTTCTTAGGCACTAATTATTCGCGCCGAAGGCTTCATTAAAACTTTCCCTAACTGACTGCTCTCGATTACGAGCCGTCCGCGACAGTGCCCGGCTCAGGAACGCACCGGGGGAGGAAAAATCACTGTCGGTGCGCAGCCGACTGAAGACAAAAACCGGAAAAAAGTCGGCAATTCAAAGATCTTAAGAGGCTTGACTTGGTTCTTCTAATGAAGCTGCCTCGAGATTAAGAGTTTAGACTGTCTGCCCTGCCAAGAGACCGTACTTTTAGTGAGCGTTACCTTTGGAAAGGAAATCCACAAATATTACACTCTAACTTGAGACACTTGGAGCATTTGTTTCAGGGATAGCACAGGCTACTAGGACACGTGTTTGTTGGCGTCCATGTTGCCTTCTACGTAAACGTTGGCTCATACCATCGCCCCGAGTGCGCGTTACGTTTCCTGGAATCTTGTTTCCTAGGATGATTCGGAGCAACAAAAGAAGGTTTTTCTACACATGATATGGCCATGTCTGAAATTCGTGCCACCTTCAATAAAAGGCAGTAGATACTACATTTTTAATAGCAGCAGCATGCTTCTTCACAGTAAAACTTTAAACGAAGTAAACAAGACTGATGGTGGGAATAGTTTTTGAGTATATGATTTCTTTCTATCTATCACAATAAATAGTGGTTGGAAAGTTAATGCATTACGTAGCTCACTAAGCCCGTTTTTATGTCGAGTGGCTATTGCTAGTTTCTGATATAGTGTGACTAAAAATTACGATATTACAAAGGACAAGGGCTTGAGCCAAGGAATAAAGAGTGAAATTTTGTACACACAGAGTGACTTCCCATTACACACTATTGCTAACACACGGGACACCAGTTTACGTGTACAGACACGTCAGTTTAACAGACGCTTAGACCAGTCGATAGAACTGGCTTGGTCATGTGATGCTGCAATGCATTCCAGGACCCCCGCCAGAAAACTAGACACTTAAAAACGGGGATATATGCTAGCAGTCGTTGTGTGTCCTGTGTGCCAGCTACGGCTCTGTGCGTCGCAGTCTTTTTTTTTTTTTTGATGCAGTTCTTCTCTTATCCATCCGTCGCATTGCCTTCCCGAGCTTCCACTGGCACCAGCTCTGCCTAATATTCACTCTCCGCCGTCGACAGGATGGCAATCAGTTCTATCCTGCGTTTGTTTTTAAAACTCTATTTGCGCCTGTAAAGCTGACGTTCACTCTGTTTAATTCCTTCCACAATACTGTAAAGCAACAATTTTGTGATGTTGGGGAACAGGAGAATTTCCAAGAAAAGCTTGTAGCACATCCGTTGTAGTCAAAAATGAAAGCGCTATATCTGAACAGTATATATTTGTTAGGAGACACTTTCAGAGCTTATTTTCTTGCAACAGCCTACTTTCCTTATACAACGCGCATAACATAATGCAAAGTTCTGATTTACTGTGTATCTGACGGGCTTCGCTGGCTCGCTCATACAATGCACACCAACCTGTGGTTGTGACGAATTTGCTTTCGGCGTGGTCATAAGGCTTAGTTTAGGCAACTTTTGTCCAAATTATAGCATTGAACTAACGTGCAAAAAAAAATGGATTAGCGCAATAAATATAAAAAAAAAACAGGAACAAGGCACACACTGTGCTTGGCACGAAACGAGAATGATACCACAAGGCTTTTGTTGAGCTCAGAAAACATGTCAAAAAAATTACAAGCTACAGCACGATGTGCACAGTCCAGCGCAAAAATTTATATGAAAATTGTGGCGTGATTCCTCTTCTTTAAGTAAAATGATCGATTGTCCATCCATTACACAGATAGACACAGGATGAAGAAAAGGCCGAATTTCTGCTTTCGAAGTGAAAGTAAGAACTTTGAATGTTTCTATAAAAACGAAGCATGCGGCTTCGCAGCCGCATGCTAATGCACGTACAGATAGAAATCTGTTTTGATTTAGATCGATACTCAAATGGCTTTATGGTTAGCTCTAGAACATGCGGCATTCCTATGTCATATGCGGTAGATACGACTAAGAATCTATGCTTTGTAAAATGAGCCTCTACAACTGCGAATTCTGCCTAAGCACACTTTTCTAGGCGGACGAAGCCTATTACACAAGTAAACGCATGCAAAGAGTCCAGTCTGTGCTAGTGGCTTAGTCCAACCGGTCAGTATTTGTTCAGCGCATTAAGGTTACTTTTCGCTATTCTTGCTCGTGTCGCATGTAATTTAACGCATAGTGCAAGACGCTTACGCTGTCCAAAATCAAAAGCCACGTTTACCACCACTGGCGCAGACTATGCCAACCGCATGTGCTCCAACAGTTGTTTTCGCGAGACTTCACATATAACCGCGAGAGACAGCTGCCTCGCTGGGAGGCCCTCGCATAACGGCCGCCCTCGTTAAGGCTTAGTAAACCTAGCATGAATTGCCCGAGAAAGTCGCGAAGGATGGGTAGAGGTGGTGCTGTCGTCTAGACGTGTAGCAGTATTTATTCAGAGGTGGAGGCAACCGCAGTCGGTATCCCAGAGGACCTGATGATCAGGCACAAAGAAGCTAAGGTGAATGCATCTCCAGTAAGCATTAGTACGAAACGACTGGAGAACTGGTGGCTTAAAAGCAGGGGAGCGATCTAAAGATTGAAGTTCAAGATGCAAAGTTCGTGTAGAGTAAAGTCAATGGAATGGGTATTTGAAGAGTGAATGTCTATATAATACTCTCAGTTGGAAAGACTGACTAAAGAAATGAAAAACGGGAAAAAAAATATTGAGTCTGGTGGCGCCTTCCAAGATCCCGATTACAAGAGGACGACGAAGCAAAACAGCGCAAATCTAACAAAAGACACAGAAAGAGAAGACGAGACACTGGCGTTGGCTAACAACTGAAGTTACATTGTTCCGACACCTCGGCCAATATAGAGCAAGCATCTTGATGAACAACCACCTAGCTCGAGATGTGTTATCACATACATACATCTATCCGTTCGTTGCGCAAGCAGTCCATGTAGCTGACGGCACGAATGTCCACCCACAGCGTAAAAAGCTGGTTGTGCACCGTGTGAGGGTACAGACTTGGACTTTCGGGAAAGCTTTCCGCGGAGCGGTGACATTGTTCACGCTAGCCAGCCACTTCTCTAGGGCCACCGTACCCGTCTCACTGCTTCGGCCTTCTATTATCTTCGCGATATCTTTTCCGAGCATAGCTGTTCCGCGCAGTAGCATTTTTCCGCTTTTTCGCTGTCTGCGCTGTCGGCATATAAAACCACCCACATACAGCGGGATCGCCCAGCTCGGGTTGCATAAATATTTTCGTCACCGGGCAAAAAGCCGGGGGGGAGTCTCCGCGAAGCAGCGGTCGCGGCGACGAGGGTACATGCTTTGCACACGTAATGACCCGGGCGGCTAAAGGGGATTCTATTTTGCCCATAAATCCTTGCCTTTCATGTTTCCTGAGAGAGCGAAAGAGCGGATGGAGACAGCCGCGGAGGTGGAGCCGGCTCGCTAAGACAAGCGAGCGCCGGCCGCAGAAGTCGGCAGGAGAGGGGGCAGAGGAAAAGAAAACCGCAGTCGGGGGGGGGGGGGGGGGGGGGGGGGGGGGGGGGGGAGGCATTCAAACGCGTCGTCTTCATTCCCGAAGCAGTGCGGAGAAACAAACGCAAGCTGGGATGACAAACTCGAAAAGGAGAAGGCTGCTTGAGGAAGAGGGAAAAAAAATGCGTTATAAGCAGGCAGCTGCGACGAACACAAAATGTGTGGCAAAGGAGCGAAAGGAAATAGCGAGGCAGGCGGTAACAGACGAACGGGGGTCACGACGAGGCGGAACTGGCGGGAAATAAGTCGGGCAGCAGCGATCGTTCAGTCGTTTTCATATCAAACCTCCCCCTCCTCCTCCCACCCCTCTTTCTTTTTTTTTTAAAGTAAACCGTGCGCCTCCGCATCGGTCTCTCGCTGAGCGCGATAAATGGCTTCTGCTGAGACGCCGCGAGCCTAAGGCTGCCTCTTGGGAGCGCGCCCTTGGTTCGGTGGAAATCCTTAACTGAAACCAAAACTCCCTCGACATTCCTCGAATTTCTTCGATGCCAGCCTGCATTTGTTCGTTATGTGTTTGTTTTAGAGGGTTCTCTGTCCCTCCGGTGTTTTGGGCGCACGTCGCTCTGCTTTACTCAGCTCCCAGCGACGACCAAGGGCTGACATTACTGCGTGGGAACTAAACGAGACGAGAATGCGGAAAGACGTATTGTGGAATTATTTAGCGTCTTTGATCGTTTCCCTTTTCGATGTAGGGTAAAGGCTGCCGAGAGGTTGCAAGGAAAACGTCGCCGGTGATAAAACTTGCGCAGCCTCTTCAGCGCTTCTTTTTATCATTGACTCTAGACGCTGCAGGCGCCTCACGTAGCCATTAACGGAGCAAGTCGACTCTGAAGCTGATCACCTGTGAATATACTTAAATCGGACGGCCTGCCCATTCCACAAAAAAAATGACAAATTCCCTCAAGATAAAGAAAACACCCTTACTACCTGCAGCACCCCAGCCTAAGGACCGACTTCAGTGTGTCGCTATGAGATAAGATTGGTCCCAGTGCACGCTTTGATGTGGTGTTGAAAAATAAAGATCACCTCTGCTGTTGTAGACATATTTCAGAGCTGAAGGTGCCCTCATGATCTGCGGACCAGAGATGCACAGCGCACTGGGACAGCGTGCAGGCGTGACTTGTAGGCGAACAAGTACAGGGGTGGCATCTCGTCTATGCTACAAATTCCAAACACAACGGTCATTAGGTACGATCCATGAAGAACTGCAGGGGAAACGGATAAAAATAAAAAATGCCACTGAGTGCAGTAAGGGAACAATACCACTTGAGGTAGCGTACTCAGGAAATCCAGCGTCTCAGAAAATCCACTGGCTGAATCCTGAGAGACAGAAAAACGCCTGGTGACATTAACTCCTTGTTCCTTGTAACCAAGCGTAAACTACAGCTTGACGCAGCTGTGAGCGACAAGGCACAACGTTGATTGTACTCTTCTGACAGTGAAAACGGATCCCGTACCCGTAATATCGAGCACAAGAAGGACAACGTCCAGGACGAAAGGCATTTGGGAAGAAGGACAGTTTTGGAGGCAAAGGTCTAAAGCTCAGAAATCCATGAAAAAGGCGATGCTTTGCGGTAAAGCCGCCCTGAACAAGTCCGCAACAGAGAAGAACTGAACATCGCAAATCAACGGGAAACAGGTGACCCTCGGGCACCGAATCGAGCTCTCATGAACATCGAGGGGTGGACGGAGTGGCGCGTTAACGGAAGTTCGTACCCCTGATCGCGCGCATTCAGAGCAACGATTGCTTGCCTCTGACATTATTGGGGAGCGAGAGAGCAGGTACGCGTTCGAATTAGGGTGAAATAGATGAGGAAGAGGAGAATGAGACCGCGCGGCGGAGCAGCAGCGGCAGCAACAGAGAGCACCGGAGGCGCAGATAGCGCGGCCCATGGCGCGCACTTGCCTTGGGCGAGAAACGCAGCCGGCAAGGCGGGCAAAACTCGTGCGGAGAGAGAGCGAATCTTGCTTTGTTACCGCAGGGAGGACGAGGCACGCTCCAGTGAACGACAGAAAAGGAAGAAGTTGATCGGGAAAACGGGCCACTGATTGCCATTCGAGATTCACTGAAATGGCTAGCTGGTGAAGGAGGATGAAAGGAAAATCGCTACAGAGGAGGGAATCGGGCAACGCGAAGGCAGTTAGAGCTAGGGAGGAGTTTGGGAAAAATGAGCTACACGAAACGAGTTGATGGAGAAAACGTACAAGAGAAACAGGAAGGATAAAAACACGCCGGATAGCAGAAATGCTGTTGGAAGTGTGGGAACACTGTGCGCACCGGCAAGCGGGACACGTCGAGTGTGTGGGCGAACTAACGCGACGTGGAGGAACAACGAGACCGGGCTTTGTGTTAAAAGGGAAAATGGTGCACGCGAGGTTGAACAAGGAAAGGATTGCCAGAGTTGCGCTTAAAAAGAAGTGGAAGTGGAAAAAATTGAAGAGCGAACAAAAGAGATAACGCCGAGATCACTGCGCTAATTCATGTTGAAATGCGACAGCATCGCGGGCCTCTTGTCGGTCGCCGCCGGACATTTTGTACGGTGGCGAAATGGACTTTTCCGGAGCATAAATATAGAGGCGTTGACAAGTGTAAAACTTTATCGCCGAAGACTGTCTGTTAGTTAAGCTGGACGTTGGAGTTGTTTAGGGAGAGCATGAAACCGAAGTTCTCCTCTATACAGCTTGAAGGCGCACGTTAGATTGTTGCTGGAGCGAAAACATTGCTTCGATTTTACTGTGTACACTTTCCTCTTCCTATCTCTTCTTCTCTTAAATGCAGAAGAGTGTTTGTCTAGGTAAAAAGGACACGGAGGTGGCCAGGATGTCGCCTATAGATTCTATCGCATTTCTCCCGGACTTCCTAAGGGTGAATAAGATTAAGCAAAGCGGAAAGTTGGGCAAGTTGGATAACGTTCATGATGTAAAAATAGCGCACAGGGAACACAAGGGACGTTTACTTTCCGTCCCTTGTGTTCCCTGTGCGCTATTTTTACATCATGAATGGTGAATAAGAGACAATGACTGCTGACCGTTGAGTAGAAGGTACAGCTATGTCACTGTAGAAACGCTCGCATTCTTCTCACCTTACTTGATGAAGAAGAAACAACGCACCTATGCCCCCCCTTTCCCCCTTCCCCCTCCTACCGGATATTTATAGTGGTAATAATCATAGCGGTAGTAGTAGCAGCAGTAGCAACCTGACTTAACAAAAAGGCTTGCAGATATCACATTTCGAGAATACGTAATGAACTGATGACCAACGAAAATGGCACGCTGGCGCTCTATGAATGAGGTAGGGTGGTGATAACGGACAAGTAGGCGGAGATCGAGGAACCAGTTTAATTAATGATAACTAGCCGCGTTGAGTAGTTTGATTGATTGATTGATTGATTGATTGATTGATTGATTGATTGATTGATTGATTGATTGATTGATTGATTGATTGATTGATTGATTGATTGATTGATTGATTGATTGATTGATTGATTGATTGATTGATTGATTGATTGATTGATTGATTGATTGATTGATTGATTGATTGATTGATTGATTGATTGATTGATTGATTGATTGATTGATACTCTCAAAGCCTTCATCGTTCGTAGCCAAGAAGCGGGAGCGATTGTCGTATTTTCCAGAACGTATTTCACCACACGAATGAGATCTACCTCACATTATTATTTTTTCATATCTCTGCAGCAAACACACATTTCCGAAATGTTCATCTTTACGGCCCCGCTTCGCTCACTCATCTATCTGCCGTCCTATAAATCATTTGTCTCACTTCTTTCAATAGCCCATCTGCGAGTATTTGCCGCTCAAGGCGTGTGTCCCGTTCATGCATGAAACCCGTTCTATATAGATATAACACTTTGCAGACAAGTGGGAAAATACGCCCATGACAAGAGACAATTAAGAGAGAGGGCCTAATGCGTGCAGGGAGGGTGGCGCCTGAGTGCAGTTCGGGGGTTTCATGCCCTCGCCCACCTTCAGCACCTCATTTTTGTGGTTATTGTTTTGTTCACTGCACGACTTCGTGCCTTGAAATCGAACAGTGCTCTCCTCTGCCTTAGATAACGATTCCAACTCTAACGGCGATCCGTCTTTGTAGCTGGAGTGGTAGCGTTGAAAGCTATTTAGACATGTTCATTCCTGCAGCTTGATTTGCCTGCTTGAAAATAAAATAAATAAAACATATGACCCTATCTATTAGTGAGCCAAACGAGTCGTTGAAGAAAAAGGGAGCCTAGAGTGAATGCGAATTCTTTTCTGAGGCCACGAGTCAATCGCTCGACGGCGATAATTCTCACTTCACGCGAATAAAAAGATATTAGGTGGCTCGACTGCGCTTTTTCTTTTCACATTAGCTAAAGTTGAACACTATCCCCATGAAGAAATTTTCATTATTTGTATATATGACATTAACTAGCATCATTACTTGCAAATGAACGAAAGTCTGCATTTTCATCTTGATTACAGTACATTCAGCCCTCACAGGAAGTCAAAAAGGTATATAGTGAGCATATAGTACACTTTAAAGAATTTTTTTTTTTTTGGCGCAATCGAAATAATAATTCCCATCGGCGAACGGACACCGAATAACATGTGTTCTTTTAGTCAATCTTTTTGTCATTCCGTCTCCTGTGGCAAGCTGACAGAGCAAACGAATGAAAACGATGAACTGAGTGGTGCAACTCAGATTTTGTAAGTGTCACGTGAGCCCTACCCCACCCGTGACGTCATAGTCATCGCAGGGTTGCTCAGACTGAAATCTAAACTACTTTAGAGAAGAAATTTGATTAATTATTTACTGGGTGCAAAGAAATTTCACGTGGTTATCCACGTTTGCTTATGTGTAGCGCATCAGTCTAAAGGACACACACCGAAAATCTGATGTTCCGACTCACTCAATCTTCCCTGTGAAGAATATCCATTGTCTTTCAGTAAAATTCATTGTGTGAGCGATTACCGCACTATAAGAGCAAAAGACAAAAATAAACACAGATACTGCCTGCCCCATAAACAACTCGCAGCAATTTCACAAGGCACTGGACGCGGCTCGTGTGAATACAAAAATGCTTGCTCATAGAATACCTGAACATTCTGACGACGGCATATACCGTAACATATCGAGCAAGCACCCAGCTATAATTTTAAGATAATCACGAAATATTTAGGGATGGACACTTGTTAGGTCCAGACGTGAAACTAGAGAATGGTCGCTTGTTCGGTTCAACGACCGATCATAAAAATTAGGGTGGCGGACACCGGGAGGGGCTTTGTTACTGCATAAACACAGCAAATGCGAGGGAAAGCATTCGAAATGTATATTAGAAGGCGGAAATACTGGCTGATTAAAGCACGGATAATTTTACTCTCTGAATCCATCGAACAACTCTTCCGAGAACGAAACATGAGGTCTAAGAACTCATGGGGACGCTGCGTTCCTCGGGCACGCATTGCAATCCCACTCCCGCTAGTTGTTGATAAAGAGGCTCCATCCTCGCTGCCGTTCCGGCAAATGGTAATGGCGCACCTTTTAAAGATTCCAGTATTACATCTTCCGATACCGGCGCCCACGCTCTGGACACAAAATTCAATACATCTTACCGCAACGGCTTCCGGACGTTTCCTTCGTTGGTTCCCTTTGAAAACTGCTTGAACTTGCGCTTCGGAGTATCGTCTGAATGATCTCACTGCCGCGTTAAGCCCGTCCCCGAACAATGGATGCTTGATGTATTTTTGCCTTGTTTTTTTACTTCTCCCGGATATAGGACACAAACTCACCGGCGTTTGCTCGGTTTTTTAGAAAAATTCAAAATCTCAGAGAAAGAAAGGGGTGGGCGCTAATTCGAGCATGGGCGGATGGTCAATATTTTGTGGTTCGATTAATCGGACTCGAGGTGATCTGCGAGAGATATAAACAACTGATTTACACTCAATAAAAAATCGTCCCCTATAATGCACTGTCCCGTCGATTGTTTCACGGTGATGGAAGGACCCGTACGGCAAGCGAAACGTCAATCGTTTCTCTTCCTTGCAACTTTTGGCGGGTGTGCGTTTCTCGTCAAATGAATATGAATTTCCCTCGCTGGGCAGGATTACGTCGAACCTTGGATCCCCTCCCCCCCCCCCAAAAAAAAAAAAAAAAAAACCTGTAAATACTGTAAATATCTGCGTTTTGAAGGAAGAATGTTCTTGCCTTTTTCGCAGTATGCACAAAAGGACTTCAGTATCGCAAAGGCTTGGCGTACGCAGAAAAACATGACGCAGGAAAAAAAATCAGATCAGAGGACCACAACAATGAACAATGAACAAGGCCTCCGATACTGTGGCTAAGTTTATACGGCATTTCCCCTGCGGTCACCGCGTGGACCAGCACAAACTGCACGATATATCTGCTTCCAATACTGTGAAAAAAAGAAATTCTCCTGTTAAAGAAGTCCGCACTTCGCCGTGCAAAGCGCAGCGATTTGGGATGCGCCTAGCTATCTGACTGGTTACCTTTTTTTTGTCTTTGTAGGCAGCAAATTTTCATCTGAAAAGTGTTGCTCCTTGCAAGCATTCAGAAGGAAGATGTTCGGCGGAATACTAAAATGTTCAGGCGCTCATACGATCTGATGCGACGAATCTGCACCAAACAAATGAACTTAAATTCGTTCGCAACCCCATGCTAACGCCAGGGACCGAAAGCACACGTCGATCCTCTTGGCGAAGGTTTACAAGCGCCGAATACGCCACATCATCATGTCCCGGTAAAGCGTGAGAGACAGGCATCCATGCTGGTTCTAGGAAAGACCAGTAATTATTAGTCAATATGGCTCCACGTGAGCGGATTTTACGCGAACGTCCTATTCAGTCACTAATTCTGTCCCCGTGATTGTCGTTCTCCCGCTCTGAGAGAACGTTATTCAAGGGAATACGAGGTCTGTTAGAAAAGTATCCGACTTTATTTTTTTTTTACGAACACCTCATGAATTTGAAACAAGCACGCTTGCACCAGCCTACCTTGAACCTTCGTGCGCATGCACAATTTTTTTCTCGCCTGCCGATGGCGTCAGTCACTGGTACGCAGCGTTTGAGTGAGGCAGTGCGCAGTGCTCTCGACGGTTTTTTATTGCAAGGAAAATGGCGGTGCGACAGGAGCAGCGCTACTGCATAAAATTTTGCCAGAAACTAGGCGACAGCCAAGTGGAAACCATTCGAAATATTCCGACGGCTTTCGGGGACAATGCTATGAGCAGCACACAGATTAAGCAGTGGTGCAATTGGTTTAAAGACGGCCGCACATCGGTGCAGAGAGAGCCACGCTCCGGTCGGCCATCAACATGCCGAAATGACCAGGTAATTGCCGAAGTGAACGCTGTGGTGACGCGGGACCATCGTGTGACTATCCGAGAAATTGTGGAAGAGGTGGACATCACCAATTTTTCTTCACATTCCATTATCGCCGAAAATTTGGCCATGGAGAAAGATGCGGCGAAATTCGCGCCGAAGCTGCTCACGGTGAAGCAAAAGCAGCTTCGTGTTGAAGTCTCACAGGATATGCTGGATTCCGCAAACAGTGACCCCGACTTCATCAACAACATAATCGCTGGTGTCGAGTCTTGGGTGTACAGGTACGACCCGGAAACCAAATCCCAATCGTCACAATGGCACCATTCCACGTCACCAAGACCAAAGAAGGCCCGCCAAGTGCGCAGCAATGTCAGAGTGATGCTGACTGCTTTCTTTGACTCCCTCTGTGTGGCACACCACGCATACGCATCCCACAAAGTAAACATTGACCAAAAGAATACTACAGGGATGTCCTGCGTCGCCTGTGTGGTGCTGTGCAGCGCAAGAGACCGGAGTTCAGGTCAACAGGAAATTGGCGCATCCATCATGACAATGCGCCTGCACATTCCTCGCAATAAATTCACACTTTTTTCGAGGAAAACCAGACTGCTGTAGTTCAGCAGACTCCTTACTCTCCTGATATGGCCCCCTGCGACTTCTGGCTGTTTCCCAAAATCAAGAGGTCATTGAAAGGAGCACGATTTCAGACAAGAGATGGCATTATGGCTGCAACGACAGCTCAGCTAAACTCCATTCCGAAAGAGGCCTTTTCAGAATACTTCCAACAGTGGCAGCACCGCTGGGAGAAGTGTGAGGAGTCCCAAGGAGACTACTTTGAAAATGATCAGGTTTTCAACGCTCCAGTTATACCAGTTTTTTTTTTTTCTTCGGCCAAAGGTCGGATACTTTTCTAACAGACCTCGTACATTGATTTCCTTGCTCATCTTGCATAGTTGGAGTAAACCGAACACAGTAAAAAGGCAAGCCGGCATTCTAAAATATTATATCTGCACGTCGGACATTCCACGTCGAGGTTAAAAGTTTCCTAAGACTTAGCTCCGTTCCTTGGCACGCGATCAGCTGCCCATATTTGATGAAGGATCGGGGCTCGCGCTCGTTCCTGCTTAATTTTACTGACTCCCTACACGCTTGCTTCTCCCGTGCCAGAACGAAAGTACATAGGCTCCGTAGTAGGCGCCCGCTTTGCGCATAGCCAGCCATCCCCGGGCCGCCATCTCCAGAGCGCGGTAGGTGACGTGCGCGCAGTAGGCCGAGAGATGGCGCGCATGCTGCCCATGTTCGGACGCCTGATTGCACCCAGAAGGGCGCAGAGTCGGCCGACAGGAAATTTGAATTTTCCGCTCGTTCGCGCCACCTGCTCCCCGCAAAAAGCAGCCCCGAATAGGCGCAACTCGGAGGGGCGCGTAGGGCTGGGTGGGTGGTGAGGACGTGTTATTAATGGGTGCCAAGGGAGCGTGAAGAATGCGCCCGAAGCGGTTCGCCCGAACGAGCGAGCTCCGTGCTGGTAGCCGCTGCTCTGCCGAGAGGTCGCCAGCAGCGAAAAAGAGCGAAAGGTCGAGTGTAAGCACGAATTCCTGACGTGTCGCGAGGTTCGTGGTATCGTGCGTGCGTAGGCGCGCCCTGAGTCCGCCCTGCGCAGTGCTTCTCGGCACCGGCCGGGTGGAGGCCAGGCACAAGCGGCGACCCTGTCGCTCGCGCGGTATGAGCTGATTGCAGCGTCACCGGTCGGCGGACACCCCTCCAGAACACATTTAATGAAACGAAGATTTACGTAAGCTAACTTGTTTCTTCTTTCGCGCGTGTGTTACTTCACCTTGGTGCATAAATGCACGCTACCCGAGCCACGTTCTCTCTCGGAATATGCTCCACTGGTGGGAGCACACCAGCCCTGGTTGCACTTTGATGGAATTTCTGCTTATTATTTTTTTCACTCCCAGGTAGCAAACTTGATGCAGAGAGAGAACGGGCAAGCAGGTCGTTGGACCCTTCGTACGGCGGGAACTTCCCTTATGTGAGATTGCGGCAATCACAAGAATTTCCACAACAGCAGCCCAGCGATTTGAGGACCTGATATTCCTATTAGTACGCAGATTTTTTGGACATGGTATAAGCGAGGCTAATACAAAATAAGGGTCGATGGCGGCTGGGTTGAGTTGCTCTTTTGACGCTACTCTTCTCTTTTTCGGTCTGTTTAATGCATGACGCGAGCGTACGTAGTCCGATGTTTTCCCAGGAACATGTGCCTCCTTTACAGTATTTTCTCTCAAACAGATCTCCATTTGGCTCTGCGTTCAAGTCAACCTACTTGGCTATTTCTCTGAAGCAATGTGTTGGCTGAAACAACACCTCAAAATCATCGGCATTCATGCTGGTGTTGGAGTGCGCCAAATACAAAAGCACGGTAATATATACAAAATAAGCATACGACAAATGTTTGGTCATCAATTACAGAATTTATTTAAACAGTCAATCTCAGTAAAGGCAGTCCGCGGTTTAAAAAAATCAAGGACGGTTCAGTTTGGGGCTAATCGTGAATTATTGTGCGCTACCGCGGTTAGCCTAGCCTTGGTTTTGCATTGTTTATCTGGACCTTCCATGGTTTTACTTCATTTGAACCCGCTAGGAATAAATTATACAGTACTTGAAATCATTTAGAAGTGTTTTCATCAGAGAATTTATCATTCCACTTTCATAAAATGCATACAGGAAATGCCACATGACTAGGTCATGGCAATTTTATCTGCTTTGAATTTATCACCGTAGTGGTGGTGCCGCTGGATAACTGTATGAGTGAAAACCAATGAGGAATTCACACGGTCAGCATTTTAATCTTACATCATTTCTTTCAGCACAATATACTGCCATCAATTAAGTATGCAGTAGTAAAGCTGTAGTTATCACACGATGACACGTACGTTGATTCCTTTATTTATTGAACAAATGTCGCTTAGCTTTTCAATAACATTAGCGCGAAAATCGAAATAAGCAAAAGATGTACTTGCACTAAGTGGCCATAAAACAAGAACAGAGCCAAATCTCCTTTAAGGTTTCAATGCTGTATTACATAAGGGCAACAAAACACACTCTGAATGGAGCCTGTTATATCGGGTATTTCAACTAAGACGTTCTCCATTGTTTAAAAATAGCGTTTTTGAATTAGAGGAGCTGTTTTCGGCATAGCATTTTTAAGCAATGCAGCACATCCCAATATAGCTAAGACGAGCTAACTAGTTGGAAGGTTAACTACTATTCCATACTTAACTTTTGAACCATTACTGTTAGCCTGCTTATTTAATGAGAGGCGTGTAGCCCAGAGTAAGTAATATCAATATCAGTTTATTAGATTCCGAAAAAACCAATGACCCTCGTGGCGCAGCGAATTCTGGCTATGCCGACGAGTTACCTACACTTGAGGGGTTGCTTCGCCTGCAAGCTTTTGGAAAGCGCGTGCGCATTTCGCGATGTAGGAATTATTTGTTAGGCCACAGCACCGCTGGTAACTGCGTATTCGAAATTCTAAACACTGATATGTACATGACTTACAGTCGGCTACATGTCTCTCAATAAATAAGAAAACTAACAGTACTAGTTAAAAAAGGTAATTATTCAAAATTAGTTAACCAGCCTACTAGCTAGTGCGTCTTATCTGTATTCTGATCCGCTACATCGCTGACAATGCTATGACGAAAAAAGAACTGTTTTAACTCAGGAAGGCTGTTTTGAAAAATTGCAGAACATGTTAAGAGAAACAACCAGGATGAATTGTGATGCTGCCCATGGTGCATTCGTTCGCTTAATTTTGTTCCAGACTTCCTTTTCACATCACGTACTCCCAGTAACGTCTTTTGCATTGCATAGCGGCCCCTTTCGAAAAGCATTTGCTGCCTTTACCAAACAGTAAACAAAAGAATGCATTCGCTGACGATGTAATGCAAGGATTATTCTAGCAAAGAAAGGAAGTACTGGGAAAGGAACTCAATGATACGGTCCATTCAGCGAGGTTTTTGGTTAAGTAAGGGTAAGGCTTCGCATAATAGTGCGTAATTTTCAGGTATCCTGAACGCGTTTCTGCACCTTCTTCCCGAGCCCTGGGCTGTATAGAAAATAATTCTAGTTATTTATCGACTTCGCGGATCGCCTGGACACAAGAGCGAAGCCGATTTCAAAAGCGCTACGCAGTTTCGAGGCAGACATAAAAAACCAAACCAGGTTCGAAAGCAGTTAATAAATTACAGAATGTTTGGCACAGATAACTGAACCCTTCAAAGAGAAGATTCTCACCATTGAAAGCAGGAACGGAAGCAAATTTCCACTGCTTTCGGGAATGGATCGAGGGTAAATTTAGGTTCACTTTCACAGAGCGTTTACGAGCTCAATAGAAACAAGCAGAGAACAATACTTGGTGAGGTTTTCAGAGGAGCGGCTGAAAGCATAGTGAATGGATTCGTTCTTTCGTCACGAGGGCAAGCGTCCCTTCGGGGCATGCATCAGAGGAAGGTCAAAAAATAAGCAGCGAAGGAAAAGTGAGGGCTGACTTAGGGGAGGACTGGGATTGGGGAGAGGAGCGGAGACGCGTCAGTACGCGAAAGGACACGGTGGTGCGGGCGGGGATGGACAGAGAGCCGGTTAACGACTGAGCTCATAATCGCCTCCTCTCCTTCATGGTAGGCTGCTTCCCCACGCGACTTCCGTGACGCTCTTTTCTGCATTGGATGCTCTACATAGGTCTGACATAAACCGGCGCGGAGGGAACACGAAGACGCCACACGCAAAAAAAGGACACGAGCAGAGTGGATAGAAGAGAGAACGCTGCTGTGTGATAGGGAGGAGACAACCCACTTTAGGCGAGAAAAGGAAAAATCCTGTACTCTTTCTATCTGCCGACCCCACCAACGTACCCGTTTACGAGCTGTCAATTCTATTCCCCCGTTCGCGCCCTTTGACTGCTTCCTTAGACAATTCTCGGCGAACGCAGATTCGCAAGTGTGGTTAGAAACACAGGCCTCAAAGCGACGGCTAGCTTGATGACTAGGTACGGTATACATTGCGACTGTGAACTAACGTCTTTGCTGAAGTAATTTTCAGTATCAACTGATGAACTTGTCCCTGAGCGTGCCCCTTATTTCTCTCTTGAAAAGTTATGCACTGGAAATTTGCAATGTCTACCTGCTCATTAAGCGCTTTCCCAGCAGTCTACAAAAATTATTTCACGGGAGTGAATCTGGAGGAAGAAATAGCAACACTACGTTTAAGAGCTTGCAATTGGGCCGATCAATAGTTCATCGGTGGATTTGAACTTGTAGGCGCGGAACACTTGAAAACATGATCACACACTAAACTCGACCTAAGACCAAGATAGTGTAGCGCATGATCTTTGGACAGTTCAGAAGTGTAAGGCACACCTGAACTATTCTATTCAAACGCTTTTAAAATGTCAATAACGCAAATACTGAAGTTGGTTGCTTCGGTAAAAACCAGGAAATCATCGACGTACTTAAATATGCGCAGATGAAGCTCACTAAAATTCACGTTAATGTGTCGGCCAACTCAGTTAAGAAAAATAACGTTACGAGTAGGCGCGACCCTAGAACCGATGCAAATATATGAGCATTCTACGTAGAATTCATTGCACCTTCCCTCAAATGTACAAGGCAAAAAAGCGAAAAAATAATACAAGATTGCACTTAAGTCTGCTTAAGAGCGGAAATGCGACAGCCTTTCCCTGTCGTCTTTTAATCCGGTACACATGCGTGCCACCAGCATGCAATGCACATTTTATGCCCAAACGTACATATTTCATATTTTTATTTGCAATCGATACGCGTGCTCTCTGTCTGGTCATCCGAAACGGCCCATGCCCTATGATAAACGCTGCCACTGTACAGGATTGCGTAAGCAACAGAGAGAGAAAGCTTTAGTGTGAGGGAACGTGGAGAGGTCGGGCAGGCCTCTCCATCTAGCTCTTAAGCTTTCAGTAGATCTTTCTCGTCGTTCTGGGCAGTTTGCATAATATTGTAACGGCCGTGAAGCATTTGGCCTTGCCAACCCGTCAAGGGCCGCGGCTGGCAACAGAAGCTAATAGACCATTAGGTTGTACTTTATGTGGCTGTTTTACAATCAGCGGCGTGACTTGTCAGATTGCATGCCTGACCGCGACTGATCGCAGCCCCTCACAAACATCTCACTCGTCAGGAAGCCACTATATGGCGAAACATGCAAGCCCGCACACTACAAAACTTAGCCCAGCGCAATAAGATTTGGCCCGCGCAATACCCAACAAACGCATGCCCGGCCTGCGGAGAGATTTCCGACATCCTCCACATGATGTGCCCCGAGCAACGTAAAGCGTACCGTTTACAGGAACTCAGCCATGACCAGTGGGAGGTGAAGCTGGCTCACACAGAGCTCTACTTTCAGCGCCAGCTGATCGCTCAGGCCTGGAGGGCCGTAATCACCAATAGTTTCCCGGACCTGGGTGGACCACCCGCGTAATTACTCTATATTAATAATGTTTATTCTCTCTCTCTCTCTCTCTGTTCCACAAAGACTGAACTCTCGAGCGACCCTCGTTTGAACCCCTTTCGCCACGAACATAAATCACCTAGTTCGCTTCTACTGCTCAAGCCGCCGCAAGGCCGTAAAAACGTTGAAGCATGATTTATGGGCCTAAGTGAGCGAAGATCGTCGGGCTACCTCATGTGCTGAGCTCTCAAGCTACCATGCAGTTGACATCGGGCGTCTGACGCGATCCCGTCTTTAGGAGAAGCGTTCACGCGTAACAATATATACAGTCGATCCCGTATATATAGAACCCGGATATATCGAATTATTGCCTATATCGAACAGATGTAGAATCCCCTTGGGAATCTCATGCAAAAGTATAGGAAATTTGTTTACGTTTATCGAACTCCCGTGCACCCTATATTTGATATATCGAACTCCGTGCCACCCCGCGCCCCCGCAAGTGCGCTTCTCCCAGTCCGCGCCACCCTGGAAGTGGGCTTCTCCCACTAGCGCGCGCTCCTGCAAATGGGCTTCTCCTAATAAATGTTCACGCGGCGCTGGCCTTGGACAGCTGCGCTCTGAGTCACGTGATGGGAACTTTGTGGGGGGTGTGAAAGGAAATGGGAATGGCCAGAGGGCCATGTCAAGGAGCTGGGAAGAGGGAAACCATGCCGGCCGCAGGCCCGCAGACGTCTAATTTCTGCATGCTGGTTGGCTGACTCCGCTGGCGTCGCCGAAGTAAGCGATGTCAGCTAGCCGGCGCCAACGTTTAAGCTATTTTGGCTGTTACTGCTGACGGTGTTGATTCTCACGTGACTGGTGTGGTTCTGATTGCTGATTGGAAATTGTCCGAGATTTGCGCAATTTTAAAATAAGCGTCTAATAGGCATATTTTATATTTCGAATTATTGATATATCGAACTTTTTCGCGATCCCCTTTAAGTTCGATATATCCGGGATCGACTGTATAAAGACACTCGTGCGAGAAAAGCAGAGGGATTTCTTAGGTTTTCTGGAGGACAATGTATGCCTGGTCGCGCCAGTAGCGCCACATTTAACACCGGCGACTGGAGTAGGGCGGGAGGGCGCCTACCTTACCGGCACTGTATTTCAAGCGCACCTCCGAATCTTATCCGTCCCAGAGCGCGCATCGCTGACCCGAGCTATACGAAGTGGCCAGAGTGCAGCGTTTCCGGCGAACCGCGGTGGGCCCACTAGGCGCGTGCGCGCGCATGCGGCAGCGCCGCAACGAAGCGGCTGGGCTTTGAGGCCGACGCACGCGCGTCCAAGCCACCGCTTGCCAGCAGTGAGGATGAGAGACGACCAGCCATGTCGGGGGAACCACGCGGGAACACCCGATACCACCCGAAAGTGGATACGGCTGCTGTCGCCGGTTGCCGCGGTTACCCTGAATCATGCCCTCCTGCCTTGAAGGCAGTGAATGTTCCTTATTTCTATTTGGGCTCGTGGGGTCGGACGCCTGCACCTAAGATCGGATCGCTGCCGGCCGTTTCGGCGAAAGTCAGCGATTCTTTTTACCGTGGCGCCAATCAGAAACGAATACGGAGAAGAAAAAGTTTATGTGCAGTCGCGGCAAATATGACGCGCAAGGCAGGCAGGCAGGTTCGTAGCCCAGTTTGAGCGCCGCGCGGCGCTTATATGCAACGAATTCAGCTGCACAGTGCATGCCAAGGGCTAGTCTTCGTAGACACGCTTCGTTTTGTGACATACTACTGCTACTAGCACTCGGAAAGCAAGGAAATTAATAATAAAACGGCGAAGGTGGTTACGCAGAAGGATTGAGAAAGTGCGTCGTCTCATTTTCAGTGCACAAATGAAGAAAACTGACCATCACGATAAAGTGTCCACACGCACTAAAGTGTCCGCACGCACTAAAGTGTCCACACGCAAAAAGCGTCCACACGCAATTAAGCGTCCACATGCAATAAAGTGTTCACACGCAATAAGGTGTCCGCGCCATTTAAAATGTGGTGAGCGAGAAGCCTAGTATAGCTGTCGGTACATTTTACAAATTGTGGGGTCTAGTGATCCGAAACGACACATTTGACGGATGCCATAGTGGAGGGCTCCGGGTTAATTAAGGCCACCTTGGGTTCTACAACGTGCGCTGGTGGCGAACAGCACAGGGGAGTTCTTACATTTTACCTCCACCGAAATACGGCCCCAGCGGCGCAGGTTCACTATACCGCTACCTTCGGATCAGCAGCCGAACTCCAAAGCCACCAAGGCTTGTTGTCGGTACTTTTTACCAAGACCATCAGAGCCATACCCTTCAACCACTAAATTCAGTACTGAGAGCGACGAAAATAACGCATACCTGCCTCAAACGAAGTGACAACCTTAAAGGGCATCTGTCTCCTCCTGCTCTTCAACATAAGGCCGCTCTAGTTTCTTTCTGGTGAGAACGAAACGCACGTGTCGCGAATCAGAGGACACGCCAGTAAGCAGTGAGCGCATTGGTGGCGTTGCAGCGATGCGCCCCGCTCGGCTCAACACATTCCACAGAAGTTGTTGCAGTGGCAGAGATATATCTGAGCGAGATGATGAACTTGCATTTCACAAGCAACCGGCCTCAATAAACCAGCTTCATAAAGAACGAGCAAGTTAAAGCCGATTAAAAGCACTTTTTTAATACTATGAGCTTGGATGAAGGGTTTAAGATCGTAGTGACAAATTTTATTTGCGAAATCAGGGGTTTTAGACAAAATTTGGACCTGCAGATATAAGCTTTTATTTAAAAATCTTAATTAAACTTTTGAATACACAAAGAGGCTGCCCATCCAACGGCAATTACTGCTAAAACATTAATGGTCTAGATGGTGCACTTTTCTGCTCAGAAAACAATGGCCAGTTGGCACGCTATTGAGCGAGACAGTCGAGCGAACCTCTCATAGCGCCGGCGGTACCCTTCCCACATGTTGTGGAAGCCCTCCAAATGAGACAAATAGAATCGATAACGTCAATAATCTTTTTAAAACGGCCGCTGAGTCGAACAAAACAGGCCAAAGAAGGAACTAGCCTATGAGCTGCCATCAATGCTCCGTCCTGGTTTCTCGGGTCTTCTGCACATTCTGAACTAAAATATGATGAGACATCATCCTCAGACTGACTGCTACCTAGATCGCTGACAAAACTAGCCATGAACATTGCTCAATCATTAAATGTGCCTCGTTTCAGGGCTCGTGCCATGCTGACGGAGACGGCCGTTCTCACCATCTACGCTCCGCTGTTTTTACAAGTAGATAAAAAGTCGCCGCCACATGGCGAAAACACAAACGAAAAAGAAAATTAAACTGCATTTATCTACAATCAAGTCATATTGCGCAGTACGTTCAAGAACGGCGCAGAAGCATTTGAAGTTGGCGTTCGCATCCATCTTTATCGGGTTAACGATGGATGGTCGATGGACGCGTTAGAAAAAGATTTAATCAAAACCGAAAGTTTGGCACGCTGGTTAGTGTTCATGATGATTGCTTCGCGCTATAATTAATCACTAACATTAACCAACTTGCTCAACTTTCTGTATTCATTAGAATGATTTCTAGTTTAGTAGCACTTGTGTGTGTCTTCCTGTCTGTCCTTCGGGATTCCTTCACACTACAATTTATCATACACGTAGAAAATTAATATTTATCATAAGATATTTAAAGGGTGGTCGCATCCAGTTCTGCTAACTTTTTTGCGGCTTTTATTGCTGCGCACCCATTGTTTCCTTTGTGAATGAGTTGCCGCATTGCCTAAGCCTGTGCTGACCACACAAGTTTTTATTCCAGCACCGCAAGGCATCACTCGAAAAGTTAACATCCGCAATCTTCTAGGTTCATAAAAACTTTCCAGCTTCACAGCACCATATGGAGCCTTATAGTGCACTCACTGCGTACGGGATTTGAGCGCCGTCTACATTTTGCCTAGAGTGACAGCAGCAGGTCCGACAGCGGCGGTCAAATTTCGATGCAGGCGAAATGCTAGCTGCCCGTAGCCCGAGTCGGGTTTGGACGCTGAACTCCCCTAAAACCTAAACCTAAACCCAAACAGCTAAAAGCGTTCCACGCTTAAATATAGTGCAAACCGCAATGTGCACCGGTCAGCATTAATCCCAATTTCTTCCACCGCGCCACTAAAGCAGACGGCCGAGTGGGTGCCGCGTACTATACAGAGTTGAAGGTGCGCTCTGTCTGCCCGGTTTGCGTATGCATTACGAAGCAAGTAATCTGAACATGACATATTGCTCTTAAACGTGAGAAGCGCCAAGACTGGGTCCGAATAATCGCATTCAAATTTTACCTCCTTTTTGTTCCTTACAGCGTTCGTCACTGGCTCGAGCAACGCCACGCCGCTGCTATGAGCGGAGGCTGCCAGTCGGCCCGGCGGCTGATAAGAACAGAAGAGCGGCGAAAGAAGAACCATTTCGTTACGTGGGTCCAGTAGGGGCAGTCGCCTTCAATTTGCCTTGCGATTCAAAACAGTTCCGTTACGTAAATGACTTGTTTGCCCATGCAGATAAAGTACAACCATTACGAAAGAGGATACATGAAAAGCGTACACATATAAATAATCGACAGAAAGTAATGGTGGTCGCACAGGCACTACTAGTAAACGATCGTGAAGCGTTAAGCTTGGGTGTGAGAAGCTGATCTTATGCCCATGTTCTCTGTTAGGGAAACAGCCTCCGTTAGGGAAAACAGGTTTAAATGGATAGCTGTGATAGTTTCAAATATTTCCAAATGCAGCCTTGTCCCGTTTCATGGGCGTCCGGAGGGGGGGGGGGGGGGCAAGGGGGGGCGGCTGCACCCCCCTGGAAAATCACTCACTCGAACCGTGAGTGATGGCCGCACGCCAGGGGCGGTGGTGCGCTCAGCCAAAAGGGTAAAAGCAGCCCCGCTTCGACGCTTGGTCACATCTGCGAAATGCCGCGTCCGGGCGCGCGTCGTTCCGCCGTTTTCAAACCACGCCACCGCCAGCTCTGCTGAAGGACGACCTGTTGCAGACATGCAGCGGCACCGGCGAGCATGTGCTTCGAGCCGTCTTGAGATGGGTGTCTGTTTCTTTGATCTCTAGAGAGATAGCGACACGGAGGCAGACAGTGCACAGGGCACAGGTCGCGATACGTTCGTACGCCGGCCACCGATGAATTCTTGAGGGGGGAAGGACAAATCAGCCGTGTCCACCCCCGCTTTGTCGGGCTGCTCAGGGGCAAGCGGGCGACGAGTTGGCGCCGCCGCCGCGCGCTGTCTCCTCCGATCCACGGGAGAGCTCGGTGCGGTAGAAGCGCCGCTTTCAGAACCTTCGGCAAAGGGGATTAGCTGCTTTTGTTCACGGCGACGCAGTCTCCAGAGGCGCCCCCACACCAGCGTTCCTTGCGTCTTCTCCGAAAACCAGCGCCTTTGGTCAACGCAGCCCGATGGCGCCTGCCTGGCTCGCCTGTCACCTCTGGCTGGGCCTCAAATCACAACAGCGCCCATGTACTGTGCGTGTCAGTGCATGGTAAAGAGACCCAGGTGGTCGACATTATCCGAAACTCTGTACTACTCCGTCCCTCATAGCCTGAGTCGTTTTGGGGCTCTGATTCCCATAAAAGCACAAAAACAAATTTTCCGGCCGAATTAGTTGCGGGTGTCCCTTCCCCTCGGAAGTCGCGCGGCGTTCCTTACACCCCAAAAGTGCGCATTCGTGGATATTGTGGCAAGTAAGCCCTTGCACGTGTGCGCGCCTCTGTGTTTGTGCTTCGGTGTTTTTAGTGGCGGGTTGTCAACGAAGGTGAGAACAACCAAGACAGCGGACGAGAAAACGACGAGCGGCGAGCAGTGTGTGTGCGGTTGCTCGACTGTGCGGATGCGCGAGCAAGATGGAGCGAGGTGTATGAAGCTGCGAGCGTGCATTTATCTTGTAAATAAGTTTTCGTTGTATATATAGTCATCTTTTGTTTGTTTTCAACGTACTCGTTCAACCATTTTTCCAATCAATATATATGATGACTGTGCACTGAGAGCGTGTAATGAAGCACAGAAATGAATTTATCACCCGTGTAACTACGCAATTCGCCCAGAAAAATCCGAGGCGCCTACAGTTGCTGTTCAAGGAAGACTGACTGAGTGACTGTAGTTGCGTGTTTGTGAACATATTGCGCTGTGTGCTGGTCATCAATTCGGGTGAGTCGAGAACCCGTATGCAGTAAGACTGAGCACTTCGAGTATTGATAGTATCTTTTTGCATTTTTATTAATTTTAATTGTTTCTTTGTTGATAAACTCCAATGTATCTCTACAATCCGCGCTTTAATTTGCTGCTTGTAATTTTCTTTCATGTGTGTATTTTACTTATTTTTTATTTATATATAAATAAATAAATTTACTCCGCAAATAGTGCCTTTTCGCTACGAATATACCCCCCCCCCCCCCCCTCCGGCGCCAAAATGGGCCCCCCCCTGCAAAAAATTCTGCGGACGCCCTTGTGACCCGTTTTATTTCTCCCACTTCCATTCACTTCTCTGCTACTATCTTTAAGATTCGTGAAGTTTACATTCCTTCCTAGCTTTTTCCTCTTCAAGATAATATATATTGCTCGGCCGTCATTTGAGCACGACGGAATAAGCGTTTGCAAAACATATTTTTTCTATTTCTGAATGAACATAAAGAATCGCGGGCTAATTTGCATGAGCAAAATGAACCGCGAGGCTGAACCCGCACAGAGTTATGGAGAAGCTCTCAGGGATTGCTGTCTTGTCCCAGCGGTGCGCAGACGAGGCTCATCGAACGCAATCTTATGCAGAGGGCTGCCCGTCAGCGGCAACCGAATCGCATACGGACACGCCGTCAACGAGTGGCTAGATGCGCTGCATTCGACACGCATGGGCGACCGACCACCCCCCGTTGGGATCCTTATTGAATCCTGCGCTCTCAGCCATCGGGAGACGGTCGCGTCCCGCGTCCGACCACCACGCTTCGGTCCAGGGGATCGTTCCCGAAACCCGCTCTCCTCCCCGGGGATGAAGCGGTCGGAAACGGCCGCCTCCTGGCTCAGTCCCACTTTCCGGCCGCCTGTCTAAATCATCAGGTGTATCGGAGACCAGACGCGCCGGAAGGAGAGGAGGGCATTAAGGAAAGGAAGGAGAGAGAGGCCCCGTGTGTTTCCGATAGGGGCGCAAAACACTGCGGAGAGAGAGGGGGGGATGCAGGGGGTTCTCGTGGCCGAGAAGTACGGCTACGACCTCGCCGGAACTCGCGCAACGAAGGGATAGCTTGAGAGCGAACGAGAGAGAGAGGGAGACATGCGGGGATAGGGGGCGAGAGGAATGATGAGGATTCTCTTGCCAAGCTTTACTGTCGCCTTAGCAGCCATCGTAAAAGAGGTACCAGGAATACGTACGACAGTCTAGCGTCTGTTGCGAGATTCTTCACGATCATCCAGGAGAAGGCAAACCATTCAGAGCTGCAGTTTAACTAATGCTATAACCTGTAAGCTCATCTTGCGTGGTTCAGTCGAGTTCAAAGGTGCGTCAGAGAAAAACGCGAGAAGGGAGACACCGAGTTAGACGACCATGTTAGCCCGCGTAACCCGTGAACGCTGCGTAGCTACTGCCGCGGCACAAGCCTAACACAGACAGCAGACACCGGCGAGTGATGAGCATGCTTCATTATGCCAAAGGCCCAATCCCGCACTAAAACCATAACAGGATCTTTTCAGAAGCCTTGAAAACTATGAAACCAGTATAATATTACCAGCCCCGCTAAATCTGGTAGGATAACACCGAAGCTCTCAATTAAGCAAGGACATCCCAGAGAGCCACGGAAAGGGACTGATATGGGCGGCCGTAAGAGACGAACTGAGCAGCATAGATAAGAGAGCGAACGCAAGTTAGTGGAAGAGGAGGGAATCAGCTCTGTCAGGAGACGCGGCGTGGAGAGCAGACAACCGATGTTCTGATGAGGCGACCAAGTGGACAGCGATGGAAGTAACGTAGAGTTCTGGAGGATACAGAACGGGCACACAAAATTGCCCTCTGCCAGAAGCTACCCTGTCTGACGCAGGGTTGCGTTGAAAGGACACTGAGGCCAAAACGAAGTTGGCTGTATCGACCGATTGCCATGTTCGCAGACGCTCCTTTCACTGAAAGCGGAGAAAGTAAAAAAAAAAAAAGAAATTGAATATAGATATCGCAAACATCGGCCGATTCCGCAAGATGACTGTGGTGACGTCAAGGCAAAGCTTTTAATGCGGATCCCTGAGGCGAGGTGACACCGCCATTAAGTTTCAATCGAGTGGCCGGAAAATAGTGCTTCATTATTAAATGCAATTTTCTCTGCAGTGAATCCATATCTTGCTGCCGTACAAACATCAATGGGGTGCAAGCTTGAAAATAATTTTTTTACTAACAAAAAACTTTGAATGGAGTTGACTGCAGCGACTTCTCAGAGAAGATGAAGGAGAAAGCAGTATGCGCGGCAGCGACCGCAACCAGTTGCTGCTGATGATGATTGTGAAAACCAAGGTTGCGCACATTCTCTTAATTACAAACGAACAAGTGGCCTCGCCCAATTTACGACAAGGCACACGTTACGTTTCTTCCTAAGCATCTGCAAGCGCTAAAAGTACGACCCTTTGTCAAGGATAGGAAGACCGAGAGCTGATAAATATTGGGGCGTGTATGCAGCATGAAGAAAATATGTAAGCTCCCTTGGCTTTCTTTCCTTCTTGTTTGTTTTATTTTCTCTTTTATTTCTTTTGCCTCTTTCTCTTCGTATCTTTTCTTTCTCTCTTGTTTAATTCATTCATTTTCATTTCGCTCTACGTCCCGCCTAGCGGCACAATTTCTTCCCGCATCCAAAAACTGTCGCTTTCACTGAAGCTGACGATGCTAAAATTCTAGAACACCATTTCTTCAACTCTGATTTATTAGAAGAACTCACATGCAGTGCTGCTATTCGCATCGAATTCTTGCGGGAAATCTTAAAAGCGACTGTATCGTATTGCATTCTAATTAGTTCCATGTAAAGGAAATAAATAAAAAGATATCTTTTATTAACAGTGACATCCCATATAATAAACGAAAATCGACTAAAAAATGTCTAAAGTTCAAATCCTGCGTGAAAACAAAGAACAAAACTTACTATATCCAGAAAAGGCAGAAACATCAATAAAGGGAAGCTATTAGCACATCACTAATGCGCTAAATAATATCCTGAGGACGTCATTAAGAAACTTTTAGAGTCCTCTCAACCCAAGGGACATACTGATAATAGAGCCTGGAAAGAAGCGAACTTAGGGATTCGCCAGTTCACCAAATAATTACTTTAGATCAGCATTTACTATCCTTAGTTCCTTACTTCAGCCATGGCAGAACGAAACTCACTGAACGGACAACTGCAACTGAAAGTGGGATACTTAATCTCGTATTAAATCTGGACTCAAAAAGATATCACGACCAGATAACACCCCAAATATCTTTGTCACAAAATACGCGGAATGGGCAGCTATATATGTATGCGTTCTCTTAAATAAATCATTGTGAAAACTGTATCCAGCCTTTAAATCGCGTGCTTTAAGAAACTTCATCTTTCTTTTTATGATTCAATCCATCGTAGGCTTATTTAATGTAATTATTTTTGTTAATTGTGCCATAGCTTTGTTTTATTAGTGCAGATGCGCTTAGTATCTATGATTTACCATTGCCGCTTGTTACTCTTCTTTTGCACACGCACACCAGTTTAATGCTCCTATCAACTGATCGTCGTTACCTTATTGACACTATCTTGCCCTCCTGGAGCAATCACAAATGAGATTACTAGCGTGTATTGTGAGACGGGAAACAGAGCGCAGGATGGAGCGAGCTTTAATGGCACCCGCAAATATGGCGACCAACCCTTCGAAGAAGAAGATGAGCGATGATGATGGATATGTACAGATGAAGACGAAGGTCGCATGTTGTGCTTACGGTATAAATAAAAAATATAACAGCCCACTAACGGCAATGATAATGTAATAGGATCACTGAAGCTGGCACGTGTCGCTGCCAATGATTCACCCTCTTCCACATGTTATGCTTGTCAAATTCCAACACTGAAGCCATCTGTACCCGTGTTCACCTCTGAGGAGGAGTCGTATATTCTTAAAACCACTCGCCGCTGCATACTTTGCGTGAAGATAGAGACTTGGTGGGTCCGTACACTTACCTGCTGAAATATACAGGTAATCAAAGTATGGTGGGGTCACATGGGGTTGTGAAAGGAGCAAGCTAAATTAAGAGCAAAAATGTGAGAAAACTTGACGCAGAGGAGGGGCTGTCGAGAGCAAAATGCCATGAAAAAGCCAAGCCACCTCGAAATGAGAGCAGGCGCTTGTTAGGGTAGGCAGGGACAGCTCTTTTATCGCCGCTCCCCCCTCCCGCCGTTTTGATCGATGAGGCGAAGCGAGTTTCCAGGAATGCCTCATTTGCCTCGCCTTTCTTTCACTTCGGCTGGGTTACTTTGTTCTAAATACCGCTCTATTTTGGGAGCACAAAAAAAGTCTTCCACCTTTCGCACTGCCGTAGTTTGGTTCGGATCGTCTCCAATCAAGTAGAACAATCTGATGTGCGCTCCGAAGTTCGCGCCCAATAAACGCAGAATGACGGGGCATGAATGAAACGTTTTGAAAAAATACGATGTTTTCTGCTGCAAGTAGATTGTTCACATGCTGGCGCTCCATAGTCCTGCTTGATTCTGCTACAATATTCACGTCCCTATTTCTATCCATATTGCCAAGAAATCCATAACTCCCTCGGTCACAAAGGAAACAAAACAAGCAGGCACTGTGACCACAGAAAATTCGACCTTTTCCCCCCGGAGTGCGCGTGGAGCGAATGGGAACAGTACAACCGAGTGCACACCTGCCCGAAGAGTATTCGGGACGCCAAACATCTAGACTGACATGCATGAAGTCTCTGGTCTGTAAAAAGCCTCTATTTTTTAACTCAACACGGGCTGCGTGTGCGCGCTATTCTTCAGCGGGAGTTTCTAACAGCCGGTACATCCACCTGTCGTATTTGAACACGAGCAAAAATAGAGCCAAACACTGTTAATCCCCAGTGTTCTCTTTTATTTCGTTCGCACGCAACCCTGTACCGTAGCGCTGTAGCCGGCGCGGCTGCGCGTTGCAGCATCCTTGGAATATGTTTGTAAATTTCCGCTAGCTATATCCTATTGGGAGTTTTGCAGTTTTAGTTTTGTTGTATTGATTGAACGATTCTAGTTTTTTTTTTTTTTTGCTCTCTTAGTCATCACTGCAATTTCGTTTGCTGCCAGGACGTAAAATACGGACCCATAGCGCTAATGCGGCGCGCAGTATACTTACCATTCACGCTTGTACAATATGAGCGACATCAATGCCTCGTTAATTTTTGTTTTTCGCCTTAAATGAGCGGCTGCAATTTCCACACTTAAGTGCGTTCTATGTCTTCATTATTGCGTCTTTGTGTAGCTCACCCGGGCTTTCGTAACTTGCGGGCGTCTTAACTAGTGTTGCGAGCGCCGAAAACGCTAGGAGAACAGGAATTTACTTGCCATGAGGCAGTTTCTAAACAGATGTGCCTAAGGTGCCTCGGTATTCGCTACGACAGGGGCGTTGCTATCGAGCAACTGCACATATACCTTGCTTTGTGCACAGTGTACCACCTGCAAGTTCCTTTGCTCGTCGCGAATTCATTCGCTGTCATCTGGATAGCTCACTGACGTAGTAACATACCGATGAACCTCTTTACAGGCTGTAGGCGTAATATGACATGTCACAAGTCCAGCAGCACTTACCGTTCATATCTGGGTCTGAGCTTTTGGAATTGCGAAGCGACGGCCGACGCTAAAGAGGCAGCTTTACGGCAGACTCTGTCACATAGGGCGGAAATGCTTATCAGATATTCCGCCAAGCTATTTCGTAAATGAATAGTTACATCTAACGAGAGGAAAAAGGCAACCATCTTGCCTCCTGACCAAACAACTGCGAGGCCCGAACAAGAAGCGCCTCGTGCACGTGGTTCCATGTGCAGCAAGACATTCTTTTCTTCGAGGCGACATAATACCTGCGGCACAGATGTTAGGTAATCAAAGCAATTTGCTTATGGTACCTCACACACTGTCATCATGCGTGTGCTGTGACAGTGGCGCAAGATTTCAGGGAATGCTGTTTCAATACAGGAACATGGCTGAAGCAACGCCGGAAAGGCAACACCGCAAAGAGCTGTCGTTGAATGGACAGTTTAATTACTTTTCTTTCCCCCTTTTTTTAACGTCAAATTATTCGGTCGCAAGCGGATTATTTTAAGCCACGGCGCTCTTTTTAGGCAATGATAACCACGTTAACTTTTGGTTTTCTCGTGAAATTCGCAAGCGGTTTCGTCTAGAGTTCCTCGCCAATTCCACGAACCGAGACGCGACGAGCATTACATGGAGAAGGTGACTTGTTTTTCCACAAGCGGTGCCTCCCACCCAGCGTCTGCGGATCGGCAGCTATCACGAGCGCACACAGCCGCTCCGTAGCAACGTTTACCGCAGCGCAAAGCGCCAGTCTGGCCACAAGAGCGGAGCTTCATCGCCTCGAGTGATCCTCGCAGCGCGTGCACGCGGACAAGCTCGTCACTACAAGGGCACTCCGCAGGTCGACGACTGTCAACGCCTTGAAGACGCGTTGCAGGCGGCGAGAGAGCGCTGACAAGTCGCGGGAGGGAGACACCCTCGCGCGGCGACGCTGCCCCTCGTGTAGAGGGGCGCCCCGCAGACTTTCGCGTCCTTCTCGGAAGGAGGCGAGAGTCCGTGACACGTTTCCGACGCAGACGCTGCCACCTCGGAAGTCGAAGGCCATAAATATTTATCGAGTCCTCAGGTAAGGCTACACGCTCAGGCTTGTCACAGCGTGCACCGGCGACAGCACTCCGAGGAAGGAGGACCTCGCTTACCCTTCCCTTTTCCGGTGCTCTGCCGGGTACCCGCATCTAACTCCAGGAGACCCTCGAGCATCTGCATAATGTGGGCTAGCGTAATCGCTAATCGTCTCCAGCGCGAGGCGCAACGTCGGCGGCTCCCTGGTCGTCACCTGCCTCCCAATTCTGCACCGAACGAGGTTCTCTCAGCCCACACGGACCCCAGGGCTTCCAACTTGTGAGCCAGAGAAATTCATGCGGGCGCAAGACCGGTGCACAACTAAAGCGGAGTGCACACTTGCGCCTGTGGTGGCGAATACGTTTTCAGTATGCGGCCAGATCTCTTGAAATCCCTGTTATGGCTATTTTATGTAGTTTGGGATTCTAGCAACAATGGAGAGCGCAGCTTCTCTAACAGTGCGGTGGGTGGTGTCAATCTACGTGAGCGAGTGCCTGCACATACTTGTTAAACTATTATCACTATCTCTATAGCCGTCGCATGTCAGGAGCAGGGCATCTGCCGTACGTCCTGCCTCTCCCACCAGTACAGGTGATGGTGTCAGTAAGGCATTTTGTGCTTCATGGGCATGTAGGCTAAATGACTCTGGTCAGTATACATAGAAACGTTTTCGTGAAATTTTCCAGTGCGGTCTGATTCCCTCTGATTAGGTAAGACGGGAACGGTCATGTCTTTCCTGTCTCCCCTTCCTATCGCTTCCTCCGTTCCCCTTCCCACGTGTAGGGTAGCATACTTGGCTTCACCTTGTTAACATCCCTGCATTTTCGTTCATTTTTGCCTGTTTCCCCCAATTAGGCCCGAAATTTTCTATTTCAGGCCTATTGTACCTGCAGCAGCTTGACAATTCCGTCAATGTAAAAAAAAACAGACAAATTTGATCAATAAAATTCTTTACAACTTCGGAAAAATTCCATTTTCGCCAACCCCCCTCCCCCATTTCTCTTCAGGAGAGAGAAAATTCCCGACTGGTACTTGACTGCTTTTCAACAACACCCAACAGCACCCTAGCACCTAACAGCACAGCAAACGTTCAATTTAGGCGGAATTTGCAGAACAGAATGTTGCCCTTATGTTCTGAGAGTTACTTCGTTTTGGCTTTCGCTTACAGTCTTTAGCCTATCAAGATAGCACAGCGCTTTCTATGCTGCCATCTTGATAAATGAGAGATTATTACTGCTAACATTTTTCGGGAGGCGCACGTTGTTGAAGTATGCCAATGACGTCACAAACTTCAATTTGAAGCTCCTCATTATGTTCGCAGACATTCGAAAGCAAATACTTTCACTGGTTATCATGGCTCACGGACACTGGCGCTCGACTATAGAGAAGGAAGTCCCCGGCTGCCCAGTCGTTTGAGTATCCACCTCGCATGCGGGAAGTCCGGGGTTCGATCCCCAGTGCTATCAGCCCACCACTCATACAATGGGTACAAACTTTCCCCTGGCCTGGCGCTCGGCTTCTATGGGGTTAAATGCTTGAGTAATGGGTCTTTGACCCCATCTTAAGTGGAGGTAAAGTAACCTCGTGTCATGGTACTACTGGATCATAGATGCCTTTGAGCCAAAAAAAATGCATCATAACCATCAGGTTCTGGGCTAGAATCTAGACGCAGCTGCTCGTACTTAGATAGAGGTGATTATAATAATGATCGAGAGCTGAATTTTTTTAGTTACGCTTAAAGATACCCAATGTTACACTTAGAGCCTAACGTGTACGTGTATGTAAAAGAGCTATGCCACGGTCATGACTAAACCCGCCAACAAGAAAAATGGTCGCATGATTTAAGGCAGGCTGTTGAGGTGGGCACAAAAAAAGAATGTTACGCTCGACGACAATGTTTGAAACAACAGTGCTGAAGAGCTTTTTGCGAAGCCAACATATCGAACATGCACAAAAAATGCTCCTTACCGTCAGAAGTGAGAACGGTATCTGAAATAGCTGCACAACGGAGAGAGCAGAGAGACTGGCACACAAAGCGCTAAGTGCAAATACGCATACAAGGCTCGACATGAAAAAACTAGACATGGACAGCCTCACGTAGGTTCGCCATAGGAAAGGCTTTCTCACCATCTGTATAGGGGTTGGTGTAGAGAACTCGGTGAAGGCAGTGATAAGAAAGCTAGGGCACAAGTTTTGAGAGTATTGGGGCAAATGCCAGCATACACGGCATGAAAGTGAGGCAGGGGGTTCCGAACACGGCCTGTATAAGTCACCTGCATGATCTCCATGCTGGTGCATATCTCACTCATATGAAATTAGATGCAGAAATCAGAAGCGAAGCATTTATGAGCTCAAACTTTCAATGCAGAAATGCATTCTTGGCCCGCAGCTCGTCCGGATTCTGAGCCCTAGAGCGAATTTGTTGGTACTGAGTGCCTCGATGCCAGCGTCGCTTCAAAATTTTGATCTCAAATAAGACTTGAGTGCCTGATACGAGTATTAGGTGATTTAATTCCTTAAAAATGCGAAAGTGTTGCCTTCCACAAATATATTTTCGTGTCACTGAAGTGAACTCGCCGCGGGGCTAAGTGGTCAAGCCGCTCGGCTACTGACTCGGAATGCCCGGTTCGAACCCGGCCGCCTTTCGATAGAGACGAAACGCAAAGGCGCCCATGTGCTGTGCGAAGTGAGTGCACGTTAGAGATCCGAAGATCAACGAAATTATTCCGGCGCCTACCACTACGGCGCCTCTTTCTGTCTTCTTTCATTCCACTTTCCCTCAACGCCATTTCCGCTAAGATACCAGTAACGCTAGTTTGTTGTCGAATCCAGGCTCCCCTCTTAAGCATTTTGGTTAATTGTGATAACGGTTGGTCTAGTCGGTGTTCCTCCCGCGCTGTCTAACCCTTTTAGCTTACCGGAACTTTCAGCCAAATTGGAGAGTACTGGTGGTATATGGCACTTCCTGCTTGAAGGATATCTGTATATTGCTCTTCATAACCTGAGCGTGTGTGTCAAATGCGCTCCGACATAGCCTCGTATTTCCCTTTATTTCGTTTTTAGGTTCCAGATCTCTAGCCAGTCCTTGTCCCATATAGATGTACTCCTTTGGTGCTTCCGGGATTTCATTTCTTGTTACAAACTGCTGCTCTCTTCCCTCATGGTTGACCATTACTTTTCCATTCTTCACATTATCCGTTTAGCCTACCTCTTTAAATTACAATGCATCTTTGCTGAATTCATCTCTCTGAACATCTCTTTCAAACATGCACTGAATAACAACGGAAAGACCCTATACCCTAGGCTCACGTCCTTTCTGTTCCAAATATTATCACTTCTCCCTTGGAGGGCCAAGGTGTGTAGCTCCCGTACAGAGTATTTTATCTATATTTACATAGGCTTGGCAAACGCCCTGCTTACGCCATTTGTAATGACTGCAGGTGAATCAACTGATTGAAGTGCTTTTTCGTAATCTATGAATGTGACCGATGAGGATTCGTGTAATACGTCGATTGATTTGAAATTCCTGCATATGTCGGCTGTATTAAAAAGCATCCAGGACGTTAAAACTGCTCAAAGTGAGGGCAAAAAGTTTCTATGGATATGGGATGTTTTTTACAAGGCGTGGGCGACAGATTACCAGCAGATTTTACCCAATGGGGAAGAGGGTGAGGGAGAAGCATGGCTTTAGGCGTGAAGGTAAAAGAGAAAAAAACTAAAATGAGGGCATCTGCTCCCCTGGGGGTGCGACATGCATCAAGGAAGATCCTTTCACTACACGTTTTCCATCTAACATTGCGTTACATTCGTATCCTTTGAAAGCTGCACTTGGACAAAATGCAAATTTTTAGAATACTCTCCGGAAAATGTTTTGAAAAGAACCTTGGAAAGAACCTTGAAAGTATAAATGGTCATGCACCTGGGTGCACTTTTTTCTTTTGGTTCTTACGCTGGGTGTCTGCCAAATATAGGTACTGCATAGTTAATGATAGACGCAGATGAACCGTAGCTACAAAGTGACGAAAATAAGCCGAGCAGAGCGCCACAGAGACGCGGAGAGGTTGTACTGGCAGCGGCAGCTCAAAAAACAGAGAACTCTAACTACGTGAGCCTGGCGCTTGCCGGAGTTGGGAGAATTCCGCGATACGGTAAGCAACGAATGCATCTCCCCAGCCGGTGACTTTCGGGCCCGCAGAATACAAGACGTGCACGCTTCAGTTGCTTACTTTGTGTTTTTGTGCCTCCCTGATGATGCGCCGCAGACGTTCCCGTCCCTTCTGCCGCCGTAGGCCGGACACAGACAGCGGCGTTCGATACGTGCTGGGGAAACGGGAGCCGGCCTCTGGCCTTATTGATTGAGAACCCCGCTGACCCCCACCGTGGGGAGAAGGGCCCCTTCCGCGCACAGCAAGGGCCAAGGTTTTCTTTCATCAGCCGCTGTTGCTGGCGCTTCCGTCGTCGATTCCTGCACTCGCGTGGCTACCGATCCGCGAAGCGAGAGCCTGGCTCCCGAGCGGAACCTGGGCTAAACGATTCCATCAACTTGCAGCGAGGTCTGGTGATCGGGGTGCGGAGCAACGGCCCCGCTGGCACACGCCGATGGAAGTCCATGGCCATTTGACGGACTCAAGTGACTGGACACAGTATAGCACTTGCTGTTTCGGTGGTAACTAATTATCCATTCCCCCAGTAACTAGAGCAGGGAAAAATTAAGGATATCAAACTGGGATGGTGGAGGAAGGCGCTGAGTATATAATTTTATTGCCTAGCGATCATTACAACTTTGGTTACGAAATGCAACTTTTTTTGAATAACGACAATCGCATGTTACTTAGCTGTCTTTCAAATTTGAAGGAAAATCTCAGTACTGATAGCCTGTAATTTTTCTTTTCCCTGTTGTTCAAATGCCCCTGTATGACAAGCGGTTGTCATTTTTAGAAAGACAGATTGTATGTTCTACGCCTTCGGCCGCAGCAATGTCACAGAAGTGGCCGCATTTCTGTGTTCTTTTATTAACGGTACACCCTTGTACTAATCGGTACGTCTCCGTCGTTTTCTTGAAAATATCTGTAGTCTGGCGGTTGCACAAGCGCCAGAACGTGCGCCATCCATTCGTTCAGCTATATTTTTTTTTTTGCAGTTACGTCACCACTCACAGTATGCAAGTTAATGGGAACGTGCTGGCGGCTTTGCTTCTTTTTACTTTTGCGGCCTAAATAAAGCCTGGCTAAGGCTTAAGGCTCATAATTCCTTCTTACAGAAATGTGGGTGCAGGTGCCTTGTTTTTGCTGTGCTGCACAATTTGTCCCAAGCCGCCTCCGCCCCCCCCCCCCCTTCATTTTCCCTTCTCCTCCAACCTGAGCCGAAGCCTAATCGCTGCCGTAGTTATTCGCATGTTCTTCTTTACTGCAGCATACCGACCAAACAGTGTAGCGGTGTAGGCTTGTACGTTCCGGTTGTTTAGGCGCTTTTTGGGGTTACAATGTGGACTGCCAGTGTCTGCAAGCGTCTTCCCCGACGCCAATGGCTTAACCGTCCGCTTCAACCCATACCTCGGGGGCTAAACCCCTGAGACCATCCCCTGCTCCGGAAGCACCACCGGCTTCTAGGGCTCTCTTCGCGCGTCCTCTCTCTGGGTGGATGGTCGCTGTGCTCCCAGTTGGGAACTTCCCCTTCAAGAGCAATCCAATGAACTTCAACGTACAGTTTCCTGATACATGCGAACCAAGGCTCCAATCATTGAAGTGGATCTTTCATTCCGTTTTTCATTGTATTCTCCTGTTTTAATGCATTTTGTCTTCTCTACATTCTGTTTTGTTAGCTGATAGCATGCCCCATCTGTTATCTTATCTTTATCAGTTAACGCGTCTCCGCCAATTTGCCTGTATTTGTTTGTAAACGAAACTAGTTTGGTTTGGTTTGTGGGGTTTAACGTCCCAAAGCGACTAAGGCTATGAGAGACGCCGTAGTGGAGGGCTCCGGAAATTTCGACCACCTGGGGTTCTTTAACGTGCACTGACATCGCACAGCACACGGGCCTCTAGAATTTCTCCTCCAAAGAAATTCAACCGCCGCGGCCGGGATCGAACCCGCGTCTTTCGGGTCAGCAGCCGAGCACCATAACCACTGAGCCACCGCGGCGGCTAAACGAAACTAGTATCGAACAGCCACGCCACAGTTTGCATGTCTCAGTGGTGACATCGCGTCGTCAGAGTTTATGTGACGACTAATATTCTGCACTATTTGAAAATTATTTTTGTATTTCAAGCGGTAAGCTGTGATAGTTAGCGTTTCGAATAGGAAGACGTAATAGCTAGTGTGAACGAACACAGAGAAAGAACGAGAAATCAGCTGGATGAACTGCAGGAAGACAAAGTACAGTTCGAAAGAACCACGGATTACTATTTTACTGAACGTCACGTGAACAAAGTTTCCAGTTAAACTTTTGCTGTATCATCTGCCGAAACAACATTGCATCAAGTGGAAATGTGTTTCAATAAAGGGACACTAAAAGGAAATATCAAACTAAGCAAGACGGATAGATTATTCCTCGGCAACACTATCGACATTTTTCTTACGCGGAAATAGTTCTCACGCATATTGACTAGCGAAATTCACACACACAGGACGAGAGAAGGCGACAGAACGCACGCTAGCTCCGCATCGTGCTGCTCTGCAGAGAAATCCGTAGATGAGAGTCCCGGAACCTTTCCATATTCAAAGCGCCTTTGAAAAAAATGAAGTGCCGTGAGGTCGTTTCTGTAACATTTTTATCAATGGGGCCCTCCCAACAATCAGAGGAGCCACTTCAAAATGCCGCAAAAGCAGCCGGAAACCGAAAACCGATAAACACATCTGTGGTAACAGCGCCAACAGTGCAGGCTGCCTCAGACTGTCAATATTTAGATGGGGGCTCTCTGCTGCGTCGCGTGCTTCTGCATCTCGTCGCAACGCGCGCGTACGGTAGAAATAGGCTCTGTGGGTGCGAAAGAAATCACGTGAAGTTATCGAGGGGCCGCAGACAGCAGAGGCCAATGCTGATCGCGCTCACGCGTGTATTCGTCGGCGACAATAATTGCGTGTGGCCTACGATGCGTTGTGCGCTGTCGTGAAGTGTACACGTAAGCTCCGGGGGATCGTCGAAAGCACGGAAGCAGCAGTTGCGCTCTACCGCATTTCACTGAACACAATACTGAGTGAAAAACTGAACGCGCATTCCTCATCAACCGGCGCAATCTGGTGCCGATTTTCGCATGTTTGTTTAATAACTGCGCAGTAAGTATCATCGCATGCAGATAACCCTTGTGATTGCCTCTGCTGTGGTCGTTGAGATTTCAACATTAATGAATAGCTTCCCGTGGGTTGCAAGCGGGAAACAATCAGGGTACGTTGCGCCCAACTGTATAGTCTGGCCCTTGCCGGCTGTAGCTTTCGGCAGGCGATGCACGCATAATCTTGACGTATATGCGACAGCTAGTTGAACATTTTTCTCGCGCAAGACTCTGCTTTGCGTGCCGGTGCCTCATGTACTGGGTGTTGTGACCTGCACTGGGAAGTACTTTTCTTGAATGAGTCAAATGAGAGGTGATGATGCGTGCATGTGGTACTTCTCAGCGCATCTAAAGGCACGTCCTTCTTTCACTGCGCAGAAAGCATAAAAGACCATGGGCTCGGATTGCGCTTGACGCGTTAGCAACGAGCATGCGTGCGAGTGTCTGCATGACCGCGTACAAAAAAAAAAGAAACTACACTTTGAAATTACATAATGCTCACAGCCTGCACAAAGTAGCCTATTCGATGGATGAAGTGAGAACGAAATCGCTTCAAAGGCTGCGTATCAAGCGCACTCAGCGTGAATGCTGAAGAGATCTTACCGTTCTAAACTTACTCTGTACAATGGCTACACACAGCACGAGCCCTCAGAAAGCAAGGCGATATATTTAACCTTTCACTCCGTCGTCTGTTTCGAGCTGCTATACCTGTAGACTTCGCATCGTCGGCAATTCTCACCGCACTGTTTTCTACTTACTTCGACCGTATTTTCCCACCGAGACGGCGAAATAGCGTTCCTCCAGAAAGCTCATAAATACGTCACCCGTTATCGCTGCACGAGTCTTAAAGTGACAGCGCCATGTGTACCTCACGCAAACGCAATTTTCCGGTTCATAAAAGCATTGTTTTCAATTAAAATCACATACTCGCTATCAGGTGCTGCTAACCTATCAGTCTAGCCTGACTTAGTATACGCCTTTAGTGTCCCTTTAAAGTGATTTCAAAGTGCATTCAGTAGGTTGCATTTCGGTGAATGCATTGAGGAGCATCAGTGCAGTGCTTCCGGATGGGAATGCATTTTTTTTTTTTTCGGGAAATACGCAGTAATTCTTGCCCGTGTAACATCGTACCGCACTATTCTCAAGCTTCACCGCTTGCGATACATTACAGCGCCATATTCTTACTTGCAAAGCTTCGCGATTCCGTCTGTGCTTTAGTTCCGAACGACTACCTACCTGGTTTGCAGACTGACAGAACCTCAAGTGGTCAAAACTCTACGGAGCCCTCCCCCACGGCGTCCCTCATAGCCTGAGTCGTTTTGGAACGTTAAACCTAATAAATGAAAACAAACCAGTAAAGTATTGACGGCTCATTTCACTTTTGGGAGTGAAGAAGTCGAGGTGTAATTTTCGAGTGTGTCCGTAAAATTTGCGAACATGTTCCTCGCATCAATTGATTGTGCCTAAAATATTTCAATAAAGCACACAAAAAATCGCCCAGCTAATCTTGCGAATAATGAGCGAAGAATATCAACATGAAAATTACCGCGCTTTATATGATATTGCTTACGTCTGACTACACACCTCTCAAAAGGAGGCGAACAGTAATAGTTAAAAAGTTAACTTTTCTGTATAAGTTGACCAGCCTGCTAAATAGCACTTCTTAGTTGTGTTCTGGTGTACAACACAGCAGACAATGCTATGCCGAAAAAACCTCTCTTCTAACTCAAAAAGCCTATCTTTAAAAATTGTGGAAAGTATTAGGTAAAACACCCTGTATAACCTAGTAAAGGCAAAAAAAATGGAATTCAGGTGCCACCTAAACTGCGCTGCGTCGACGCACTTCCTAAGCCACGGACCCCACAGGCTGGGCTACACCACTACTAATTTCAAATTGGGAATTATTGAGTCCTTCTTGGTATAAACGCCATGAGTTTGAATGTAGTGGCGGGAACTTTTTAAATTCAATTTTTCCAGCAATAAATACGTATTTTTCTGCCGGACAAACATCTACACATCCAGAAAGAGCCCCAGAAATAAGTTCTTACTAAAAACAAAGATTGGATAAAGCTATCCTCAGTGTCCCCTTAACCGGCAACTGCAGCACTTTTTTGAGAATTACGTGATATTCAAGGATTAAAATCTATGTAGGCTGTAGGTGCAGCATGCCAAGTATTTCTATACTAGCATTTAAAATAGTTACGTAAACGACGATTCAATTTTGCGCTTCTCCTCACTGCACCGGAGGAGTGCAGAGAAATTCAGCGTGACGTCACGGAAGGTATGATTTCAAATTACCGCTGTCGTCAGCCACACCCTGCCCTGACTCATTAGATGCTGCCAAACAACTCTCGGCGGGGTTTTCCTTCGGTGGCGTTGGTATGTTTCCTTCAAAGCAGGCGTTTGTGCGTTGAAAATGTACCAATACCTTCAATGACGTCATCATGCGCCCTCCACTTCGCGTTATGCGCTGAGGAGAAGCTTGAAGGTTGTCCGGATTTTAATCGGCGATTACTTCAGTTTCAAGTGCTAGCCCAAAAATACTTTGCATGCTTTACCTGCAAGTTTCACACATTCGACCCTCTTAAGCTCGTTTATCTATAAAACCTATGCAGTTTCCCTTTAACGTTACCTAAATATTTATTTCAGTGTATTAAGCGAGTAAGTATGTCTGTCAGAAGGAGTTATTCCAGATTGAAAACATGAGAAAGTATAACGAAATAAAAATGACTGAAGGTGCATTTCGCACGTGATCATTAGTTACGACTCAAAGTTTTCAGATATGCCTCATAAAAGAAAGCATTAAACAGTTGCCTAGTAAGAGAACTTATCTTGGAGGCCGAAACTTGGACTAACGCAATGGCGTGAATATGACTGCTGTGCCGCGGTTTATGAAATGGAAACTGGTACGGGTGATGCTAAGAGAAAAAAAGAGATCATGGTCTATTATAGATCAAAATCGAGTTAATAACATCGTAGTGGGAAATAAGGGGGCAAAAGACTGCACGGCACAAGTACTGAGGATAGCAATAAATAACCGATGGCCTGATAAGATAACAAACCGGATCCCGTAGGAAGAGCAACACTGCGACGCAACTGAAGGCAGCAGTCAGACAGAGTCTGGTGAGGAGAGAAGACTGGGAACTTCGCTTCAGATGTGAAACGCTGCCTCGAGAACAAAGTTATTGAGTTGAGCCCGGCACAAAAATGTTAGACCACTAGTGTCCAGGACGTTGCCGACATCAACAGAGAGTTACTCAAGTAACAGTTGTTGCTGGGCTAGTCGGTGCTAATAGTTTTACGTATAAACGTCAGCGCAAAATACGAGACATTCACAAGAAAGGTGGACAGGACAACGCGCTACTGACAACTGATCCCTTTATTGAAAGAAACGCGTAATATATACACAAACCGTCACACCACCTATCAGCTGCAGCAAGCGCAAGAATGATGTAATGGGTCTGTGGGATATACAAATATCCTTCATCGCCCCCGCGCCGAGTCACGCGACGAGAGCGCGCGCCGCAGGGCATGGGGAGAGGGGCCACCCGGCCACTCTCCTCACTCCCAGCTCGGACGTGACGTCACGTCTACGCACTGGCTGTGTAGGGAAGGGGTCAATGTCTTGCCTTGAGTGCAACCGATTGCCCAAGGGGGTGGCAATGTCTTAGGGGTTAAAAGGGAGCAGCGCGCGGCGGGAACGTCTCTCTTGCCGCGGTGCTACTGCCGCACTGCCCCGCCCACCCGCTTCCTGCCCGCGCCTCTTGGACGACCACACGCCGGTCGACGACGACTTGGTGAACAACTGAACCTTTTTATCGGATAGAACATTCTTCCGCAGTGTGCTTTGCCTTGCGCTAGGTTAGTAAACTGTTTCCTAGCGTACTCTGTCGTTGCCTATTCCGTCTGAACCCGCCGTGGCTGTGACTCTACGCCACGGGTTGGGGACACGAGTCGCTTACGAGAAACGCCTGCGTGTAGCCGGCATGGAAGCTCGCTTTCCCGGCCGGCTGGACGCCGAGTGACCCCATATCTTGGCGCCCAACGTGGGGCCCCAGATGTGGGGTTTAAAATTGGGGAGATAAATCCGTTCTCCCCGCTTAACCGCGGCTGACAGCTCAAAGCTGTGCGGACCCCACCCCGTGGTCGCGAGCGCTACCGAGTGCTCGCCGACCACGGCGGACCTCGCTCTGCGGGAACAAAGGAACGACACACTGGCTGACACAAACAAGGCATTTATTGCTGTAACAACAATAACGCCAGCTAGCAACCAAATACACTGAGTAATCGAGGATGTCCGACTCACCAGCACGGTTACGAGCGAACGTTCGCCCACGCTAGGGCAAGGGAAAAGCTCCGAGGCCGGACTGGACGGGCTTGCGGGAACATGTTCCCACAACGAGGTCGCCCCCCGACGAAGAGCAGAGCCTTGCGCGTGAACGTCCACGCGCTTCCCCGATGCCGAGCAGAAGAGAACCCGTCTTCCCCCGCGCGCGAGCGGCAAAATACGCCATCCGTGGCGCTGGTGTCACTGCGATGCGAGCGCCCTCCCCTGTTAGTTAAACTAACACGGCTAAAGAGAGTGCGCTGCGGGGAAGCTAATCACAGTAGGCGTGCATTGGGGGAAAGCGAACCACGGGGAGGCGAGTGCATCCCCACAGGTCATAAAACGATTAAAGACACAAACACTAAAAACACGATGTAGCTAAAAACGATAAAAGCGATTATAACCAGTGTATTTAACAGTGCTTATAACCGAGGGTTTATAGCCAGTGTAAGAAAGCCCTACAGTAGCTCCCCAGAATCGTCTGAAGAATGCAGTGTAACAGTGTTTCAGATACGCGTATGTGGAACATTGTTTCAGATAAAAACTTTTACATTAAACTACAACGCTGTTTCATTTACTTTACCGAATGCTGCATCTGGTTTCACCACGGTTTCACTTGTTTAAAAATTGGTAAATTGGTTTTTGAGTAAACAAAATGGCGCATTACCTGTCTCACATATTTCGGTGGAAGCTGAACCATTTTTAAAACATGGTCAACTGCAGTACCATGTGCTAGCTGGAACCTACACAGAACAATATTAAGAGTTCAGGATAAGATAAACGTGGTTGACGCAGTGCAGGACTAAATGGATTTTATTGGGAAAGGTGCAGTAGATGTAATCAGGCATATGCTGATGAATATTCGAGTAGTATTCATACCCTCGATACTGTCACTTTTGATTTCAGCCGGGTAATGCATTGTTTTAAACTCAAGCATTTTGGAATGCAAGTCCGAAAAAGGAACTTTGAGATTACTATACCATGTTTAAATAAGAACAGCTTCTGATCATGCTACCTTAAAGAAGAAATGTACACGCATTATAGAAAAACAAGCCTTTCTGTCTGAAAAACAAAACTTTAAACTCTGCGCTGGTGAAAACGGAAGGGTGCACAAGACATGCAAATCTGAGAAAGTCTGAGGATGCGCAAAGCACGGCGTTCTCAGAACGCACTAGGGCTAAAGGGCAGCGCGCCAAGCATAAATAGGCGAAAAAAAAAAAGAAGCCCTGTAATGAATGTAGCGAAGTGTTTACTACAAGAATAGCTCGGCATACGTCGTCCTTAAAACGAAAACCTTGTTCGGAAGGGCTCAAAACTTCTCGAATCACGAAAACACCCAAGACGCCAAACTGAGGATTTAAACGAGGAAAGTGCGCAAGGCGTGAATGCGATTTTCTTCTCGCATGCGTTTACCTTTACCTATTACCGGAGGGCTTTACGCCGTTCGAATCGATCGAACGGAAACGGGTACGACGCCTTGTGCACTCTGCCGTTCATGCGCGAGAATTTTCCCAGCCTTAAAATCAACCAGAGCAAAAAAATTGAAGCGAGAAAGTAGGTTCGGCAACAAAAGTCTGTGTTCGGGCCTATAAGACCCAATAGCAGAAAGAAAAAGCATGTGCTCATGCGCTGTGTTTTCTCCTGAGCTGCTCTCGCAATCTCCTGCCTCTTCTCCTTTTTTTTTTGTTGTTGTTTCTGTGCTTCATTTAGTGTGGACGCATCGGTGAGCTTTCAATGATGCAGTAATAACAACTATAGTGTTGTTATTATACTACAGTGTGTAACAACTTTAGTAGTGTTGGCAAACTATAGTGTTGTTTACTAAACTATTCAAAGAACAATGTAAGAAAAGACGTTATGCATTCTTGTCTCCAAACTCTGATTATTAAATTATGACGACCATCACCTTTTATTGACACAAAGGCAGCTTTGGCAAAGAGCATAATGGAACAAGGTGTTTCCTTCCGCACGCGGTGCTGTCAGACTGATTTCCAAGTATTTCTCCCCAGAGACGCCGTGCATCAAAACAGGGGAAGAATGGCACCCAAGAAAACCGGTCCATACCCGGTGTCACTGAGGGTCGAACCCCGCACTTCCCACATACGAAGCAAATGCTCAAGCGCTTTTCAATCGCAGCGGTGATTTCCAAAAAGCTGGAGGTCTGTTTCATTTAAGCTTCAGCAGCAACCGAGGTACTTTATTAGCAAGGGTATACGAGGTCTGTTAGAAAAGTATCCGGCTTTATTTTTTTTTTTTTGCGAGCATCTGAAGGATATGAAACAAGCGCGCTTACATCAGCCGTCCTTGAACCTTCGCGCTCATGCACGAATTTTTTCCCGGCTGCCGATAGCGTCAGTCGCTGGGACGCAGCGTTTGAGTGAGGCAGTGCGCAGGGCTCTCGTCGGTTTTTTATTGCAAGAAAAATGGCGGAGCGACAGGAGCAGCTCTACTGCATCAAATTTTGCCAGAAACTGGGCGACAGACAAGTTCAAACCATTCGGAATATTCAGACGGCTTTCGGTGATGATGCTGTAGCGCCCGGCGACGCTATAAAGCGCAGGCGCTGAGATCGGCGTTCCCGCGACAAAAGAAAATAAAGAACGACAGCGCGTGCTCGGAGAGCATGCCCGGCACGCGCAGTTCGGAACTAGAAGCCTGCCACGCTGGTCGTCTCTCTCTGGTGCTCCGCTGCGACCCCGCAAAATCCTCAACAGTGGTGACCTGACGAACCGTGCCTTCTATCGCAGCGGCGTTCCAGCATGGCGTACTGGCAGCACCCAAGTTTCGACCCGCCGCTCCCGGCGTTCCGGCCTGCAGGCGTCGGCGGGTGGTTCGCCCAACTGGCGGCTGCGATGTACCTGAACGGCATCACCATCCAGCCGTTCAAACACGAAGTCCTTTGTGACATCCTCCCGGCCGACCTCCTGCGTCGGCTCACCTACTCTGCTTTCGGCGGCCGGCCATACGATGAGCTGCGTGCGGCCGTCTTGGCGTATTTCGGCGCCTACTACGTTCCGCCGCCGCTCTACGACGCAGCGGACCCGTTTTCGCCGCCGCCAGCCTCTGTCCCTGGACCGGCCTCGCTCGCGCCCACGCAGCCTTCATCAGAACCCGGCCCGCCTCAGCAGCACCTCGCCGCCTCGCCGCCACTCCCGTCCAGCGTCTCCAGCCCGGCTGTCTCTCTCGACGCCACACCAGGTGGGATCCGCACGAGCTTCGCCTCGCGTCCTTCTCCCACTACTATCGTCCCCGCGTCTCTGGCCCTGCCTCTTTGCGCTTCAGTGGCGTTGTCGCCAGAGCCTCCTGCAGCCAAGGACGACTCTGCGGCAGCAGCCGTGCCGAGGCTTCCGGCATCCCCATCTACCTCGTCACTACCGCCAACAGCTCTGCAGACCTCTGCTGTGAGGGTGCCGCCGCCACCGCAGCATATGCCATATACCAGCCCCACTACCCTGGCGACCACACCGCCTGCCCAAGAGGCCCCACCCCAAGCCCTCAGTACGATCAACTGCTTCTCGGATTCTGACCCTGGCAGCTCGACACCGCTGCAGCAAGCGTCTGCTTTGGTGCCTGACTTGAGCCACCCTCGGCACCGAATGGTCGAGCTACCCACACCGAGTAGTGCAGCAACTGTCCAACCACCAGCTGTGCCTGTTGCTGTCAGCCAGCCGTCTGATGTAGCAGTCTCAGCTCCACGGCATGTCACTGCCACAACCTCCTGGCAGCCACCTACAGCCAACCGTGCCCACACGCGCATCAGCACTGGCCAGTCGCTCCGGACTGTCACTCCCGCTTCGCCCAAGCACCTGGCATTGAGCCCAGCAACTTGCTCCGGCATCGTCACAGCTGTCGCCGCTATGTCGATGGTCAAAACACAGCTGCTGTCAGGCCACGGAGCCGTTTCGCCCACTCCAGCGCATGTGCCGACGTACTCGGCGCGCCGGATTCCCACCGACACCAGCTCCAACGTCCCCACACCGACGACACTTGTGTCCGCGGGCAGCACTACAGTCGGTGACGGCCCGACCATGGCCTCCCCTGCTCCCATGTCCGTTGTCAGCTCGGCACCCTGCATCATTCGCCCCTTGCGCAGCAGCCAGGCTCGTCCACCTGAGCCGGCGCACTCCACCCGACTGCTCTTCCCGGCCTCTGACCTGAACTTACCGGACCTTGTAGCGACCCCGTGGGGACACTGTTACTCTAGATGCCTGCTTGCCTGCCGTGGCTACTCCATCTCTGCCCCGTCGGCACGTACATTCCGACGTTCCGTCTAGGCGGGGGGCCCTGTAGCGCCCGGCGACGCTATAAAGCGCAGGCGCTGAGATCGGCGTTCCCGCGACAAAAGAAAATAAAGAACGACAGCGCGTGCTCGGAGCGCATGCCCGGCACGCGCAGTTCGGAACTAGAAGCCTGCCACGCTGGTCGTCTCTCTCTGGTGCTCCGCTGCGACCCCGCTAATACCTCAACAATGCTATGAGCAGCACACAGATTAAACAGTGGTACAACTGGTTTAAAAACGGCCGCACATCGGTGAAAAGCGAGCCACGCTCCGGTCGGCCATCAACATGCCGAAATGACCAGGTCATTGCCGAAGTGAACGCTGTGTTCACTCGAGACCGTCGTGTGACTATCCGAGCAATTGCAGAAGAGGTGGACATCCGCAATTTTTCTGCACATTCCATTATCACCGAAGATTTGGCCATGGAGAGAGTTGCGGTGACATCTGCGGTGGCAGAATAAGAAAATAATTCATAATTAAGTTAAAAATTAACCAATAGTTAGAAAATATTAATAATCTCTCGCATTCTACTGCCACCAAACCAACGTATGCGCGCTCTATCCTGTCTCTCAGAAAGCGTTTACACCGCCAATAAAACGCTCCACCAGGGCGAACTTCTGAATGTTGGTAAACCGCAGCAATGTCCAGAGTCTCGAACGACAACGGCTCCGAAGCGTTGCTTTTCCCCTAAACTGCAGCGACGTGTAGAGAATCACCCAAGAGCAGCTAAGTACGCAGGCGCCCGTAACTCATAGAAAGCGCAGCTCCCCTCGAAGCTCACATCGCAAAACGTGCCGGGCGTTTATGCCATCTTCCGTTTTTGAGAACACTGCGCTTGGTACTTGACACGAACTATTTCACTTTTCTTAGAGTGTCAACTACTTCTCTATTCTTTGCCTCATCTTAGCTGGCAAGGAAACGAATATCGGGAAGCAGGCCCTTTGGGCTGGTTTCTCAAATTCCTACTTACGCAATCTGGCGCAGCCAGCAACGACGCTTGCTTACAATTCATTGATCGCTCAAGTTCAGTTCTATACTGTCTGCACAATTGTTCGTGTGCGGAACGATGCGAGGGGGGGACCGCTTCTTCAATATGTTCTCTCTTTCGAAAGCGCCCGTGATTCGAGAGTAAAGAAGAGCTAAGAAGAGCTAGCTGTCGTTTGCTGGAAGTTGCCTATAAGGGGTGCTCTATCGGAAGCTCCAAGAAGGCGTTGTCCTCTGGCGTAATGCCCACAGAACACTGGTGGGATGGACAAGAACCCCTCCATTCACCCCTGTTCTGTACTTCGCGGCAAGTAGCTTGTGCCAACAAAAAGTCTTGGTTAAGAGTGGTGCGCGGGTTCACGCAGAGCGCAAAAGGCGTTGAACAGCAGCGTTGCGCCATGCATTTCTGCCACGGATGTGTACCTCGTACCCTTACGGGTTATCTGCAACAAAAAGCGGAGCAGCTCAGGGCGCAGCACTTAACATCTCACCGAAACAGTTTTTAGCCTGAGCAACGGGCAGGTACGATATTGTTCCCGGGCGCGTCTATACTACATTGTACCAGCAACACAGCGCTATCCGCCATCCGACACAGTTGTCAGAGGTGCATGCAGGATGGTACCAGGGAGCCATATTCACGGCAAGTGTCGATCAGCGATTAAATTTTCCTTTGTTTTGTTCTGTGATGGCCACATTACGATGCAAGCGAACTGCGGAACCTCCCGTGTGCTGTGCGATGTCAGGGGATGTTGAAAACATAGGTTTTCGAAACTGAACCGGACTCCTACACAACGGCTTCCCTCGTAGCCCAATAGAAGATTTGGCAGTTTAAATTCCACGTACCATCATTTGTTCTGCTCTCAACCTCTGCTTATGAATATTAGTGCGAGAGCACTGTTCCAATGTGTAAACCCCAAGCAAGATCTTGAGATGTTTGGGGGTTTGTGGCAAGTGAAATAAAGAAATAAAAAGACACCAAATATTGCCGCGACTGGGATTCGAACCCACGGCGGCGCAAACAGATCAGTTTCGCTGGCCACAGGACGAGAGTACTAGGCTACAATGATGCGATGTTTTATGTACACGAGCTATCTACAGACATTAAGAAAACAATGGCAAATCAACACACCTAAGCAACGAAGCACGAGAAGAGAGTAATGGACTCAGGCTATCGGCGCAGCCGAAAGCGCCTCGTGTTAAACTGCACACACTCCCACGCTGCGCATTGCACATCATCTTCGTCATCGGGTAATACTACTACCCCACTAATATTCGCGATTTGAGCTATGTGGCGGTAGTGACAGAGAGATGTGCGCTGCATACGTTGGCGTGGACAACTTTGTGGTAGAAACACGGCACTATAGCAATACGCGTTGGAGTTGACAAAACTGCGGAAGAAACGTAGCACTGGGGCATGGGCCAACACAGTACATTGTATAAACTGGCATTCACAATGTAAAAGCTGAAAACGCGCGAAACTGCCTCCTTCGGTCAGTGGACACCTCAATCGCGCCGGGAACCGCTTCACTGCAACTGCTGTTTTCCTGACAATAGAATCGTCGTGTGAATAATGCTGTCAAGACTATCAAGGGCGCCACATTGAGATCGGCCAGTGTATGTAGACGAACGACCCACACAGGATTGTCTGCAGTGGTGGAGCTCGGCTTGTTGTATGCGTCATACGGCCGCTTGATGACGTCATCCTATTTTTCCTGCCATCCCTGGGATTTTCTGTACCATCTGCGAGTACACACACGCAAGCGATGCCGGCTTTTCTCGAAATGGGACTAACAATGTCTTCGCATAAAAAGACAAATGCAAAGAAAGTACCTCTCAATCACAGCGAGTGCGTGCCTTTTTATTTCTTTTTTTTTTAGTGCAAAGGCAATACTAGTCCCATTGAGAGAAAATCTATCTCTCTTACATTGTTTATTTTTATTCCTTTATTTCGATCTCTCATTTCTCTTTCTTGCTTCCCTTCGTTCTTTCCATATCTGTCTGTCTTTCTTTACCTTCCTTCCTTTGCTTCTGTCCATCCTTCCCTTATTTTTCCCTTTTCTTCTCTCTTTCTCTTTCTGCCTTTCTCGCCGTCTTTATTTCCCACTGTTTTCCCTTTACTTTCTTTCGTTTCTTCTTTTCATTCTTAGTCCGCGCGTGGGGACATGCGTGTACGTATTCAGGACAACTGCATCAAAAGGCAGCAACTCGAGATAGCAGCATAGAAATAGCAGAATCCTCACAATTTCATCCGCTTCTCATAAGGCTGAATAATGAAATCATAACACATGCGTTATAGTGATGGCATAGGCTTTTCTGTACTCTAACGAAAATTAAATTGTCTTCCTGAGAGCTGTTATTAGGTACTGGCTTATCTACTGAAATTATGTTCTGGAGGAAGAGGACTAATTTACAAACTTGAACTTATTGGTCTCCCTAATTTCATAATTCGTTGGATTTCCTCATACCTTTCTCACCGCACACAATTTGTTTGTATTGATGATTGCTATTCAAACCACCTCCCGGTCACTTCAGGCGTCCCACAGGGAAGCGTCCTCGGACCTCTCCTCTTTTTAATATATATCAATGACATTATTAACGTTATAACTACCCCTGTTGAAATTAGATTATTTGCAGATGACTGCGTTTTATTTCACCAAATTACTTGCCAAGATGATCAAGTTTTACTAAACTCCAATCTTCAGAACATACATACATGGTGTAATAAATGGGACATGAAGCTAAATTTAGAGAAAACAGTATACATGACGATAACTAACAAAAAGGCTTCCTTCTCATTTCCTTACAATATTTCATCTCACCTTCTGACCGAAGTGAGCGAGTACAAGTATCTAGGAGTTACAATAACAAAAAACCTTAGCTGGAATAAACATGTATCAAACGTATGCTCCTCAGCATTTCGTAAACTCTGCTTTCTTAGACATAAACTAAAACTTGCCCCACCTGAACTTAAAAAATTAACCTACTTTTCGATAATAAGACCATCACTAGAATATGCGTGCACCGTCTGGGATCCCTACACTAAACGTAACATCGAGGCCCTTGAAATGATTCAACGCAAAGCCGTCCGTTTTATTTTTTCAAAGTATCGTGTAACTGACTCACCAACGACCCTCATGCGAACTCACGGTATTGAAACATTACAGCTGCGGCGGAAAATTCAAAGACTGAAACTACTTTTCTTACTAAAAAACCATAAACTGTCTATGAATGCAGACCCCTTCCTCAAACCTAACACTACGCGCCAAACACGAAATCATCATACACAATCATTAACCCCTTACAGTGCTAGGATTAACGCCTTTAAATACTCATTTTTTCCACGCACCATTGAGGAGTGGAACAGGTGTCCGCCAGATCTCTTAACCAGAGCTGATTCTTTTGACTCTATGTTTTCTTCATAGCATTTAATTTGAGAGCCATTTATTTCTGCGTTTACTTTTTGTATTTTGCATCTGAGCCTTGTATTTATTGCTGTATTTTGTGTTACAACTTGTATTTAACATTTTTCAATTTTTGCTAATCCTGTTCTTTTTGCATATATTATGTATTCGCCCCTCCTGCTTGGGCCTACTGTAGGCCTGCAGTATGTTCTAAATAAATAAAATAAATAAATAAATAAAGAACAGTGCAGGCGGGGGGGGGGGGGGGGGGGGGGGGGGGGGGGAGCAGCAGAGATGATAATTAGAAACGGCTCACATACCCTGTCCTTTTTCTCCTTATTCTTCTCTATTAGTCTGCGCGTTGCCATTAATTATTCTTACTCTTTGATCGGGGCAGCAGTTCCTTGCTGCTTTAAGTGAACACACAGGCATTCTTTCGCCGCGACTTGAAGCTCCTGTCATGAATTCATATGCAGACATGTTTGTATTGACCACCTCGCACAGCGTAGGCGCGACACGAATAAAGCGTTATGCGTAATTTGTCGTGGTGCTTTTCTGGGCTTGTCGGTCTTTCATGATGAACCTAAGAACACACGCGAAAGCACGGACAAAAGAAAGAGGAACACTTTCTCTTTTCTCCGTGTTTCGGTGCGCGCTGCTTAGTTCATGTTCGCTGTACGTAAACCGTGCTCAGCAAACAAAGGGAGACATATACGCGCACTGAGGACAGCAAAGCAGCAATAAAAATCTGCCAAACACATCCCTAGCAAACACAAGAAGGGCAGCAGTCCGGTAATCTAGAAAGCCTATACGTCGTAGGACTGAGAAAGCGCCGGAGACGCACCCTTTAATGCATACAGGACAGAATCCGCACAGCTGACGACAAAAGTTAAAGCAAAAAAATAAAGCTACGCATATAGAAAAAACTTCCCGGAAATGCAAATGGGGTACAGCATAGCGTCGAAAACAGCTAACACGTCGGCATCAAGCTCGCTGCAGTGCCTCGGGTTGGAAGAAAAACTCTTTGAAGTTCCGCATTCAGCCCGCGTCAGCAGCAGCCTAGCAGCAGCATGCATGTCTCACAGCCTTCTTTTTTTTTTCGCTTTATTTTATAATGCCGACGCAGCGCAAGTAAAAGAGTAGTGAAAATAGCTTCTGGCGTGGCCATCACGACGGGGAGAAACGTTGCGAGGTTAATGGGATCTTCCTTAATATATGCTGGTTTTCTCATGAGCACTCAAATTTAGAAAGTAAGCTCGAGTTTTTCTTCTCTTCACAAATATAATATAATCCGTAATCCATTTCTGTGCGCTGCAACAACACACGGAAAGAAAACGCATTTCTCACGGCAGCACTTGGCGCCCCGATACTCGCCTAGCACGCTGCATGTCCAGTGCCTGGACTACTGACATTCATGCTTCTGAACAGTTCGAAAGCGTCTGCGCTCATTGTAATGGCCTTCAGCCTGATCATATTGGCAGGTTCATTAGCAAATTTTGGTTTTTTTTCAATCCCCCGGATCATTCCGACGAGATTCTTTAGTTGACATCCTATGAAGCGCGAATCAGGTGCACGTTATCTTTGTTTCCCAAAGTAATGCTATCTTAGCTTCCCGTAAGAAATCCGGCGTGGTTTCGAGAGAAGATTGGTTTGGTAACACAGTATGACCGAACAGAGAAGAATAAAAGCTAGTTTTGCTGTTGACACAGCTGTACACAGATTTCTCTTGCACCTGGCGTGAAATGGCGTGAAAGTATTCAGCCAAAAACCAGAGAAGCATATGGATCAGATCGTCTTGCCCTAACGGAAACATTCCATGCATCGCTCAACTCAGCAATGATATTTACGCCGTGAGTAAATAGCTTTCGTTCCTTCATGCTGAAATTCTGGAGCGCGTTCAGCTAGTTCCCCTCGAGAGGTAGGCAATATATGATTTGTAGGATTGTTCAAAAGCTTTGCAGATTTTCGGAATTTATTCACTCCTAAATCCAAATAAACCTAATGTCATAGGAAATCTAACGTTCAATGGTCCGAGAAGGGATAAACAATTTACTACAGGCTGAGCAGTACTGGAAATGGTGCCTAGAGATACCGATGACGAGAAAGAAATCACCGAGGTAATAAGAAAGCGGTGGAGTTCATTTGTCAGGCAGCCTCAAGTTATGAGCAGCAGCTTACCAATATCCCGCTAACGAAAAATAGATATCAGTTGTATGCTGCCAGTAATCCTCCTCTGAGGACAGAAATTGGAGGCAAACAAGAAAACTTTGGATCAGATTAAGAGCAACACATTTAGCTAACGAACAGAAACTAACAGGGATAATCTTAGGCATCGTCTGCTCTATTATCAAAGCCTATCACATCACCAAAAAAATATTGAATCAAGCCTTTTATTCCTCCTCTAACTTTTCACAGCGACAACTGTTAAAGGCAGGCTTCCCGGTTCTGCGGCGTAGTGATCATTGGCGTTGGCGTAGCACGAAGAGAATGAGAGGATCAAATGGGAGCGGCACATATAGCATCTTTATTTGTGGCATGCTCTGTGAGCAAAATTGTGAAGTAGTACTTAAACCGTTCGCGCATATCAGTATAGAGGGCGCTGCCCAATGGCACAGCGAACAGAGTATTCAACACCGCAAATAGCGGTGGCTGAATATCGTGTCAGCCTGTGTCGGCCGGTAACTACTTATGGCACTCCGGTGGTCCAAAAGCTTCTCCACACATTAATTCAGTGCTTTGTAAATTAAGAAAGCGCACTCACTTCAGCAGGATTGTTCCTTCGACGCATTCGAACCACAAAAAGGAAAATCTCAAACTCGAAAATACCGCCAGTATATTTGCCGTGAGCTATATTCTAGTCGTGGCTCTATAGTATTTCTTACAAGATTTCAGGAAGTGCCATGTACGCAGTTCTGTATACACGCTATAGCTTCCTGTATAAGAGGATCCCACAGCTGTTATGTCGTCAGCCCTCTCCTCCACTGAGAGAAAAATTTCATTCTTGCATTACTAATGCTTGCCTCTCTGAAAGGCTTATTCCAAGAACCGCGTTCTTTATTACGCCTCGTCTGAGTTTTCGCAGTTTCCAAGCACGTGCTGGGAATAAGAGCGGACGGACGCACTAATGACAAACCTGAGGAGGTGACGTCAATGAATATCGCGATACTAGAAATTTTCGTGGCACGAGGCATCAACGCGTAATGCGAAACGTTCCTGGCGTCGTGAGTGTAGCGAAACAGCACGTTTTTATCTTCTTGTCGGTACGTTTTTTCTGCAGTTTGTGGTTATCGTGGTGCAAAAACGGCGTCGAGAAGCCCGCCCGTCAATGTCTCGTTTAGTTTTTATGCCGGTCCGAGGTGGAATCTGACTCTATCGGTAATTAATTTCCTTACAGACTGCTCACTCAGCGGCTTTTTTCTGGGCTTCGGCTTTAGTTTCCGCCAGCTATGTATCGCACGAAAGCGCTCCGATAAGTAATTTGAACGCATGGAAATGCTGACGTCAGCACGAGTTCGCAGAAATGTTATATGGACTGTGGAGTTTTTGTATCTGCGTAAAAGTCAAGCTTCTCTGCTTTCCGTGTCCTTTTCAGTATTTTCCGTGCACACTTCCATATTAGGCTTCGAGAAAAAATTGCGCGCCTGAAGTGGCTCAACCGCAGAGAGGGATGCACGCAAAATAACTCTTTTAACAACATACGTCGGCATCGATCATAGCTGCAAGGTAAGCACTAACCGGCTTCTGCTGTGGCACTTGCGTATGGCACTGCTTTCTTGCTCCTGTCATCGGCCTTACGTTGGTCGTGCGCTTTCTCTTGCCATTCTGCAAAGTCTGGTTTCGTCGTGAGTAGCACTCCATGGTAGAGCACGCACCTGATTTGTTAAACCTACGTGAACCGTTTATCAACACGGCGAAATTTGAACATTTGCGAAAATACTTATTTCGACATTTTTTATTCTCCAAGGCAGTTAAATCAACGGAAAAACTGAGCCGCCGCGGTGGCTCAGTGGCTATGGTGCTCGGCTGCTGTCCCAAAAGACGCGGGTTCGATCCCGGCCGCGGCGGCTGGAATTTCTTTGGAGGAGAAATTCTAGAGGCCCGTGTACTGTGCGATGTCAGTGCACGTTAAAGAACCCCAGGTGGTCGAAATTTCCGGAGCCCTCCACTACGGCGTCTCTCATAGCCTCAGTCGCTTTGGGACGTTAAACCCTATAAACCAAACCATAAACCACACCGAAAAACTGAATTTTCCCGTAACTTCGACAAGAAGTTTAGGATAAGAAAGCGCACTCTATTTTTTGTTTCTGTGAGAAATGCAGCGCCCCGGCGTGTCTTTTTTGCTACGGAATTGCGCATACACCGCTTTTATGATGTGTATTATTTTTACCAGCACAAATGTGCATGCTTCGTGCATTTGACGAGCGTTAATACTTTCGGGGGATACATCACGAACGCTCCGTTTGAACTCCAAGTGATGTTATGCCTCAGGGTTAGATTGGCAAAAATGAGAAAGGAAATACTTCCTGAAAAGTGTTTAGGGTACCTGGAGCCACCATAAGGTGCTCCACTGCACTTCAGTTTGCGCATCGTAAAAACGTTTTTAAGAAAGGCGGTTTTGTTTAAAAATCGCGTTTTAGCGGACCTTTATAACGGTTCATCGCAGAACAGTCACATACCAAGAAAAATCGAGCTTCAATTTGAGGTGAACTGTCCTAAATATATACAAAGTTAGCACTGTACATCTATAGCGGTGAGCATGAAATTTATAACCTGAACAGTAAAATAATCATGCGAATTATTCAGTACTTCCAGGAAGACACCATTGACACCTCACTAATTCCTCAGAGTTACTTCTTCATTTCCAACTATTCGCAGTGAAATAAATGAAACCGAATGATTGCGTGACCGGCTTCTATCTCATTCTCTCGCTATTCGCAATCAATAGAACAGTTATCAAGCTCATTAACGAAGCCGGGCCGGTGCGTTTCGCCCATGTTATCGATTGTCTTTAGCCCGCTCTATCGTTCGCATGAAGCAAATCGCTGCACGCACCATCATTAAAAACCTGTTCGTATAGACAGAATTCCCCCCCCCCCCCCCCCGAAAAAAAAACGAACAAATCGAAATAGACAGATTGCCCCCGCGTACAGCAGAGCGAAGCGCTTCTGTGAAGGAACAGGCTAGAAACGAGTCAATTGCGGACACACAAATTGCAATGCCATTACAATGAAATGAAAGATAAAGTGATGCACAATGTATGCAGTTAAACGAACGCAGGAGAGTGGGTGAAAAAGTGTGTGCCCCGGGGGGATAAGCAGAGCCGGGTTAGAGTTCGATTTTCGTTAAGCATTCCACATTGGATTGCGCGCAAGAATGGGCTGTTCGATCGCTGGCCAAAAATATATAAAATTAAGTAGGCAGTATTAAAAGTGCGAAAACAGATAGACGGCAGTAGCTGCGCATTGATTGGTGTCGCTGGGTTAGGCGGACGAACATGAGCAGGAAACCCCGCAGGGAAGGCTGGATGACCCTTCCATTGCATGAGCTAACACCGTGGGTGGCTCTCCGCACTATTGCCGACGGTGTGCATTTGCTCGTCGTCCCGATAATTTTCTTCCCTCCGTTCGCAAGTCAGTTTGTTGCTTGAAAGAGACACCCTCTGTACTCGGCGAGCTTTTAAATCTCATCAGCACAGTTAGAACTCAAAGCATGTCAAAAGCAGTACTAGGTAGCATTTTAAAGTTCAGCGCTTCATACATGAAGCACCCGCTGTATGTTTCGGGGAAGGTTTTAAGTAATTTCAAAAACAGCCTTTTTGAAGTAAACACATGTCATTTGCGGCATAGTAATACCAGTGCTCGCAGACACCAGAAAGCTGGTGAATTGTTTTGACCAGTGACCTGGTGAACTAGTTTCTAGTAATTACCTCCGCAACTATTACAGTAAGGCGCCTGGTTGTAATTAGAGATTTGTAACTGGCTGTTAGTGATAGCCGTACCATATCTTTAAAATTTCGAAACAGTCGACGCTGTTGCTTCGCAAATTTTGACCACTTCTCGCGGAATTCGAAATAGGGCGCCTCCGGTGAGCGCTGAGCGACGTCTATCAAGTCGCGTCACTCCGTGGCATGTATTTATTGCGATATCGCATGAAACACACTCAGTTGTAAGTTGGGCGCTGTGTCTGTCGCTTCTCATCTTTCTGTCTCGTTTTTCGCCCCATTTCACTGCTCTGATCATGAACCAACTGGAACAGCATTCCCTTTTGTAGTTCATCGGTTTAATTAAGGCTATTCAGCGGTTGTCCGGTGTCCGCCAACTTTGACAATACTATACCGCAAAAGCCAGATCTTTACCTCAGAAAGCATAACCTTGAAAATCACTCAGTCTTCCCTAAAAAACCCTGTACACTAAAAGCCGGGCTACAGTAGCGCGCGTACATTGACATCTCTTTCTTTGTCCCTACTTTCGCTGAGAGAGACTGGTCTGTTGAACGAAGTGCGCAAGAGTGTCATCGGAGAACTGGTAGCTACTGCGTCGCTAAAAAGTCTTCAGGAAACAGGGTCTGCTTTTAGAGAGGTGTAGGGTGCCTTTAAAATGCCGGTGAAGCTATCAGCGTCCTGAGGGGTGACGAGATAAGTCATGCTGGTCCTTGAAACATTCTGAGACAATGTACAGGTGCAGTCAAAAGTAAATGGAAGGCGACTTTGTCAAAAAAATGTAATTTCTTTAAATCTACAGCATAGTGGTCTATGCTTGTTGGTGCACAGTGCAATTTGTAAAATCACAATCAGGCTGTACATATGTATTCAAGGATGCATGAATTGGGGAGCCAATGATTAAATTTTTTAGTGAATATTGCCTTCCATTTACTTTTGACTGCACCTGTACCTCGTAAATGCCTCAGTGCAGGCTCTACGGCAGACCCTGCGGCCTGGGCACTTTTGGCCAAAGCTGTACACTGAAAGATTTACATATCAGCGTGCGACATGATTGACACACTGCATCGAGCCCAACTACCGCTTACCAAAATACAAGCAAAATATTCTCCACCAAGCCAATAAAGAAAGTCGCCTCCGATCTTATATGCCCCTAATGTCTGGGATGTTTAATGGTCGCAGGAGAAAGAAAATAAATAAACGTGCAAATAAATAAATTATGAATGCCTAAAGCTCATTGGTATGAAAGCTGACAGGCCCTGCAGCATTGAGGTCCAGAGGCGCCGACGCAGTTTCTGTTACGAGGAAGACCTCTTACGATGTGTGGTGCGTCGACGATTACGTCGGCCTGTGCCTAGTGTCCATGTGATGCAATGCGACCAACTTAGGCATTCGTTTTGGTCCTTCTTACCGACTTCGTATGGCTGCATGCTTTCCGAAAGCCGCCGTTCTCGTGATGTCGCCTACGCGGGACCACGTAAAAACCAAAGCCACCTGGCGGATATGGTTGTCTGTTACGCAGTACGCAAGTAATGGTACCAGAAAGGACCCATATATTTATCAATTTGAAGCAGTAATGCGCTGTGCGAGTATATTGGGGTGCAGCCCCTTACCCTTCGGCCTTGATTTACACGCGCTTACAGCGCTACTACTACCTTTGTTCTATGTTTTCAGTGCTCTTTGGGAAGCGTTCTAAGCTGCCGCAATGAAAGCACCATTGTGTACCCAACGGAAACACATATTGTGGTCTTTCGCTTTTACTCGCGCGCGTTCATCTAACGAATCGCAGCTGAGACGCGCTACTTGTGAACTTTGAGCTCATTTATTCATAGAGAAACATATATTCTGAAAGCGCTATCTTTAGAAAAGGGCCTCATAACCGGGAAGCACGGTGCGGCTTCCAGTTTCTATGCGTAAGGAGAAAATAATAACTCTTCATTACCGCAGAATTTGCATCTTTTGCAGAGCAATGTTCATTCCGCAAGATGCAAAGATACCGAACATAACTGTGCTGTACACGCGGGATAATTTCAGATGATAGCCCCCCTTACTCCGGCGCTGAAACATGGTGACCCCATCATCATCAACAATACATGAGCCACAGCCACGCTGCTGCCTTATTACGGCCCCAGATTGCACGCATACAACACAGGGCGGCGCCCAAACTTGGCGAAATAATGGCGAGAATGCAGCATGCCGATTACCGCGAGACAGCGCAGCACTGCCTGTGCTGCAGTTTGCAGGTTTAATAAAATCCGGCCGTTCCATTTTTTTTTTTTTTTCATTTGTTATGACGCAAAATTTGTGTGCAGCCGGTGCCGGATGTTTATCGTAGTACTTGCCTATGGAGCGCATAGTGAATCACACACTCCATGCTCCTTGGTATTTACAAGCTCACCGAAATGTAAATGCGCTTTCTCATGAAATCATCCTTACATTCAACCCGTTCTTTCTGCGGCCGCGGCTTTGTAAGAATGCGTTCCTGTACGCTTTCTCATTCAGCTTTGCTTTAGGCTACCCTCACAATGCCATTTTAGATGTTGTATACCGAGGTTGGGAAGATTAGAATCGCTTAGTCAAACAGATAAACGCCCCACTTTTTTGTTGGATTTTGCTGAACTGGTGCAGGACAGCTTCTGATTGGCCGAGAACTCTTGTTATCGGTGCCTGGCTGGCAATCCATCATGAAGCGCAGAGCTACGGCATTATCGATGGATTTCCATAAACCACATGGATGGCAACATATAGTGTTTTGCATAGACAGCTAGCACCCGTTGCTGTGCTTCGCGTCATCGTCGTCGTACATGGTAACTACCGTCCATTCGGAAGGAAGGAAAAAAGTATTGCGACAGCGGAGAAATCCCCAGACGGAGGGTGGTTGCCGTGGAAGGATAAGAGTATGCCGAGAGATCAAGAAAGCGTAACTGGAGGATGGTTTTCAGGGTAACTGTAGACTTTGTAGGCAGCGAGCTCAGTAGACTGTTCAACTGACGCCGTCGACTACTCGGGCATCACCGCAAGGATGAAAACTCTTCACAGCACATATTTCTAAACGTGAACCTCAACTGGTGAAACACACCTCTGTGCCTCACTGGCTTTGGCGTTAGGCTGCTGATACCAAAGCCATGGATTCGATCTCACAATCGGCGGCCGTATTTAAATGGAGGAAAATGAAGAGCCTGTGTGTTTCGCGATTTCAAATCACGTTCAAGAACCTAAATTAGTCCGCAGCCCTCCGCTACGGCGTCCCATGTGCCGCTTCGGAACTTCAAACCCCATAATTTACAATTCCGTTGCTGCAGCAAGTGCGGCTGAAGGTTAGGTGGACAGAATTAATGGCGCTACACAGAACTCGCCCCTGGAAAGATTGCAAGTCGTCGCATTTCCAGGGCCTGTGTTCCTTTAAGGGCGCTGGTAGTGACAGCGAGAAAGCACAGGTGGCAACATGCGTCGGCGTCTCAATGGCGCAGAGAAGGGCCTCAAACATTAATCGTCGTCCCTGTTATAATCACGCCTGTTATAATCATCGTCCATGTGCTCGTCGGCAGCAGGTCTACACCGGTCGATAGGACTCCGGGATGATGATTCGAAGAACAGCAAGCTTCTTCAAAATCTGGAACGTCACATGCGTTCGGTGCCATAGTACAGAAAAAGCACTAGACTGGCCGGCAACAAATGCTTCATGCCGCCGCATAAAAACGCGATAATGCAGCCGAGCGCTTCGCTAACGGAAAAAAAAATGTTTACGAATGCCAACCTGAGCACGCATATACAACCTGGCCAAAAATGATCCAAAGGTTGCAGCAATAAGCTCCATCTTTGACGAGTATAAGAATGTGCTTTGCTGCTTCTGCAAAGAATTTCACGCTGTCGCCTACTTTAAGCGACTAAGTAGACTGCTATTATTTTTATTGCATCTCCTTAATATTCCTGTTTTTTTCTTACGTTAACTATATATGCACAATGCTAGAGTCGTGTTATATGCATAGAGTGTTCCCTGAAATTCTCATTGTGCATTTGCGGGCTCTACCGCGAGATTTCTGCTGAAGAGGTTTGTGTAGTGCAAATTATACTTCAGTCCGCTATAGTGTAAAGGGATAAACGGTGGCTTTAGTGTTGTCAGTTTTTATATTGGCTGCACCAGTTATTATTTAAACCACTCAGTACATTTCATGCGCCAGCTAGTGCCCGTCTGGGCAGCTTCGTCTTAATAAGCTGTTGTTCTACGTTACGGTTATACCGCTGTTTTCACAGGGTAATGTGCTTTATAAAGCGGTAGATTAGAGCAAGGTTTTGCGTTACTTAGTTTAATTTGTTTTACATCTTTTCCTTTTATGGCACCTGTCGTCATCAACACTGCAGATATGTAACGGCTCTATTTTCGTGTCTAATGAAACACAAGCAAAGCAGAAAAGAAACCAGAAAAAGGAATCCCACTCAGTAAAATGCATTCAGCCTGAAAGAGCACTGTTGTGGCTGAGCGATGCTGAATGAATGAACGGACCTTGAATAAATCTTACCAATTTATTGAAAAGGTATACTTTTCTTTTAATATGTATTTTTTATCATAATTCCACGCATTTCTACGACGTGAGCTTGCGCTCTGCAAGCAGCTCCGGTTGCAACTTCATTATTCAGAAAATTTCCCCGCTGCGCGTACGTTTGACCGCTGCGCGTACGTTTGATTAAAGGTGTGTGCGAGAGCGAATGCCTGCGATACTCTCGCAGAAACGATCTAAGTTGTTCCTTTCAGATTTTGCTACGCAATATCATGCTTCACTGAAAATGGCAAAGCGCAGCCGACAGGGGTCTAAACTGCGCTCCGCAATATAGATTCCCAGGCTCGCTGTTAGTTTTTTTTTATTTGCTTAGAGTTATCGATTGCGAGTCTCTGAAGTCTGCCAGCAGGCTTACTGGCGCGCTTATATAGGCAGGCGGAATATAGTAGAATGGATTGCCTGACGCATACGCGAGAAAAACAATTGACTGCGCGATGAAACAAAGCTAGCTGAAAAAAAAAGTTTAAACGTGTAAAGTGACGAGGCGTTAAAAAAAAGGAAATTCGGGAGGAAGGTGCAACCCCGCACGGGCACCGAAACTCCGCTCGATTTTATAGCACCGGGTTACAAAACCGTTTCTATCTTTCGACAGACGAGCTATGGAAAAGAAAATGCAGGTGGTGATGTTAACAAAGTGGAAGGAAGGAAAGTTGGGTAGAGAACAACCGCGATTTAATTATGAATGCGGCGATATCAGGAAGAGGAAATGGACGTTGTCAGTGCCCGTAAGGCAGAGAACAGGTGACCGGCGGTCTCTTAGAGGAGCGGAAGGCATTACAGGAGATGGTTAGCGTAACAGGGGACGGCAAATAATCAGGTGGGCGGACGAAATGAAGTCTCCGGAGGCAAAAGTGGCCGCATTTCGGCACAGGACAGGTTGGATTTGAGGGTTATGGGAGCGGAATTTGTCCTGCAGTGAACGTAGCCTTCTTAATTATGAAGATGATGATGATGCACTTCGATAGATTGTTATTGTCGATGCGAAGCCACGCTTGTCCCTTGTTGGCATTGTGCGCAGTAGTTGTTGCAAATCCTTGATGACGGCTATAAAGAAGATGTAAGTGAAGAACAGTACAAAGAAACATACATCGATTGATGGCATGTCCGTCCGCGAAGCACTGACAGTAACGTGTTAAAGTATCGTTGCAGTGAAGCTCTAGGGATTACGTAACTTTTTTTTTTTTTTTGCTGCCCGTCGTTTTCTTGCAGCCACGGATGGTCTTGACTCTATCATAGACGTACCGCCTTTTTAAAAAATAAACAGGCAGCAGGACTGGCTTCTCAGCCGTATACTGGAGCCCTTGCAAAACCTCTAAATGCCAAATGGCTTCAAAAGGTGAGGACAAGAGTCACGCTCACTTTACAAAGACTTAGATCTTAAAGGGGAGCCTTAAGAGCTCCGCTACACGGATAAGGAACAAATCCCTCCGCCTTTTGGCACAGACGGTACCAGTGTTTCGTACCTACAGCCGCTAATTCCTCTGCTACTGCACACATGAAATTTTGATCGCTCGCTCCCGTAGCCAAATGGGCTAAAACAAAACAAAGCGCAAGCATAAATTTACGGCCGTAAAGCAGCAACTCTTTTCACATAGCCTTTGTGCTCCGAGGGCAGTGACAGCACACTTCCTCGCGAGTTCCTGACCAAGAGAGGGTTATGTGTTCTGAGTAGGGGCCCTAATGTCAAGAGAGACCAGTGTCAATCCAGAGTGCTCGGCTCCGTTTGAATCTTAGAACTCAACTAACGGATGGTTTCGCGGTTCTCGGCGCTTTCGTCACCGCTTCCTCCAAGCGGTCTTGTATTAGCAGAAGATTAGATTTCGCATGAGAGCTCATACTCTCGGCAAATTAAGGCGAATATCGTCTGAACTTGAAGCGGAACGTGGCGGAAAACCTGATGCCAAGTTTTAGGGCTAACTTATCCGAAATGTTCCGAAACTTTATGTCCTAATGGTATCCACCAGGAAAAGGATCTTCAAACCCGAGGGGGATTAGAACCGGCGGCAGCGCAAACACATCAAGTTCTCTTCTCGCTGCCTTAGACCACTAAACCACGACCACGTTTTTTTTTTTTTTGTTATTGCTTGGAAACACTTATGAACAATAAAAAAAGCGAACATAATCTTGCCTCAAATCACACAACAGCATAATAGAAACCTGCCATATCACCCACTCTTCCACCAACACGAACCTCAAAACTCTGGCAAGCACATAAACATGCATCAGGATAGGACAGCCTCTTGGGAGGTTTTTCCTTCGTAGTACACACTCGCCACATCAAAGCTAACTGCTTTCGAAACGTAGACTTTGAGGCGGCCATGGCTGGTGGCCTCTCAAGCTGTGCTTCGGATACCGTGGTCTTCGTAATCGTTCATTCGTTCGTTCTGTGCCGCAGATGTTTGCGAAGACCGCTAAGAGAAAAACATACAGCAGGTTTTCGCTCCACTGAAGGCTACTAATGCAGAGTTGCAGTGTGGTGGCATCTTGTGCGATATTAATGCTTCGGAATGTTGCGAAACGATGCGATTCGTGCGAGCATTACGCGAATTAGCGCTAATTTAGCTGACTGCGACTAGCGTATTGAGACATTATGAAATATTTGCATGTTAAAGGCAAAGTTTCCGGCTTACAGCACCTGCATAGCAGCATGAGCTGAAAACTACAATAAAGAGGGGTTTGGTTCGTCGCATTTTTTTTTTACTTTCATTTACTTTCTAATGCTGCCATGCGTTTCAGAAGAGGACGGTAAGGCGGATGCAAGGAACGGGGACGCTGGCGTAGCTGCAAGCATATTTATAGACGTTTTCTTCACGCGACGAGTCAAGCGCACAGAAAAAAGGCTGAGGCTTAACTTGGTTAAGCCTGGAGAATGCGAAGCATCATCGTGTCGCGTAATTTGGAGGCGCACAACCACAGCGACGGCGCGAGGTGGGCCCCGTTTCTGCACTGTCGTGACGTCATCGTGTCACGTGGTGTGACGTCATGTATCACGTGATTTGGAGGCGCACAAACACAGCGACGGCGCGAGGTGGGCCCCCGTTTCTCCACTGTCGTGACGTCATCGTGTCACGTGGTGTGACGTCATGTATCACGTGATTTGGAGGCGCACAACCACAGCGATGGCGCGAGGTGGGCCCCCGTTTCTCCACTGTCGTGACGTCATCGTGTCACGTGTTGTGACGTCATGTATCACGTGATTTGGAGGTGCACAACCACAGCGACGGCGCGAGGTGGGCCCCCGTTTCTCTATTGTCGTGACGTCATCGTGTCACGTGGTGTGACGTCATGTATCAGGTGATTTGGAGGCGCATAACCACGGTGAAGGGCTGAAGTGGTAGCTAAAGTAGTATGCTTCGCATAAAACTACCACAAACGAAGAGAACGAATGCGGTGCGCGCATCACAAGTACATGCGTTTGCGGACAAAGAAGGATGGAAGGAACCTTATTACGAAAGAATTTACGCGGCTGGATCTCTCTTCTCCGGGAAGTCAGTGTCGAAGGCAGTCCCCCCCCCTCCCCAGGCCCAGCCGATCAACTCAAGCTGAAAGGAGGGCTCTATAGAGCACGTGCGAGGGAGGCTACGAACGCGTGCTCGAATGCAACAAAGAATGCATTACAATGGAAGTCACTCTGCAAGTTTTAAAAGGATAAGAATCTTCAACGCTTTCAGGAAGTCTCTTTTTAGATATCTCATGAGAATATTGTTGATTCATAAGAGTATAAAATTTATCTCTCGCGCAGTGTATTTTGTACAAATCATTGCTTTCTTCCTTGTGCTTCGCTGAGTACAAACTTAGCGCTAGTTTTAGCAATGGTGTTGTTGAAATGTCGCACTAACTGCGAGCGAACTATTACATGAGTAATTGTACTTTACATAAGCTGCTAAGACCTGCATTCCAGGTGACAGGAGAGTATATCTGTGCTGCTTCAGTGAGATTGTTCCTGCGGACGTGACTGCTGGAAGTGGTTGCTCCGACACAAGTCTATTCTTTCAATCTCTTCTTTGACATCTGTTTTTATCAACTCCCTTCTGTCTGCACGCAGCAGTAATACTAGCCCAGTCGGGTCAATGGTTTCGACTACTCGACAGGCCCGTGCACTTTCCTCTCCTTTCTTCCTTCTCAGCACCAGCGCCGTCGGCTCACGTTGGCGCAAGCGGCCTCAGCGCGCAGAGCTTCCACTCGATATTGCCACCTTGCTACAGTTTTTCGGAGACCGGCGCTGGTCACTAACGTGGCGACACGAACACCAAAAGCGACCCGCTATGAAAAGCTGAGAAAAGCGGCTGATGACGTAGGTTCCAAGAATCGAGTGCGGCTTCCACCATCTATTAGCCTTCTCAGAATGCTCTGCAGCTTTCCTGCAGTGCATTTCGCGCTTACATCTGCTCCCGACAACCAGATCAGATCAAAGAGAAATAGAGACTGAATTTTTGTGCCGGCGCTGAATTGCTTCACTGACGTTCAATCTGCAGGATAAAGGTGTTATTTTGAGCTGTGCGGCTTAAGGAGCGCCGGTTCACGCTTAATGTGTCGCGTGCTGTTAGTTACTCTTTCGGATATATTCTGCGAACAGCATGATTCCCACGCGCTACCTGCTACGAGCCGTCAAACCGCTTTCAATATCCTTTCGAAATTAATCGCGAGAGGGCTGGTGGTGGTGACAGATTGCTGAAGATGGTGAGAACGTCAATGAAGGTGAATAAATCAATATACAGGGAGCACTCTTCGAAGAGTCGAAATAAGGGACGATAACAGTAACCACAACAACAAAAAGGACCAAAGACAAGGCATATGTATGTGGACTAATGTCTAAACAGGAACAAGGAAGTCACAAAGATATTCCTCAATCCAGTATCCTGTTCGAAAAAGCTGCATTGCTCCGAAAGCAGTTCGGGAAATGTTGCCTGAACTAAAAGTTTTATTATTCCTCGAATCACGCATGCGCTTATGTAGATAAGTAAGCAGGCCTTTTAATGTTAGTTGTGTCCTATTATTCCTGCCAATGCAACGAAAAATTGAGAAATATGCCCCAATTTTTTGTCTTCGAATCTTTAAGCCATTTCACCAAATATAATCCATCAAATATTGGCGGAAAGGACAGAAAAGGATGAGCTGGATGTGAAGAAAATGTCTGGAAGTATATATTCGTGACAGAAAAGGACCCAGCATGGTGCTGACACGACGAATGCAACAGGCGGCAGAAAATTTTATGCCCTTACCGCAAGCCAGGAGCCGCCTGATCTGTGAGCACACCCAACCTGGATCTCAAGGCCGTTTCACAGTGCAATATCCTTGCTTCAGACTACCATCATTTGTATACGGTTACAAAGCCGACCGACAGACCAGGTATGCAAAATTGTTCAGAAGCAGAGCACATAGTCGAATTCTTGGAGTCGAAGTACAATGATTTCTTCTATGAGTCCATTTGTTTGGGGAAAGGAGAGTGGGGGTTGAAAGCAAGACATTAACATGGGTAGTAAATGCTCCTTTCCATGAAACCTTCTCAAGAAGAACAGAAAGAGTAGAAGGCGGGGCGAGAATGGGATGGAATGGCTGACAGGTCCCCCCTGATTCCGCAGGGAACGCCTCAACCAGAGGCGAGCCGCCAGTTCGATGCCGGTGTCTGTGAAGCAGACAGCTCGTCCCAAAATCTTCCGGCTGAATTATGTATAGCTCTGTTCTCGCGTCCCCGCGGGGACAGATAAAAAAGAAGATAAAGTAGACGAACGTTGCAATCTAACGCTGTCAGATGTAGAGAAAGGCGTAGCAAACAGCATTCCGTCCACAGTGGCGTAAAACAGTGCCAGCCAAAAAAAGACGGCAGCATAGCATTTGGTTCCCAACGGCTTGAAACAGTGCGGCGGCTCACGCGGAACTGCGAACCAAAACTAACGTAAAGAAGACAAACGACCGCGGAGCCGTAGCCGCTGCGCGACAGTGTTGGCTCTCACGCTCCCCCCCCCCCCCCCCCCCCTCGCACTGGGCGGGTGCAGTGCAGCCGCGCTGCTTCAACGCACGCCACAAACACGGGCCTAGCTGCTCCTGCTACTGGAGCCGCCGAACATCTTTTATTCACAGCGACTGATCGCGAGAGGAGGCGAAGCAATCGCTCTGCTTGGACTTCGTCGTTCACCAGCACGAGCTGTTTCGGACAACGGGACTTTCTGATGTCCGTACGTGCGCGAACTGCAATAGCTCGTTAACGAAGATGTTCTGTGCACAGTGAGTGCCTTCAAGCCCCCTGTGGTCTCTCGCTGTGAGAAAAGCGCCCGCGTTAACTTTTCATGCAACACCTGGCCACCTGCCCGCTCGCCGAGCACGCCTGATTGCAAAGAGTCCACTGAGAGTGTTAAAATCTCAGTACTACGTATCTCGTCTTTATTCCAAAGAAGAGGCTGCCAGAAACGATATCAGCTGCTTAAGCAGCTGCCGTCATTATCGCTTTTGTGGATGTGCTTGATGCGAAGCGCGCCTATTCTAGGCGAGAGCTGTTCCATGGACATTTTGGCGCCTAAGAACGCCTGGCTCCGTTCCGTTTAGTTTGCTTAGCACGAAATGGCACTTGCAACTCTGCTTTCGTACTCCATGCTTTCGTTTATAGCCCGATTTACGACACCGATAGCACTATTAAATAAATACAAAGAAAAAAAAATCCGAGCATGGTGGCAACTGCCTCAACTCCGTTTCAAAGGGGACGCTCCTATCTCCCATCCATCTATTCATTCATCGTTCGACGCAGTGAGGCGAAAAGTAAGGTGCAGTATGAATAACGGTTGAGGCGGATGAATTAGAAGCGATGTGTGGCAAAAGTTTTAAGCTGCTTAATGTTATGCAGCATCGATACTACACGAAGGAGGAAATCTAGATGGCTTGCTAATAAATACTAATGTCAAAGGAAAGACGATAGTAAGACAATCTTGCAACAGAAAATACGACCCTCAGAAAATACACACTAGAAAATAAATGCCGGAGAAGCCGCCACTGGATCTCTTTAAGACAACTAAAGCTCACATTAAAAAAAATAACCCTTTTTCGACATTCTAAACGGAGTGTTTTCTTTTTCGATGCTAGAACTGCGTGCATGAGGACGAAGTGTAATCGGCAAGAATTTGACACTACAGATGAAATTTACTGCTCCTGCATAAAAGACAAGCGAAGGATATAATATGTTCGTATCCAGTGTAAGGCCCTCGAACCCTCAGTGCATAATTCCCCAGAATCCGAGAAGCACTGGGGCTTAGGAAAAGCCAAGGCATTCGTAATTTTCAAAAAGTAGAAAAAAGAACCGACTAGAGCACTGATGGAGAAGGTAAAGAGAGAAGTTTAGAAAAGGAAAGAATAAAATTGGCAGCTAACCAAAGATACTGAACACGCTAGAAATTCATGACTTGAAGTACTTTTCATCCCTCGATGATAAAAGGACACTGATAATTACCTATCTCTATATACAATCTCTCGTCATACCCGGTTCACTCCGCATACATTTCAACCCATGCTCCTAGCGTGCCTGGCAGGCGTCGGCCCAAAGGGACGCGATCAGCTAGAGCAAATAAAAGCTATTGACATCTTCAGCTCTTTATGTACCGCATCATTAAAGTGATTTGTTCTTTTTTTTCCATGTCCCAACGAACAATATACGCACGTCTTGCATGTTTTGAGAGCGAATCGCTACTGTCTTGACCAGCGCTTGCTATCAAGTTCGTATCGTAAACTGAATGAAATGCGAGCAAAACACACCCAATCTTACCACTTCCTCCGTGGTTAAAAGGTGAACCAGAGCGATTGCACGGTCTTCAATTCGTTCCTATTGAACAGCCGCATTCAGCTCGCCAAACTGATGTCAAACATAGTGGAGGGGGGGGGGGGGGGGGGGGGGGGTAATTGTGGTCAAGTGATGATTGGTTATCACGAAATGGAGGGCGCAGTAACTGTCTCACTTCTTGGTGGACATTTCAACAGCGCCGAGAGGAAAGTGAGGAAGATCGGAGTGAAAGAAAAAAGAGAGAAAGAAAGAGGTGCCGCCGTAGTGGTCTCCGGAGTAATTTCGACCACCTGGGGATCCTAAACCTGTCTGACATCGCATAGCACACAGGCACCTTTTGAGTTTCGCCCCCATCGAAAAGCGGCAGCCGCGGCCGGGTTCGAACCCGAGTACTTGATCAAGTGAGCGAAACCTCTGGGCCTATGCAGGCTACAAATCTTCCTCAACATATGGCCCATACTCAAAGCCCAGCAACTCACGGCGGCAACGCGCAATTCTGACGACAGAACCTCTTTCCGCGACCGAGGAACGGTGAAGTCTGCGTCCGCGAATGACGACCGAGGGCTCAAGCTGAAATCGCACGAGTCTGCATGGCGCTTTATTATCAGCCAATAGTTAAACAGCGGACTTAGGTTCTAGTTATCGCTACAAAAGCTACCCCGTAAATCCCAGAGAAAGGGGAAAGGGGTATCCGTGGGGTCGGAAGGGTCATAATGACAAATTGCAGCCGTGACCCGCAGCAAATCAATAAGCAGTAGAAGGCAACAATAAAGATTTCTAAACAACTGCGAACAGTATGGAAAGCGACCAGGTTGTTTTACTTTCATGGCCGCAACGGTACGTCTCAAAATTATTTTCATCATGTTGCACTCATTCCCCCTTAGAAGGCATTGTTCCTTCACGATAATCGCGTGTTAACTAGTAATGTGCTTCCCAGACGATTTAACCTTATTATCCTCTAACTTGGTTTTCGGGCCTGTAATAAGTCCTAGCGTGCAAGGGTCATGCTTATTTATCAGGATGAAAGTCCATGCCTTCTTTCGGGATACGCCCTGCGAGAGATCGTGCCTTCCGATGCACACCCGATGCAAACAAGTTTACGAATAACGCGATTCGCGAAAACTACTGGTTTCGTTCTCATTTTTTTCAGCCGCAACATGCATTGTGATAGAAGGTTTGTCTCGGGATATAGCTGTACTGCAGCGATCATGTTGAGGTTGCACGTACTGGCAGCGAGATCATCGAAACTTATTGTGCTTCCTGTGGTCCACTAACTTTACAATGCACCTTCAATGGCATCATACGCTGCTGCGAGCAAAACATGGCGTTAGTGCCACACGGTCACGATTCCGCGCTGATTATTGGTCACTGAGACATAACTAAAGAGATTCTGAGGAAATAAGATATATATGTAGGAAATAACATATATAGGTATACATGGGCAAGCGGAACGAAATAACAATTATAACGATGCAATTTCTGCCGTAATCAAGCATAGCAGGCGATTTCTCGCTTACGGATTCACATTAAAGAGGTATTCTTTCTCCGGCGCTTCTGCTCTCTTTATTTTATCAAAGATATGCCATTTGCATATGTCGGGACTCTACCCTACATAAATGGGTAGTCGTGGAGGCTGCTGCCGAGCTGAAACAGGGAAGGCTGCGGCTTTTGTTGTTATTCATCATGTTCCTGAAGAGTTCTGCCTTCGTATTGGCCCAAAGTCCAGCTTCCTTTAGCATGGACCCCTGCGACTTTGGTACCCGCGCACGTCCATAGTAGTCGGCATTCATCCACATCATTCGCTGGCGCTGAACGTTTCAGACACGCGCATGGTGCCATGTCTTCTTAAAGGATCCATCGACATAGTACCGACGGGGCTCTCAGCAGGACGTCACCATCATCAGCCTAAGTCCACTGCAGGCAAAGGCCTCTCCTGTGTCTCTCCAAATAACCCTCTTCTTTTCCAGGTGCGGCCACCGTACAACAGGACGTAAAACCCCGCAAATGACATCCTTCGATGACGAAGTTGAAAAATCCGGCCTTTCATGTGCCTCCTTGTCAGGCACCGAGAGCATCAGGCCTGTAGTAGGCACGGCAAGCAGCGACTCCACTGCGGCGCTACAGTCGCGTGTACCGAAGCGGCCAAGACAGTCTCTACGCTGTGGCAGCAGCAAAGGCGGCATCCTTCGTTCGAGGAGGAGGCCTCAAGGAGCCGTCGCGAGGCAACTCATGCAGATCTTTTGTGAAGAGCGACACTGAAGCAGTGAATTGTGCCGGAACATCAGCATTTCCCCTTTCGTGTCCAGATTACTAGCGTTTCCTCGCAGTTGCATTGGTCAGCATCCAACAGCCCTTCATAACAACTTCCATTTATTCCCCGCTACTCCCAGAAAGGTACCTTTGGTCAGGGTAGCCTGCAGACCTTTCCCCAACCTTGGAAGAAAATTACTTCTGCGCGAAGAGCACGCGTCGACATTGTACGTCCACTCTTCCGTGTTCTACAAGCAGAGGTTGGCATACCGTATATACGCCAGTAAGAGAGACACTTTTTCTTCGCAGTGTTATTAGAGCAATTGGTTAATGTGATCGTACGCAGTAGCTATGGCACCCATCTTATGGGTATTTCTGTCAATCTTTCGCGGTGCAAAATTCTTTGCTGTATTTTGGTATTTCATGCTCATGAAGTAAACGAAGTCACCAACAGCTCTGGAGGAGCAAACGCAGATACGATCCCAGAAAAATTATCAGCGGACAGGCAGGTATAATGCCAAACAAACAAAACGCGATGATGACAGAAAAAGAACGAACTGGCAGAAACATTGCAACGCGATATGTCCTCGCGTCTTTAATCCCCTCTAGTCAGAATAGCCTCCTCGGGTAAATTTTCAAACGTAAGACCAGTACCAAGCCTAAAACTAAGTAAATATAGAATGGCGGAAAGAAGAACCCAAACGTGCGTAGAACCATATCTGCCGCATCCGTGCGCGCGCTGCTTCTGGTAGCGTGCACTTCCGGGTTCATTCTGGGTTCCGGCGGAAGCAGAAGCTCTTACGCCTGAATAAGGAGTGCAATCTCGTTGTCTGCACATTCCTCCATTCGGAGATGTTGCTGCAAGGAACAGGACAACACACAGCAAAGCGTCAGCGGAAGAAAAAATCAGACACCAGCACGACGTAATGGGGATCTACACGACGCTGACAACGGGAGAGAAAGGGAACAAGGCCGGTCGTTAAGGGTCCGCGTCTGGCACTGTTGTGAACGCAATGGCTGTGGACGACACCTTGATCATTGACGCGAAACGGCTCGCGGCGTGATCGCTGCCGTTTGCCTAATGGGTTCGCGCCGCCCCTTCCCCTGCCTGCGACAACAGCGAGCACACCGGAGACGACGACGAAGACAGCTATACGACAAGCGATGAAAGAAGGAAGAAGGGTGTGCGGACTAAGTGGTAGGGTTTAATACGAACAGATTTCGCCTCCAAGCCGAGCAGCTGTACCGACCAGGTGTACTTCCCTTCGCGATAGCGCTTCCGTACTGCCTGATTTAGACCTCCCACTCTGCTGCATCTGGCTGATGTCAGTGTATACCGTCAAACTAGCAAACTGCACGTTCGAAGGATGGGCGCACTTCGCTAGGCCCACTAATTTAGCAAAGTGTCCCTCCGCGCTTAATATAAGGAGAAAAAAAGACACCAACGTTACCTCAGACCAAAACAGTTAGTCAAAGAAGCTACCAGCCGAAGCGATTGCGTGCGAACTCTATTTGTGGCAGATCACCGATGTAGCAGCTGTGGTGAAGGCAGATGCCGATGCCAGCGTTAAGACACAAAGAAAAGCTGCATAAGAACTGACCTCTGCGGTAAGTTTGCAGTCCTTAAACCCTTCGCAAGGGGCTCTAAGCTGCCACGGAACATTACTTGAGTTACAACACGGCATTTATGTTTAGCGTCAGCGGGAAAAAAATAGAAGTAAACTAAATCGACACGGATACGACGGAGGTGCAGTACTTTGTGGTGCATACGACGGAGGTACTGTAGCCTACCGCTAACGCATTAGAAAGACAAGCAATCAAGTGGCTTTGTATCTCCTGCTCCACTGGGCGAAATCTACGCCATTTATGCCTTCACTGGCTGGAAATGTGCAGCTGCTTCGACGTATGTAGCTCTTCCCTGCACTTTGAGCCCACCCGCAGTAGACAAAAAACGGTGCGAAGAAAAAATGTGTCGGTACAAGCCACAACATCCTGAATTTGACAGTTACACGTACTTGACCTCAGTCAATAATGCACATCGACAACGATAACGTGGTAACGTGACAACGATAAAGGGAAGCATACCTTTGTCTCTAAAAGTGGATTCAAACGACGAATGAGGTCGCGGAAGAGTCCGTCACGTCACATGAAGTCGGGCGACTATCCGCGTGATGGAAGCATCCACGCGTCGGATGAAAACAGCAGATGCCCTGAATTTCTCTTCCTTGCGATACGCACAGTGGAAGGTGTGTTTTGACGTCGTTGATGTCCGGCACTAAGTTGAAAAGCTGGACTAGTTGGATTAAATTGACAATAAAAGTACCGAAAAAGAAGAAGACACAAGAAGCGCTCATGTCATGTCGTTCTTTTTGTGTCCTCCTCCACTGCTCTGCTTCCAACATGAGAGCTAATGTCCTGTTATGCACTACGCCCATCGTTGGTAGATCGCCAACTCGTGAGAACGCGTACATTTGCATTCAGGTAAAGAAGAAGGCTTTGTTTTGCTGATAAAAGGGACTAACTTTTCTACAGTAATCAAGGAAGGGGATGAGGGGCTCGTTGTAATTATGACAGAAGCCAACAGCCACAGAAACCAAGGGGCACAGGGGACTTTTTTTTTATTAATTTATTTATTTTGTGGTGTTCATCAATTTAGAATATTACTGAATATGTCATCGCTTAAAGCTAATTGATTAGAAAAGCAGAAGAAAAAACAACCACATGCCGCCGGTGGGATCCGAACCCACGACCTCCGAATTACGCGTCCGGTGCTCTACCTCTGAGCTACGGCGACGGCTGTCAAACCTTCTGCTTTCGTGGGTATTTATGTTTACAAGTAACCTAACCTTGAGAGTGTTCATCAGCGCCACCCACGTTCGTAAGCGGCGGACGTAGAACGCCCTGAGTTACCGCAGGTGTGACGTAGAACGTCATCGAACGGCGAGGGTGGAAGCTGTGTGAGAACCCTCTTATGCTTCCTATGGCATCAAGGCTGCCAGAATCGAGGCCCTCGCTAAGCAATTAAGCAATCAAGGAAGGGGATGAGGGGCTCGTTGTAATTATGACAGACGCCAACAGCCACAGAAACCAAGGGGCACAGGGGATTTTTTTTTATTAATTTATTTATTTTGTGGTGTTCATCAATTTAGAATATTACTGAATATGTCATCGCTTAAAGCTAATTGATTAGAAAAGCAGAAGAAAAAACAACCACATGCCGCCGGTGGAATCCGAACCCACGACCTCCGAATTACGCGTCCGGTGCTCTACCTCTGAGCTACGGCGACGGCTGTCAAACCTTCTGCTTTCGTGGGTATTTATGTTTACAAGTAACCTAACCTTGAGAGTGTTCATCAGCGCCACCCACGTTCGTAAGCGGCGGACGTAGAACGCCCTGAGTTACCGCTGGTGTGACGTAGAACGTCATCGAACGGCGAGGGTGGAAGCTGTGTGAGAACCCTCTTATGCTTCCTATGGCATCAAGGCTGCCAGAATCGAGGAATCGACGCCCGAATCTATCCAAAATATTCCCGACTTCTCCTTCGGAACGGCAGGCAGCAGAAGAAAACTTTCTCCGTACAGTACCGAGCAAGGAGAGAACCAGCGTCGGCGTAGAGAGAAGCTTCGTTTGCCGATGATTTAAGACAGTGGGCCATCGCCACATCTTCTCGCGCTGTGTTTTGAAATGGTAGCCTCTGGAGCGGCGGTTTGCAAATCGTCGTCTTCGTCATATAACATTCCTTCGTTATGCGTTCCGAATGTTCGTTGCCAGGCTACCACAGCGGTCGTGCTATTGAGTCGGTTGAGTCAAAAAGAGCCACTTAAGTCGCTAACCAAGGCTTCATGTAGACACAGACGGAAGTGGAAACGCCGCAAAGACGCTTTGCTAACGCCGAGGCAAAACAGGCGAGCTCTATGGCGAGTCAAAGCGCGAAAGAACCGAGGGACGTTGAGCGCCCTGCCCAGCCTGAAAAATAGAAGTGGCTGAACGCAGTGGCACTTAAATCACCGGGAAAGGAAGCTAAGCACGCTGTGCAGCTAAGAAAAGTCATCATTCGACTACCTTTTGTATGAACCATTCCACTTCAGTAACAAAAGGAGGAGTTGAGGCATGAACGCATGGAGAAAAAGAGAGATGATTAGGAATAGTTGCAACTCAAATTTTTAGCGAATCCCAGCCGTAAGTGTAAAATTTGTAGATATTCATTAGAGAGCGGAAACGCACGATTTGCTACCTTGTACGAAGGGCAAAACGCTTGTCTAGAACGGCCGAACTGCGTGCTTTGAGCCGCTCAGTGTTACGCGCGCATCTAGCAGTAACGCCTGGTTCGAGACAGGTCTGGTGCGAGCATGAACGGCCAAACTAATAGCACTAACCGACTTTTTCTTGCTCGCTAGCTGCCGCGGGTCTTCCACCTGCTCCTTTCGTCAGAAGCGCTATATGTGCTATGCGCCGGAGCTTCCGCACAAGAAGGAAAGGAAAGAAAAGAAAAGAAAAGAAAAGAAAAGAAAAGAAAAGAAAAGGAAAGAAACGAAAAGAGAAGAAAAGAAAAGTGTTGTGTCCCCTTATTGCTTTTGTGTGTGTGCGCCCCCGCGTCCTCCTCCTAACGACAGTTCGCATCCTCCTCCTAACGACCACTCAATCCTCCTCCTAACGACCACTCGCATCCTCCTCCTAACGACCGCTTGCCCCTCGTCGCACGCTGTCGCCGGATGCCCCCCCACGGTGGGCCCCCGCACCCTCCTCCTGTTCTGGGAAGCCACTCCCTCCCGTGGACGCTTCTCCACTCCCTCCTTTCTTCGGGCGGCCAGTTCGGCTCCTGCCTCGGTCGACGCTGGTCGCACCCTCATCGGCTTTAAATAAACGAAGTCTTAAAGTACCGTGTGCGTCTTTCGCTGCATTCAACACAGCGACCGGACACGACAGTGGCGACGAGAAAGTGGATTCGACCCGCGCTACGCAACGCTATTGACAAGCCATGGCTACGCGAGGGTTTCCCAATCAGATACCAGAGTTCAACGGCTCATCGTGGTCATCGTGGGTTGGACGCCTTCAGTTCTACTTTGAAGCTAACAACATCACAGACCCAGCCTTGAAGAGGGCCAACCTGCTGACGCTGTGCGGGGAGCAGACCTACGATACTGTCTGCGCCCTTATTCAGCCAAGCACACCAGCGGCAGTGTCTTACGACGACATCGTAAAAGCGCTGCAAAAGCACTACGACCCAAGGCCATCCGAGGTCTACAGCCGGGCTCGCTTCCAACGACGAGATCAACTGGGAGGAGAAACTGTGAGCGCCTACGTAGCCGCGCTCAAGAAGCTCGCTGCCGACTGCAATTTTGGAACGCTGTCGACAACAGCTACCGGGCAGGAGGGAGACGCAGCTTCTTCTGCTAACACCACCATGCTTCCCTTGGACGTGATGTTACGCGACAGATTTGTGTGCGGACTGAGTGACGAGTCACTGCAGCAGCGCCTGTTCGCTGAGAAGGACCTCACATTCAGCAAAGCTTACGACATCGCCGTTCGAGCGGAGAGCGCCGGTCACCAGCAGAGAGGGATTCGCCGGAACACCGAGCCGGTACACCAGACAAGCAACCAGGTGCGCAAGCCTTCTGTTGTTGTAAAATCGGTCAAAAAGGCACAACGCTGCTGGCGGTGTGACGACCCAGGGATGTCGATTCCAGTCAGCCACGTGTAATTTTTGCCACAAGCGAGGGCATATCGAAAGAGCATGCATTACGAAACGGAGACTTGCCAAGATAAAGTCACCTTCCCAGCCTAATCACAGCGTCAACGCCTCAGAGAATACGCCGCTATCTGATCTCCATGGAACAACATCAGCAACACCATCTGTGTTGTACGACCTGAACACCATGAATCTCGGCACGCGACCGAAGATTTTTACAGAAGTAAGCGTACATCACCAGCTGATTAAGTTCGAGGTGGACTCCGGCGCAGCCTGTACTCTGATCAGTGAGGACACGTTCCGAACTTCATGGCCATCTGACGCACCCGCCCTGCAACAAGACGACACGCACCTGCGAACGTGGTCAGGACAGAATCTGCCACTATTGGGCTCTGCCAACGTGCAGGTTAACTACAACGGCCAGACCCATACGCTACCTCTGCTTGTTGTGAAGGGCACAGGATCAAGCCTTCTAGGGAGAAACTGGTTTTCTCCACTAGGCGTGATGATATGCGGCAAACATCAAAACGCCGATGCGCTAAGCCGTCTGCCACTAGACGCAACTGTTGACGAACCATTTCCACCAGGAGACGTTCTGATGTTCGAAGCACTGCCAGAACCTCCGCTTACAGCAGGCACAGTTGCAGCATCTACGCAGAAGTGCGCAGCTCTCCGGCTAGTTTACACAGCTGTTCAACAAGGCAACGTGCATAAACTCAAAGGGGACAACTTCGACGCTTACCGCAGGCGAGCTACAGAGTTGAGCACCCATCGCGGCTGCATCATATTTGGGTCCCGAGTTGTGATGCCGAGAGAACTACGCGCACAAGCTATGTCTCTCATCCACGCCGGACATCGGGGCATCGTTGCAATGAAAAAGTGTGCCAGAAGCTACATGTGGTGGCCTGGCATTGACAACGACATCGAAACAGTGGTGCGAGAATGCAAGCCTTGCCAGAGCAGCCGGAGCGCCCCGCCGAAAGCTCCTGTCCCAGAATGGGAAAAGCCAGACACACCATGGCACACACTGCACATTGATTTTGCAGGACCAATTGAGGGCTGCACTTTCCTTGTGGTCGTAGATGCCTACACAAAGTGGCTTGAGATAAGGCAAATGGGACAGACGACTTCGGCAGCAGTCATTGACAACCTCCGATCACTATTTGCAACGTTCGGCCTGCCGCGCAAGGTAGTGTCGGACAACGGAACACCGTTTGTGTCTGCGGAGATCCTCAAGTTTTATCGCGACAACGGGATCTCATCAGTTACATCGGCCCCCTACCACCCAGCGACAAACGGACAAGCCGAGCGCTACGTAGCCGAGCTAAAACGCGCCCTTGAAAGAGATCAGACAGGCTCGCTGCAGCGCCGCCTTGCGCGCTTTCTCTTCAAGCAGCACACGACGGTTCAGAGCACAACAGGCGAGACCCCCTCGAAAATGATGTTCGAGCGTGAAATGCGAACCCAGCTCACAGCCATCCTCCCCGAGCCAAAGGCAGAGACGTTCCGGGAAGAAAAAGCAATTCCGCGCTGCGGCACGCTTAATGAGGGGCAGCGCGTCCTCGCCCGACAGTTTCTGAAAAAGCCACGCTGGGAGGAAGCTACAATTGTCAGACGCATAGGCCTGCGCTCTTGGCTCGTCAACATACATGGCACAGTAGCACGCCGACATCTCAACCAGCTGCGTAGATTTACGACGCCGTCTGAGAGCTGTCCGCCAGCGGAGAGAGCACGTGCACCATCTTCCCACATAGCCTGGCACCTCTTCCCGGAAGAAGAGACTTCGCCCAGGACAGACCTAGGAGACACAGCGAACAACAGCCAGCCTACAAGTGTTTCTCCCCCGAGCGCACAAAGCCAGCGCGCCTCCACGCGTGAGCGCCGACCCCCTGCACGATACCAGGCAACTTTCTAAGGGGGAAGGAAGTGTTGTGTCCCCTTATTGCTTTTGTGTGTGTGCGCCCCCGCGTCCTCCTCCTAACGACAGTTCGCATCCTCCTCCTAACGACCACTCAATCCTCCTCCTAACGACCACTCGCATCCTCCTCCTAACGACCGCTTGCCCCTCGTCGCACGCTGTCGCCGGATGCCCCCCCACGGTGCGCCCCCGCACCCTCCTCCTGTTCTGGGAAGCCACTCCCTCCCGTGGACGCTTCTCCACTCCCTCCTTTCTTCGGGCGGCCAGTTCGGCTCCTGCCTCGGTCGACGCTGGTCGCACCCTCATCGGCTTTAAATAAACGAAGTCTTAAAGTACCGTGTGCGTCTTTCGCTGCATTCAACACAGCGACCGGACACGACAAAAAGAAACAAAAAGAGAAGAAAAGAAACGAAAAGAGAAGAAAAGGAAAGGAAAGGAAAGGAAAGGAAAGGAAAGGAAAGGAAAGGAAGCCAAGAACCATGCGCCCAGCCGCACAGTTTACGTTCCGTAGCCGGCACCGTAGACGCAGCATCTCACGGCGAAAGTAGGTGGTGAAACCATGGCGGTCAGCAAGCTGCGAAAAGATGGCCCACGCTATCTGTTTGGCCACACATGCTCACACACAGAGCATTTCGAACCAGGCGTTATTGTTAGGTCTCAGGCTCGCAGTCCAGAGCGGCCCGGAACACGCAGTTCGTGCGTTCTGGGCAAGCGTTTTGTCCTCTGTACTTCTAAACGTCGCGACGAACCCGCGATATTGTGCAGCCCCACTTGTGCGGAGCCGCAACCAGCGTTTCTTCCGAATGGATGCTTCGCTAAGAGTACGGGAAAAAACGCACAGCGTGTATCTATCGGAAGTAGCTTAGGCCACGAGACTCTGCACCACTCGGTACCAATGCCACCAGCTGTAAAGTTATTGAGACCAAATTTATCCAGTTACCTTGATACATCGTCAATAAATACACGCTTTTGTCTGTTAGCCTGCATTTCGCCCTTTTGGGATTTATCACGCACCTTTCAGGTTGAACACCTTAGAAACTGTTCATTTCCAGGCGCTATAGTATAAGATTGTCGTCTGGCCTACGTTGCCATAAAATGGCCGCTTTGCTAGGTAATAAAACATGTGGTAATTGGTCAGTTCTTGTTTTCATCTCCCTCTCCGAGCGCTATTTGCTCCTAAACGACAGAGACGCAGGATTAGGCAGAGTAACGGCATCCTGTCCGGGGGCGCTGCCCTCCGTCGGGACGGCTTTCTTTTCTACAGACGCGGGTGCAGTTTCGCTCAGCCTAGGAGGGGAAAGAATCGCGTTTGCTGCAGCTCACACCATGCACGGGACGGCTCGTGCCGACGATAGCCGGAATCAAGCGCAATTCATTCCTTTTCGCAGCAAAATAAAAGACTCCCCCGGCGCAGACACGGAAATGCTTTCTCTGCCGCTTTCGCTGCCCGATAGCGCATACGTGGGCGTCAGGTTCCGGAGAACGCGTGGAGCACCGCGATACTTTGCCTAGCTGCGCGTCTGCTTCTCTTTTTTTTTTTCTACTTCCCCGGACTTCAGAAGGAGCAAAGCAGCCACAAATTTCATGGCTAAATTAAACAGGAGAGAAGGCGAAAAGCAGGAAAAGCGAGAAATGAATGCTGACAGCGTAGCTGGCGAAACACACAGCTCGCATAAACGCGCACAAATAAAATGGGGTTATAATTTGAAGCCCACTCATATCCTATGACAAAGAAACGCATAAAAAGAACACATCTCCTCCGCTGGCAGAAGATGTTAAGACGGAGCGCAGGTGCTCGGGTAAAAAGAGAAACTCATCGCGCAAGTGCGCTACGAAATGCGTGCCGACAGCGGCAACAAATCAACGCCTTCTTTCTTCGCTCCGCAGAACATTCGCGATGTAGTGCCACTGCATGGTTTTGGATACCCCCAGAAAATCTGCAAGCGCTTGCTAGCTCTAACTTCTTGTTATTACCTTACTGCTGTTTCCAACGATCTCAAAAATAGGTTAGTAAAAGGTTAGTTCCTCACGTTTTACTGCATCTGACAGCATATAAGTAGCTGTTGGTATGCGTTTGCACTATTAATATAAATTTCTAGCCTATGTATCGTCGTCAAGACTACGTGTAAGCACGCATAGAAAAACCGGCCAGCCACGTTCTAAAACCTCTCTAAGAATTGGTTGCGCCCAAGTGTCTGCGCTTTTCTACGTGCCTCCACCTTCAGTTGCTTCTCTTCTACAATCTAAGCAGCTCGCTTGGTTTGCCTTGGTGCTTTCGTGGTTTAACGAGCCGTCGCCATTAGCCGCTTCTCGTCTCCCAGCTGGACAACGTGCCCGGCGTCCCTCGCAGTTTTTGGTGCTTAACGGGCCACTGCGTTTCGGCACTTTTCTTTGACAGCGCCAGGTGTTAGCGCGACGCCACCGTAAAACACGGCACCCAGCCCTGCACCCTTAAAGCCGCACACTTCAAACAAGAGCACTCCTATATGGGAGTAATAAAAGGGAAAGGGCTAGACGACAGCTTACCCCCCTTTTTACTCCTTTATGTTGGGAGTGTACGCTCCGACAAACTGCGCAGGCGCAAGACAAGATAAAAAGAAAAGAGAGAAAAGGCTTCTCACAGCCCAATGCGCCTCATCACAGAGGGAGGAAGAACGTCACGTGACACGTTAGCCATCGAGTGACGTACGCTGGTAAGTCGAAAGAACGTGCGGCAGTGACGTAGGGGTTGCGTGGCTGACACGCATCCCAAGGGTCAAAGGTTCGGTTCCCAATTAATTGCCCTAACTTTATTTTCATCGCAATTAATTTACTTTATATTCTTACATGTCATAGTGATATATGACTCACGATACGACTTCATAATCAACGTTTAACTCCAGTTTTAATCATTTTTGATTCCGTAGCTCAACGTGTGACGTCACTAACCTGTCCACCAACCCTGAGTTAGTATGAAAACGCCAACGGTTTTTCCTCCGAACGTCCGCTCTAACACTGTCCCGTTAAAATTTTCATGTGGTAGCTAAGGAACCGACTGAAGTAAAGTAAGGTGTAGAGACGCAGACTAAGGATAAATATAAAACGCCTGCTTTAACACGAAAAAAAGTTGCGACGGTTAGTCTTGTGGCTTGACAGAAATAATTCAGCGACAAGCTGGCGTCGGTGCTCGAGCTTGGCCACGAAGTCCATCACGCTCCGGCTTTGCTTCACTTCCGGCTGGGTCGTGTCGCCTCTCATGCTTTCGCTCCCGCTCAGTGCTGGGAAACTGAAGTTAGAGCACTTCAGTTCATCTGGTAACTAGAGATGTCATGCTTAAACACGATTAATTCTTGCACATGCAGCGTTCGTGCTTTATTTAACGAGCACACAATAATTTGTCAGAATGAGCTTAAGTACACTGCGCTTTGATTCTACTCTTTTGCCCTCCTCCTCCACAGATACACACCATTTTCTTGCACTTTGGACGGCGAGAGCAGGTGCACATGCCCCTGCTGTGAAGTGCGATGGTGATCGAATTGTCTGTTTGCGCCGGTGGTAGTTCAATTCCTGTTCGGGGATGAAGTTTTTCTTTCTCTGCCTCGCTCCCAGAAGCGACAGTCTAGTCTGTTGTCGTCTATTCGTCTATTTTCGCTGCAAAACGTGATTAGCCTCTGCTGACTCATTCCAAGTTATCAATAAAGTTCAGTTCCACAGGTGCAGACTTGTACGTAACACTTTAGAAGTCATTACTACTTTTAATAAATTCATTTTTTATTTTTTAATCACTGATTACGTTTATTTTACAAGGTGTAACGTGTCCGGTAACCAATTTTTCTTTTTAGTAAATAATAACTAGTAATCTGTTACATTTGTTTTTTAAAAAGAAAGTTGTAAGCAGTGGCATAACTTCGATAACCTGAATTCGGTGGCAAATCATAGTAGCACGAAAATTCTCTCGCCTTAGAGCGACAACGGTTCTGCCTGCGGAGATGCCGCACGCAAGAGGATGTTCGCACACGCGAGTCCTAGTGGCCCGCATCTGACGAACCCCCTGTTCCGCGCTTCGCATTTCACCGCAACGGAATGGCATGTTTAGTGAGCTATGGCTTTTTCTTCCACACAGTGCGAAAAACAGTGAACGACGGCGCTTTGCGTAACTTCGAGGTGGCGAGCATGGTTCTTGCATCCTTAAGCAACGCACTTCGCTGCGGCGAATACATCTAGATACTCTCCAGTGTCGCTACCGATGTGTTCACAACAAAACGTGCAAAATATGCCGAACAAAAGCTCGAAAAACAACTGAAGGTGACCAACGCATGCACGTCAGCTCACTCTCGTCAGTGTACATTTATATTATTCTCATAAAAGATGAATGAAGAATAGCGCAATAGTGACCGATTATTTCTCTATACTTGTTCAATTCAATTATCTTCCATGGTCTGTCATTGAGCGTTTAAATCAGTTACATTTCAGGTGAAGTACTTGTAAATGCATTCGCTTGCTTGTTTTCTGTGACGTGTGCAAGACTGCATACGTGGTCGTCTTGTTGTTTTTTTTTTTTTCATACACCGCTCGTATGATTAACATGGCTATGTGCGTGTATGAGTCTATGAGTGTAAATTTATGCAATCACCAGAACCTAGACGGCGGCTCAGTGCCCAGGTGGCACTGCAATTATTCCACTGCGGGCCTAAAGACTGCTGCCGCAAGCGGCTTGGTGCGTGAAAAAAGCGAAGCCATATTTTGGGAGATTAAAAAAGGCTCACCCGTCTGATCACATCGCTTGCCTAGGTTCCCCCAGTAGCCCGGCTAGCTGACGCATGCCACGTGTGCATTCACCAGAGTGCGTTAAGATTATAAGTACGAGCAGGAAAGCATGGAAAGGTTCATCAAGCTTACAGCACAGATAAGACCACAGCAATCAAGGCTTGTCCGGTGCACTTATGCAAGCGATGACGGCGCGCTAATCTAAAAGCTGTCTGGCTGTTCTGTCGTAACCGGTACTAATACGTGGGCAGTCGTATCTGGTAACACGGGCAAGAATGACGTCTTTTTTTTTTCTAGGCTGATTGAAACCTTCTAGCGAATGGCCACAGCCATGCGACGGGTACAATTTCTCAGCATAGGTGGGCGTGCAGGCGATGATTAGTGCAGTAATGCTCCGTCAAACAAACTTCCAGAAATAGCCAAGTGGCCACAAGTTTATTCTATGTAGCCACAGATACTGCAGTTCGAGAAGGAAAGCCGGTCGGATTAAACCAACTCCGGAGATGGTACTTATGTTTGCTGCCTGGCGTCCCAATTGCGCGTTCTCAAACTTTCGAAACGAGCCCATTTCTTCAGATACCTTCAGCGCTGATTGCTTGGTGCTAGAGCCCATCGTTCTGTTTGCCTTGTCGCAGTTCGCAACAAGGCGCTCATATTGCATGATATGAGCGCCTTTCGGGCACTCAGTGCCTGCATTCTTAGGACATCACTATTTCATCGATATGCTGATATGCAAGATGTGCCTGGCTGCGCCGTGACCATCTGGAATGCCAATAACTTGAGCGGCAACCAACAATCACGACCGACCGATATGTGCATTCTCGATACTTCTTTCAGATTATACGTCGGAGACAGTCTCCACAGGGGTCAAGGGACACGTCACGAAAATTACGAGTTTGTATCACATTGCGTGTTTCCAGCTCAAGGAGAGACGTGAACGAAGTGCCGTTTCTCTACACGTCCCGCACACAAAAGTTCAGCTTCGGGCATCCTGCCAGCGTACGCGCATCCAGTGGAATAGCGTCATCTCTACAGCGTGCGTTAATTTCGGCTGGACAGTGGTTCCGAGGCTAATGACAGACTTTGGAGGGAACTTGAGACTAGGTATGAGACCGCACACAAAAACCTCGACAGCAGTTGAACGCCTGCAGGGCCACGCTGTCAATTCAGCCGTCACCACAGATACTTGCAACGGTACGCGCGAGAGAGATTCTGTGAGATGCAGAAGTCATCCTGTACGGTTGCTGTTTGTACCGAGCCTGCAAGACCATGGCTACCGAACAGTTTTTCTGAGTTTTCTGAGATAATTTTCCTTGCTTCTTTATTTTTTTTTCTGGCTTTTCCGCCGACTTCACAAGAGTCTAGAAGCAGTGTATCGTATTTTAAATGAGGCGTAACTAATGTCGCTTCCGGTTTGGCTATGGTGTGTCATTACTTGCGCACGCTCATATGGGAGACAGCGAGGGCGATAAGATGAAGTCCTTTGCACTCGAGGTTATCTTGCCTCATCAACTAGATGCATCAGCGCTCACCTTTCGCGAGCAGTGCCAGCGTTGTCACGAGTGCGAAGAACATCCCGGAATCCATCCGCCGAATCGACGTAACACAAGCACGTCCTCGCACGGGCCCAGCCAACCATTGACTCCGCGCGTGGCTCGGATGCGGTTTGCGCGGGCCCAACCGGCAGGGAAACAAACGCGAGGAGAAAAAAAATCGTCGATAAAGGCAGGGAGCGCGACTGCTGCGCCGCCTGTATGTCGCGCAACGAACCGGGACCCGCCCCCACCGTACCGCACCCTGCATTCGCTGCCGGCGTTGTGAGCGCGGAACATCGCCTCCGACGAAAGCTGGCGTCCGGACACCGAACGTGCGCGGTAACACGCTCGACGTTCGAAGCACTTGCCTAAAACCCCCGCCCTCCCTTCTGCGGGGCACAGGCCAATTCAAAAAGCGGATAATGTAACCAGCCGCTGTTTGTTAATCCCCAGGGAAGACACGGTGAACTGGGCCGAACGCACAGTCGAGTTTTAAGCCGAGGAAGCGATGTTTCTCCCGAATTAAAAGAGAAGTGTTCCTCGGTGCTTCGCGAATAACTAATTTATTACATACGGGGCGCTTCAGCCAGCACAGAAAGAAATTTGAAAATATACTCATTAATTCGCGAAGTGAGACACTGTAATATCTTTTGCGGTTACTTTTCGCATACGGGAGTATTCTCTTTTCTGTTTACTAGCTTATGTCACCCTTCTAGCACCACATCGCCATTCCGCGGTAATTTTTACTGACAGGAATTTGATTCATACTCTTCTTGTTTTCGCACCTGCGCCCTGACATCGGCTTATATTATAAGTTGGAAGAAAGAAGTGAGCACTGAACGCGTGTATCGAAAACGAGGCAATCAGCCATACATGTCAAAACATTAAAAACCAATCACTGTGGCACTGCTGTAGTCTATAAAATAATGTCGCCAGAATGACTGGAACACATCGGTGGACATAACTCACGCGGTTAACCATTTTGCTACTTGTTTCAGTTTGCTATTGGTTGAAGGGAGCAAGTCGAAAAAAGTTCACATCTGTAACTACAGCGTTTGCTTCATCAGTGTGGCTTATTTATACAGAACACAGTCAGGTTAACGTGCATATTAAGTTCCGATCAGCACGAGTTTTATTCATAAATATGCGCTGAAATAATTATAGCTGTCACATGTAGCCACTGGAGCAGTTCTGAACCGAGGTCTCCACCAGAATACCACGCACAGCTCTTGAAACACTAAACTTATGATTTCAATCTCTGAAGACAACACGGTCATCTGTGTTTGTTATATTTTCTGATGTTTGCAATGCCATTTTAGTTCAAGGATCACATACAGCGCACGCAAATTCAATTAAGGCCTTGGATCTTTGGAAAAGCACCTCCTGTGCCGACTCGTAAAACTCAAAACTTGACAGGCTTCAGTGGAGGTTTACATAATTCACATTTGAGTGCAAAGGCACAGTAAACGTAAAACCACAAGCAGCAATTAATATTAATTGGTCGCATCAAGACTTTTCTCATTAATTGAGCACAGTTGAAAAGTTTTCAGCGGATAAAGGTCATTCGTGAGGTATTACGGCGCTCAGAAACCCCTTCTGTCTTTTCGTAATGATTAAACTTCTGCCCTATGATTCATCTCGCATAATATACATCGCATACCGGCAGATGAACAGCAAGAATATTACAATAAGTTCCATTCATAAAGAATAAATGTAGCAGTTAATAAATGTAGCAGACCCCGTCTGCGGCGAGCCTGACCTCATTTCAACATCTTGGTACTGCTTATCACTTTAAACAGCTGCTTGTCATCTCCTTCAGTGACACTCAACAAGGCTTCAGGGAGAGCTACTCGTGCGGGACTTCACTTTCGGTAATGGCATTTTCTGCTGTAGATCGTTCATCTATTGCTGGCTGCTTATCCATGGGCTTCGCTGACGCATTCTACACCTCTTGACGTAGATTACTTCCTACCGGTTAAAATAAGTATACTTAGCTCTGATCCTCAGGTTCTGAAACAAACTGAGTAATCTTTCTGATCGCGACCAGTTTTGTAGTGTCTACTGGATCCCGTTTCTCTCAGTAACAAGCAACCTCCGGCGTGCCTTAAGGATCAGTCCTGAGGCTCCTATTTTTTTTACTAATTTGCACTAAAAATTAATGGGAGGACAATTTTTTCCTGTTAGTGAATTTTTTCCCGACCACTTCGTTACAGATCTATTTACCCTTCGTTATGACGAATGCAATATTTCAGTTGGGTAATACTTGGCTAACACATTGAAAATTTCACGTCAGCTAACGGTTTGTATATCTTAAGCTTGCATGCCAAATGGTTTTGCTTTAACGTGTGGTTTTGCTTGCCAATACCTGTTTAGGCCCATTTACGACGGCCTTGTTGGATTAACGTTTCAGTGCCATGTAACAAAGCAAGGCTAGTCGCCGAACAGATAACTAGGACTAAATTTGTTTCTTCTCTTAGTTGATCTAAATTCCTTGCTGTGCAAAACCTCAGTTTTTCTTTAACTCTAGCGCGTGTCATCACTTTGGAAATTACCAGTAGAATGGGGTAAGTTTAGAGCGCTCTTGAAAGAAACTCTTCAGTGGTGACCAGCAGTTTACAAAAACCATTAAAGCACAAAAGCAACAGTTGCACCCAAGCAGTGCCCACCTACAGAGCCAAAACATAGAAGCTAAAGAAAAGGTCACAAATTAGATTCAGTGGGCACAGTATACCATAGAAAGAGAAGTACTATCGGTAACCTTCGGAGACAGAACGAGAACAACGTAAATTAGGCAACAAAACATGAGTTAATGATATCCTAGCTGGCAGACATCCAGAGGGGAAAAATCAACCTGGGCATGACATGTACCGTGGCGAACAAATACTCAGTAGTCGGTTAGGTTTAGAAGGGGATTCGCAGGGCAAGAAAGCATAGCCTGGGGCAGCAGAAATCAGATTAGTATGTTTGCTGAGATATTGGGGTCATGGTGCGGCAACGACAGGAATAAATTCAAACCGTTAAAAGAGGCCTCTGTCCACTGGACTAAATCTGGCTAGTGATGATGATAATGATGATATGCAATCAGGTAACTCGGCAGGTGACACGCTCTCGACGCCACGTCATCCGCGGGTCGAATCTCTGCCGACAAAACTGGTGAACCCTATAGCAAAATGTGATCACTACGCGTACCACACGTTCGTCGCGTCGCGCAACTTCTCGGCACTTCACGTAAGTGGAGTCGCATTCTGTGCGGAAGTACTGAAGTTTGGGCCAGTTGGTGTCGATACATAATACAAGAATTTGTCGCAGCGCGAACGAAACGGGGATAACGAGAGAGAATGATCATGACAGTTGGAAGTGCAGCGCTCGTCCTGTCGGGATCGCTCTCCCTCCTTGCCCCCGTTTCGTTCGCGCTGCGACAAATTCTTGTATTACGCATTCTTGAGTCACCTGTTTGAAACGGTGCCGGCAAAGCAATGTCGAAAAATTTTGCTGTGGTTTAGCTCTGGTTAAACTTGGAGTGACGCGAGAGCTCCGCCGAGCCGCCTACTTATACATCTGCGACACCGCTCCCCCTCTTCACAACCCCCCCCCCCCCCCTCGACACGGCGCATGCGCACAGCTCTTGCAGCTCGGTTTCGCCGGCGCGACAGCAGCTGCTCCGCACCACGTGACCAACCGGCTCAAGGCCACGGCGCCGCTACGGAGCTCAAGGGGTGCCACGCTGAAGGCTCGAAGAGCTGGCGTAGTGTAGCTCTCGCTACAAAACTGCTTGCTAATCCAATGGGCTTGAGGTGAACCCTCTGAGCTGGAATAAATATGCAATACGGAAGCAATTACACCTTAGCACATGCCTAAGTGCCGCCATACGGCTACAAAGAAAGCTACGCAGCTTTCTCAGAATCTTCTAAATTGAGAAAGAAAATTGTCCTGGTCTGAGGTTTAACCCGAGACTACCGCATATCCAGCGCAGTCGCTCACAAACTGAACTGACCAGGAAGACTAGCAGAACACAAAGAGAGGCCGCATCGATCAACAGCTCGCTGATGGAACGCCGTTAATGAGATATTCCTCCCTTATCACAAATTTACTCCACCTGGGGGGATTACACTGAAACACATTGGTCAAACGCCATTCCCGCTTCGAGTTCCTGATCAGTTCGGCCTCACCATTGCCATCTGCTAGCCTTCGAATTCGTGGTTAGCTCAGTGGGCCTCCCGAATGCCTGAACCTGTTCGATGATTTGTCAGATCTTAAAACGTTTTAGTGCCAACGTTTCAGCACAAGCAGGCCGGCAAGTCCTTATTTTTGTTCTGGATACAGTCTATTCTGTAATGTGTTTCGTTACGCAACAAAGGAAAAAACTATGGTTAGTTCAGTTGGTAGAGCAACCACCTGGAGTAGGCAGCGGATCCGGGTTCGAACCTTGGCCCAGGACAAAATTTCCTTACGTTATATTGGTTTTCTCTGTATCCATACGGGCTGCACGTGGGTGGATGTTAGTCAATAATTGATCCTTCAATACTGTTTTCTATTGCTATTACTTTTTTCTATTCGCCCCCTCCCCCCCCCCCCCCCCCCCCTGTGTAGTTGTTTTCCAAAGCATTCGGTTGTACGCCATGCATCCCTGTTGGCCTACTGCATGCATTTGCCCTGTGCGCATCAGTCACAAAGAAAAACTGCAAGGCTTAACGTACGCGCTGAGCACTGAACGATTCAGGATTTGCGGCGACTTCTTCATGGACCGATGTTGTCGGCTGCACCAAAGAGGCTCAAAAGATTCAATGGCCTTAGCTCAGGCGTATTTAGCTTTTCCTCCGAAGCGCCTTGTCATTCAAAGTCGATAAACCCGACTCGTTGTCCCGTCTCATATGTCAGCTGATTTTCCCCATTCAGGCGCTGGTGTACTGTGAAGGTGTGTGGAAACCAAGTCTCGTCCCAGCAAAGAACATCATGAGCAAAGCTATTTCTGTGCATATTCATTCTTTCAGGCTGTCGCGGATATATTGCGAGCAACCATACTTCCCACACGCCAGCCAACCCTTCCTTGTCACTGCCAGGAATTCATGACAAGTGCATCTAGTTCATTTGCCCGTCACCATGTGTCGGATGGCTTTGAACATTAAAAAAATAATGCGTTGACATCATCCGTGACACAAGAAAGAATGACAGTGAATGCAGGACGGAGCGTGACAAGAAGTCAGGCCCAGCGGCACCGTCTGGACGCTGTCTCGAATTCCTGGTAATGACGCGTGTACCGAGCGTTTGCTATAGGTTTACCTTCTGCTCGCTTTAACTCTGATGAAGCTGGAGAAACCCCACTATCAGTTTTTCTCTCTTTTTTTGTATGTGCGTCTCTCTGGAGGCTCGATAGTCCCGCAACTTGCTCTTTTTTTTCTCCCTCTTATTCTCTTTCCAGGGGAGTCTGACCCGTCGCCATGAAAGCTGCACAAAATTGTTGGATCCATTCCAAGCGCAAGGCCGGGAAGCTGTTCCTTTCTGCAGCTGCTTCCTTTTCCACTGAGCTTTATTGTGCGCTGCCCTCTACTCCCTTTCGGAACTTTGCCTCTATTTTCCTCTTTTCCCCCTTCTCTCTTTCCTCCCTGAGCCCTTCGCACACAGCGTAAAGAGGAACAAGAATATAATCTCTGTTTCTGCTCTTCTTTATTGGTGTTTACGTGTCTGCTGCCTTTACTGCTTCGAGCTGCCTCTGCTGCGTCCGTGAGCAAACAGAATGCTTGGTTGGGCACAGACATTTTGGGCGCACACAATGCTCGCGGGTCGTCAGAGCGATGAGCGAAGTGGCACGCTGCCGCCAGGAATACCCTCGGCGAAAAGCGTCGCTAAGAGACGAGATAAACGAAGCGTGTTGAACGAGAATAGGAGCACAGCAAGCAGACACACAATGCATTTCCACAAGGGTCTATGTACTCCCACGTCTTTCGCTGAAGTGAGACAGGGAAAGAAAACATTGCTCATTTGTGACCTTGTTCTGTAGTGTGTCTGTCATTATGCGTCCCCCCCCCCCCCTTGTATGCCCCAACCTGCCTTGTATAATGTGCAGTTCGCTAAAAAAAATAATATAAATTTTCACGCGAAAACAAAAAATATTAAATGCACCTTATAAAACGTCTGACGTTTCTGACATCTGACGGTCAAAGAATACACAGCCAACAGCGCTGAAATCAATATGATAAAAGTGCAAGCTGCCAAGCAAGTTCGTTTTCATGAAGAACCACAGCTCTTCTGCACGCAAACACGCCAGAACGATTAAAAAAGCGACCACACAGAAGTATTACTTCCTGGAAACTTAGTGTTCTGCGACGTCAACTTTCTTTTCTTCTATTCGTGCTCTCCTGCTCTAAAGCCGTAGCTCATAATGAAAAAAGTATGTATTTCATGCATGCTTATTTCCTCAGCCTGCTCGTCACTCATCTCCAATGTCTAGGATTCTTGGACGTCAGTTTTAATTCCGAGGCAAATGTGAAATAATTCAGGGTACTGTTATAGAAATACTAAAGGAAATGGTTAATTCTTCCGATGCGTAGCAAAATCTTTCTTTTAAAATTTGTCCATTGCTCGCATCGCGTAGTTAAGACTGCCATAAAAAACCAATGAGGAACGTTTTTCACGGTGCCAAGAACAATAATATCCAAAAAAAAAAGAAAGCCTGCCGGGGAGAGAACTGCGGATATTTATAGTCTTATAATCCTACGATCTATGAAAAATAGCGTTCATAACTTCCCGTTCAAAAATGCCCTTGACCAGAATTTTTGGGTATGCAATTATTTGTTAGCACTGCTGAAATAAGACAGTCTTAAAAAAATATAATATAATCAAATGAATGATTGAAGACACAGCTGAGCCCTTCTTTTCCGATATACACTTTTCGATCCTTTAACTAACAGCTCGCAACCGCGCTATCTAGCGATGCAGGGACACCACAAAAATAGTGCACGTACTACAAGCAAACGAAAACTACAACACGAGAGAACCGCCGCCAGGGCGACATCGCAGAAATGAATCATTATGAGAAAGAAGTCTTATCATGCGTTAAGTAAAAGGTAGCGAAAAGTCAGTTCTTGCAACTATCAGCAAACTTTCAGACTGTGGCATTTAGAAACTAAGTAGCCGAACCTCCGTTCATGCATGATCACTTCACTGCACGTCTACGAGTTCGATGCAGATCTTACGCCCGCCGCCTCAGGAGCCAACTTTCAATTAACCACTTTAGAAACGTGTGAATGTGTGCTTTGCGGCCACTGCTTACGGAGGGAAGTGTTCTGAAAGCCAGAATAAACCACGCAAAAAGAAATGAACTAAAGGCGACTGTGTAGGTGGTTGGAAAAGTGACTGAAGAACACTCTAGAAAAGCTTTGTTCGAAGGAGATATAACCACGTACAAGTTATTACTTAAAAGAGCGTCAAGCTGTTAATATTGCCACGAAGCTTTGTAAAGTTTGTTCATTTCCGAAGCCACCGGCAGGTGGCCTGACAACATCGCAGTCTCCTTTATTATAGTATTAAAGAAAACCAACCGCCGCTGATGATAATAAGGGGTTCAAGGGTGCAATGAAAGGCGGAAATGTATCAAGTAATGTGATGAAAATTCAACGAGGTGCTTCCTTCCTGACAACGACCATCCTTTTTGTATAGCTGTTAGCATTAAAAATATTCGAGGTTCGAGGCTTCTGCCAGTCTGCCAATCAGACGTTCCAGTTTTTTTCTTCCTCTTTTGCAATTCCTGAAGTGCGATGTATCGACCAACATGCTGTAGAAGAGCCAATCTTATTTCCCCATCAGTCAAAAATATTTCATAAAGAATTCCTGCCACACGAAAGTTGATATCCCAGCGCTCGTTTCCTATACAGTTTCTACCAGACTGCGACGAATAATGAGATAAAAACCTCAGGTAGTCGGCACGCCTTCGCACCCACACAAGTAACCACCGCAGGGATGCTCACAGGCACAACCCGCGTACGTGCGCCGCTATATATAAACACGCAAAACCAACGTAACGCCGAATTACGCAGCCAATTTTCCTATCAGCAGCACTGTATTAAATAAGAAGAAGGATGGGTAGTTGTGCAAGTTGGTAATAGTTCATTGAGGCTGGTAGAGCGCGAAACAGACGCGACAGAAAAATAACGACACAGACGAGCGCTCGTCTGTGTCGTCTTCTACTTTTCCCTTTCGTGTATTTCGCGCTGTACCAGCCACAGTGTATTACATAAGAAACAAAAGAAGACGGAACTGAAGGGCTCTTCCATGGCGCTACATTACGGCTACACGAACCGTGCAGTTACTTCCACCTGCAAGACAGTCGATCGAAGTTGTGGGAGTAATTCACTCTGGCCTCGGCGCACTCATCAATCTTCACTGGGAGCGCATTTGCATAAAAGCCTGTCGATGTAAACAGGTTCCGGCGTACCTAACTCTAAAAATGTTTTCATGCCTCACTAGTATTCATGGAGAGTTTCACGAGTTGCGCACTGACTCAGCGGGGAAGAAAAGTTAACAGGAAAAAAAATGCAGGCTGGGTTGCGTTCGCTAATTTTGTTCCAAGATAGGGGAATGTATTAAAGCAACCGCTTCCTGCAAATATGCTCTCTAATTATGCATGCGGCCGAGACTTAAAAGCGATCCCGCACACGGTCGTTGCTCGTTTACAGCGAGGCAAAACTAAGATTTGTTTTATAAGCATACTTGCCGTATATAGTAGACACATAACACCAAACAAGATGTCATTCGGAGCTCTTATGTTGTTTTCTCCTGCCTTATTTCGGCTCCTAAGTTCAAACCAAACAGAAACAGGAACGCGGCAGCGGTGTTGCAGACACCTAACTATATAATAAGGCTTGTTGTTCTGCAAGAAGGCATCCGACAACAGCAATTCAAGATTGAACTTGTTAAAATTATACAAGCCTTCCAGACATAAAAAATATTGGGAAAGATAACTGTAGGCCTTAGAAATACAGAAAAAGCCCGCGAAGATATGTACTATCGGATAGAAGAGTAATCGGCTCCCCCCCCCCCCCCCCCCCCTCCCAACCTGTTATTTGAAGTAGTCTGTACCCATGGGTCAGTTATGTCATAATTTACCATGATGTATCATTGTGCTTATTTTGCTATATTAATCTCTTAGATTACGTGGTTGTATCCGCATTTTCCAAGGAGGGCGTGGCCCCGTCAGGCACAGCTACTGCCTTTTGTCGCGTCTCCCAAGACGTTTCTCTAACGAAATATCTTGAACAAACAAACAAAAGAAAAGAAAGTTTTCGTGACGTTTGTGCGTTAGTTTCCAGGTGTGATTACGACGAATGTGTAAATGTGACGTGCCTCTGAAGTAAACTAAGATGAAATTCCATGCTCCGTGCTGTCTGTTTCTTTCTTCGTCCCTTGTCCTTCGCGCGATTACAATATGCAGACGAGAAAGGTTAAGCCATTCCTTGGAACCTACAGATATATGGATTCTTCTGACCTAGTATGAACGGCTTAACATATACAATAAGCCCTCCGCAAACTCTTTGATAAATTAGAACTTGTTGCCGGGCTAGTTTATGTATATTTTCGGTGATAAGAAAGCCCAACATAAAACGGACACAAGAGAAGTGGACAGGTTCACGCGCTTACCCGGTTAGCCGGTTAACACGCGCCGGAATCTAAGCATGCAGAAATGTTTTTAAATTTCTCAATCGAAACACTCCGCAAACTTGCGTGAATTTATTACTATTTACGCTTCTTTGCGTAGCGAAATGCGCAGATTAGGAAAAAAATTCCTGCTGCTTTCTCTTCAGTCATTCCGAAGCGGTCTCCTTAGTAACTAAGCGACTCACTCGATACTGTCTCAAGTGGCCATGGAAAGTCGCCAATCAATATTTTGGCGCTATCTGGAATACAATATCTTTAAAGCGTTTCTTACCAAAGGATTCCAATTTTCTCCGTCGTTTTTCAGTGCGTATAAAATATTCAGCGAATGCCATACGAATGGTTCTTCATATTCTGGTTTTCTTCAAGAATGGCTGTTTACCGCAACACACCCGCTGTGGGCTGCCGCGCACTCCTCTCCCTCTGTGGCTCGCTTTTTCCGTTTCTTGGAAGCACCTTCATAAGAAATTCAGTCGATGTTCCGTGCCGAGGAAATTCGTACACTCCGCAAAACGCACGCACAAACCTGCTGCGAAAAGCGTCTTTTGCGCGCCTTTAACGGCCGTCGCTTGGAGACTGCAGGCTGTAAGGTGAGGCATCGCTGTTATGGCCCTACGCACTCGATAGCGCTTGCGTACGGTGGACTGCCTACATCAAACAGCACTTGGTTTCCTAGCAATAACATTAACGAAGCTCGAGTGGGAAACAGTTGTCTGGAATGATATGGCCGGAGCCGGCTTCACGTTTCGACATTTTCCTTTGCATTGCGAGAACCTTAGCATGCGCGCGACGGGTTTTACGTAACGGCACGTGCACAGAGGCTGCCTCACGTCTTAGCGGGAAGTCGCTGGCGCGCTCTGAACCTCAGGAAGCACATAGGGAATGTAGCACGTAGTGAATGTGATTTCAAGTCCGAAGATATCTGTGTGACTGTCTTTCGTTTTTCTTATTGTGGAGTATACGTAGCCGAGATTGGACGCACAAGCAGCTATACACTTTCTACGACGGTTCTCAACTGACGAGGTTCCATTTTCATCACGGCTGCTTCGTTGCAGGCTTCTCTTCTCCCGCGGCGATGGACCACGAAGTTTCACTTCACAGCGATTTGTGTTCGCGTGCTTCCTGCGAGGACTAAAACCAAAAGCAATTTAAGACGAATTTTATCCTCTCTTCACATATTGGCCTTTGAAAGCTTTCCCCACTCAGCCTCCCCACTCAGCCTGTTTACCTTGTCGGCGGCTTTCGCTTAGGACAACCGTCGTCAAACGGATACAACGAAATATGGGCACAATGTAGGCGCCCTTTAGTGGAATAGCAGTACAATGACACCACCATCGCCTCCTCAATTGGTTTACCCTTCGTCAGGATTATCCGTCCGGGTAGTGGGAGATGCACATCTCTTTTGTAGGCTTGTCCGGCTTGCGCCATCGAATTGCTTAGGTCGATGATCTCAACACTGCGAAGAGCCATAGGCTCCCCCTGTATCATGACATCTAGCAGTTTATCTTCCCGACGTTTCCAAGGGCGACCAGAAAAATGCGCAGTATTTCAGCCCCAACTTAATTGTTGAGTGCTTACTACGTTGTCACTTCCATCAACGCTCCGCCCAAACGACTGGTCCAGCAAGAGGGCTCTAGAGTAAAGTCTCCAGAAGCCAACGCTTTCTTTCGTTAGAGATTAAGAATGGAAAAGTGCTTAACTCCAAAAGGACACATTCGCCACACTGTTTATCAGCTATACAACTCCACATGACCAGCCGGTCTCATGAAATATCCACACAGCAGAGCACCGACAAACTGAGATCTCGGGATGAAGTGGGGGCCGCAATAGTGATACCAACGTAAACAGCAGGGGCAGAATGGCCCTTCCCGAGAAAGAAAAAAAAAGATAAAAAAATGTCTGCACGACGTTCTTGCCCTGGAAATGCGTGCTTCAGAAATCCTCCCCATCACAAAGTTGTGAGAAGCTAGCATGGAAAGCCTCCTTCCGAAACAATTTGAAATTTTATCGAGGCAAGCCTCTCCGGTCACATGAGGCGCCAGCACATCGCAGCAGTAACAATGCCCGATGAAAAATTGACCCCATTGAAATCTGCAGAGGCAGAAGCAGTTAATTCAATAACACAGCTCTCAAAACAGCTCGCGGCGGAGAGGGTAGGGAAGTGCGCGGGAGGAGCGAGCGCCGTGGTTCAACTCCCGTCATTTGATGAGGGGGAACTTGACTGAGGCTGCAAAACGCACCGTGCCAAAAAGCCACGCACATAGTCTGTGTCGCGTTTCGGGCGCCTTGTAACTTTTTCATGAAAGCCGCATGCCTTGTCAGGGGTGAACAAAGGGACCATTATAGTTCATCCGCGTGACTTAATTTCTTAAGGAAGGCTCCGCCCACTAAATAAAGGCGTTCGCACAGCAATATTTTTGTTGAGAAATTTGCGCCACTGCTCACTCGAGCGTTTTTTCTTTTTTTTTTTGTGGTAAAGAAACGGCTTCTCGCTAGTTGATGGCGAATAAACAAAACGTGCAAATGTTATAGTTTGGGTCTATACGTGTTTAACGTCCCAAAGCGACTCAGGCTATCAGGGACGCCGTGGTGAAGGGTTCCGGAAATTTCGACCACCTGGGGTTCTTTAACGTGCACTGACATCGCACACCATGCGGGTCTCTAGTATTTCATCTCCATCGAAATTCGACCTCCACGGCCGGGATCTGAAGCCAAAAAGCTAAGGGATCTTCGTTTGTTTAAAAAAAAAATATTAATGTGGTTGGATTCGTGCTGCGCCGTATTTTGGTGCCATGCATTCACACTGAGCATGTTCATTAAACACACTTTTGTGCACTTCTCTCGTTGAGTCTGTTTTTCGAGGCGTCGCTCACGACAACGACCAAGTGATCAATGCCACCTTCATTATGAAGCCTCATCCACTACTCAAGCGACCTCAAGCATGACTTGACTACATAAGTTGAGACGCCACTGTATAAAAAGTAGCGGTGTAATCCGTGCTATGCCTACGCTACCTGAATGCAAGAATGCATGCGTGCAGACCCGTGTTTCGTTGCCATAAAGAAAGAACAGTTTTTGCCCAGCGCTTCCTTAGGCGATCGCGCTGTCGGACGTCTTCTGTGGTCGAAGATCTCCGTGTCACTTCTGAAGGCGATCGCGCCCTCAGTGACCGGCAGCGGTACTTGTGGAAGGTTCCACCGATCTCGACGTCATTGTGTCAGGTCATAGTAGCAAATGTAGCGCATGAAATGCTCAGAGACGAGTCAAAATAGTCGCTCCATCTCGAGTTCCAGGTTCTGGTGATAGAGACTTTCGGGCCGTCAGTGCGCACGCGCTAATTGGCCCCGCGGTGGCAGTCGTGAGCCCACGTCTCGCCCGCACGTGGCTCTGCCTGGTGCCCCCATCGTCATTCTTGCGTGCACGCCCGCGTACTGCGAGCCGCCAGTGCGCTCGAGCTGGTAGCTCCTCCGAAGTGCCACTGCCCGGTGTTACAACAATCTCCCGCGAGATTCCCTTAGTATGTAATGTTTATTGCACGTGATAGTTTAATAACCTTCGTATCTGGCCCCACTCAAATCAAACAAGCACTTACAAGAAACAGGAAACAAGAATTTTTGTACCTCGTTTCAGCAGCACTTCGTGCACTTATGCATGTCTGAAGGACAGGTCTGGGTGAACGGACAAAAACCTGACACACAGGATGTGTGGACAAAGATAAGCGCTAGTGCAGCCGTTAAGTGCATTCCTCAATTAAAATGATCGCCTCTTCTCGGATACACCCCGCTGCTTGAAAAGGCGGTCCTGCTGCCGATTTGCCGCATCAGAAGCTCTGGCCCTTCGTTGTTTCTTGCTGACGTTGGTGGCGCCGAGCCACATTGCACCACGAACCTTGTTTCGCTGCTTCTCATCCTCCTGACTTGTCTTCGATGCGGCCAACTTCATTTTATTGTGCTTCATGTAGCACCCATTCTGCGTTTTCGCCCCTTGGGCGCATTTATCGTTCCTGCGCTCTGCTCTTCTGCCATGAATCCTTCGCTTTTCAACTCTCAGCGTAGACCATTATATTGGAAGGGAACATCCCTCCGTCCCTCCATGACGCAAGCACAGGTGCGTTAAGGCGATAGCCGAGCGGTTTAAAGCGGCACACACGCTTCCGATTGAGCATCCAAAGGACGTAGAAGTTCGAATCCCGGTAACTACTACAATTACCTAAGATGCACTTTATTTTCGGGAGCTTCCGAGCGGTGTGGAATGAAGGACAAAAATTAGCGGATATGGCAAGGCGAACATTTGGGCGTTCAATTCCTGCTTTAAAAATCAGAATTTCTTATACTTTCACGTTTGCAAAAATTGCGCCAGAATACTGCACCAGATTCTAGATTGTTGCAGCTACCAGCTAGGCATATAAATATAACATATCGGACGTGCTCAAGAGCCGCAAAATAACTATCAAGTTGTGTATGTGGAACGCACAGAGAAAAAGAAACAGGGGTGCTCACTCACGCTTGCCCGCCTGCTGACATCACGACGGTGGTTTCGCAGGCCGCGCAGATGGCGACACTAGAGCACTCGACTAGCCTTATTTAGAGCCGCGGGTCCCAGGTTAGGCCCGCAAAGGAGTCTGTGCAGTTGACCCGGCCTGATCCAGAACCCAACAGCCGCATAGCCGACAAATTTCTGGCTCTCTGTGAACCGGTGTATCTCACGCCAAATGGCTGCAAAACGCATTATACTGGTCCTTTTTTGGTGTGCTTCGTTCCCAGACACTGGAGAGAAACGAGAGAAAGCAGTGAATTTTATTTATAACTGTTCTCTCAAAAATCCCGAAAGATAAATTGCGATCTGTCGTGCCGTCGAGAGCAGCTGTAACTATTAAATACGTTGCAAGAGTAGCGTAGCATATCCTAGTGAGTCTCTTATAGACGTCATTGATTATTACCGGTAACGTGAGTGTACCCTACTCGACCGTGATGGTGGATGTACTGCTCAGCTGCGGTGGTGCGAGCAGTCCGCGGTCGCCAATGTCAACAAGCGATTAATTTTAATTTCTTCCAAGTGCCCCCTCATCTACATAAATTGCTAATAAACGGGAAGAAACCTTTTTTTTTCAGCATATTTATACAAACTAGGTCAGAGTGTATGCCGTCAGTGATGCAGGAGGCCTCTTGAAAGAGGAGTTTATGCAAAAACCAGCCCTAATTGGCAAGTTGCCTAAAATTTACAAGGTCTTAATACTGCACATGCAGAAAACCGTCCACTATGAGTAAATCATCTTGGAGTCTTTTTGAGTATTGACATCACTACGGAATCGAGTGGCGGGGAAAAAAAAGCGCGCAGTTTTTAAAAATCCCATTCTCTAGGTAACAAATGCGTCGTTTGTTGCAGAAGAAATTTCTGCTTAGATATAGACATCCATAACATTGATTTTTATGAACAGAGAAAATTCTATGTTGTTGATCTCAGTGTCCCTTTTGGACGAGCAGAAGAACTTTCACTTTGAACGAAGCGGGAGCGCAAAATGACCGCTTCAACAGCGCTTGTTTTGAGATTTCCGTGATAGGCAGCACTCTGATATTATTCCCTTCACGGTGCCTCGATGCCAGCTCACCCGTTTAGGGTCAAATCCTGCCATCTGGAGTAATATACACACGGTGCAAAATTGAGCCTGGGCGCCAAAATGGCGTAGATGTCCTCACTATGAACGAAAACGGTGGGTCTGTGCACTAAGGCACCTGTATCAGTTGCCATGGAGCGCCCAGCGCCTAAGATAGATCCGCATTTCACCACACTCCAGCCGTTGCAATAATTTGCCCCTCCATAGATTCGCAGAGCTCATTTAGGGTGTGGAAAAAGTACCTTTCCAAAAACTGCTTTTGAAGCTTTACGCCTTTGTGTTTTCACTTATTCTTACGTTCCGTCAACAGAATACAGCAATAAGGCAGGGATATTTTTCTGAACTTCCAAATTAGTTGCTTATGAAAGAAGCAAATTTTTTATCCTGCAGAGTTTACACTTTTTCTTTTTTGGGTGCGTATTTATATTCTCTTCTTCTCGTGCCTACTTAAACACAGAAAATAATCATGTGCAGTTGCCCACTGGAATAGCAATGAAAAAACAAATACTCCTGCTTTTCGTTATCCAGACCCCAGAAGTGCTAATTAGCTCCTGGGCTATCATCAGAACAGAACTGACTATACTTGTTTCAAACATTAGGTGCCTGTCAAAAAAGTTCCTCGACACACCGGAAAACATTGGATGTTAGTCTGTCCTCCGAATACCTCTCAAGTTTGGTTATTCAGAAAGCTAGCTAGACGAGCCATTCACCTACAGAGTCTCATCGGTCCTTCTTTGTCGGCAGCAGGACGTCTTGGTAAAGACTTCATTAACTTTGAAAGGCTCACTTTCTCTAATTTCTGTAATAATTATCTATGTTTTTAATTGTCACTGCATAATTACCGATCCAAAGGAACAGTTTCATCACAACTACTTTGAAAGTTGAAGAGATTTGTTCAAGCTTACGTAAAAGTCTAGTGGTCGGAACGGAAAGCTAAGACTCGGAAGCCAGCCTTTCAACCACCAAATTTTTGCGCTTGAATGTCCTTGCAGATGGTTATCCTAATAAGTCACTGACCTCCACTGCGGCCTTATTTCACTGTTTTCTCGAAAGAGGCCACTTTCTTTCACCACCAAGTGGAATAGGTCGAAATACTTCTGACGTTGGCGATGCACCAGTGCACTTTGAAAAACTGGGGAGAGAAGGCAGCATCACAAGACGCGTACACAATTCCTTCTTTTGTATACGCGTCCTGTTCTGCTCTTTTCTCTCCCTAGTACCGTGCACCAACTGGCCCAATAAGCTACTCTTCTACAATACATTGAAAACGAGGTGTGAGGACAGGTTGAAATATAAAAAAAAAATTATAGAGTGAAGGAACTAGCGAACTCTCCTGGATGTTTTCGCATTTCTCGCTCATCTAAACGCAATCGCAGCGGCCGGGGTCTCATCGGCAAACTCTTCTGTATAGAAAGGAATGCCATAGCGCCTAACTCTGAGTCGTAGGCAGGACCAAGTATAGCACTGAATTCCCTTGGATGGTATTCTGCGCCGTGAAAGAGGTGATTCGTTTCTAATTTATTTTTGCCAGCCTTAGTAACAGTAGCCAAGTGGATAGCATTGTTGTTTGTTTGTTTGTTTGTTTGTTTGTTTGTTTGTTTGTTTGTTTGTTTGTTTGTTTGTTTGTTTGTTTGTTTGTTTGTTTGTTTGTTTGTTTGTTTGTTTGTTTGTTTGTTTGTTTGTTTGTTTGTTTGTTTGTTTGTTTGTTTGTTTGTTTGTTTGTTTGTTTGTTTGTTTGTTTGTTTGTTTGTTTGTTTGTTTGTTCTCTATTATTTTTCACACGACCTAGAAGTTTCATAATTTTGTGGCGGATAAATCACCTTCAGCAGTGCATCTGAATCAGGTAACGTCAGGTTAAGTTTCACTTGAGATAACCTGTCTTCTATTTGTATTAACACAACATAAACGAACGTGCGTTCATTTTTGCTCCATTCGACTCACAAGGCTACCACATGCCGTCACATGTCGCGCAGTGTTTTGTAGCTTATTTATAGCCCTTCAAGAACGTGGCTTAGAGTCCACTTTTTTTACCAACGCACCGTCGTCCTGAATTCTGAAACATTAGTTGAATTAGCAAAAGATTTAAAGCGGGATAGTTGGTCGTACATCTTAGCATAGGGGTGCGCAAACTGTATTACAGAAAGGACGACACAAGATGACAAGCCCAAACTTTCAACTAAAATTTATTTTCAACAGTGCGGGCTTTTACTTATCTAAGACAGGCATGTGTGTTTTCTTTCTTTCTTCATTTCTTCCTTCCTTTCTTTCTTTCTTTCTTTCTTTCTTTCTTTCTTTCTTTCTTTCTTTCTTTCTTTCTTTCTTTCTTTCTTTCTTTCTTTCTTTCTTTCTTTCGTCTACGTCTTTCCCTGCCGCGCCATTCCTCCCAGAACAAAATCAGAAGGCCAGATGCTGTCAGATGCGTCTGTCATATGCTTGCGAAGCTGTTTTTCGCTTCTGTATTCTTGGCCTTTTTTTTCTACATCTTCATCGCTTTCTGATTTTGCGTCGAGATAGGTAGCTTATAAAAGCACGCAGTGCTGAAAATCAATTTCTGTTTAAATTTTGCGCGTGTCGTCTTGTGTCGTTCCTTCTGTAATATAATTCGCTCACCCCTATGCTGAGAAGTAGCTGAATTAGGCCACCAAGGCGCTAGGGATTAGAAGCTATTAGTCTTAGAGCACCTGTGTGAGAAACAAGTCCTGTGCAGCACGTGGACCAAGCGTTGTCGGGAAGAACAAGAGAAAATCCCCGACACTCGATCAACACTCACGGCGGACACACGGCAGCGTTTTCCTTTCACACGCACCTTCGTCGTTCTCTTACCGACAAAAGTAGCAGGAGCCACTTGAATGTTTTCACTAATTAGCCTGGAGGAAAGCTGGCTTACTGCACTCTCCAGCCACTAAATCAAAATAAGACCCTGTGTGCAGCCAAGAAACTTGAAGTTCAGTAACCTAAAGCGCACTAGCAAAAAATATCAACACGCGCATGTGCAAGTTACAGTAGGCCCGATCAATCTTCGGAGCGACTAATTATTTGCACCGGAGGCTTCATTAAGGCTCCCTTTAACTGACTGCGGAGGAATGCCTGCCTTTGGCGACAGCGTGATGGCTTTAGGAATTTCTAAAGACAAAGAAGTTAAAGTAAAGGCGGCTGCCGCGGCAGAGGCGAGAACGGAGCAGACCTCGACAGTGAAAAATCAGCGCCGACTCGATTTTCCGCTCCTAATGACCCGCGACCGGAAATCCACGGTTCCATTAACCAAACCTTGCCTTTTGAGTGAGCGTGCGTGCTTAAACCGAGGGATTTTGCGTTGCCAAGATTCTCTGTGTTGATAACAGGACTGATGACAAGTTATGTGCTCCTACCCATGTTTTCAGTTGAAAGAAACTTAAACATTTTCCTATTTTCTGTCGCAGCAAGGAACTCCAAGTCTCGCAAATATAGATTTCATTGAAAAACACATCGTAAGGACATTGGGAAGGAAATAAAGGCTGTGGGACTTGTGCCTGATAATAACTTCGAGGCTTGCCAAGATAGTTTTTCGTTCCTCTTCTTACTATGAAGCCAAAATTTTGAGATGAAGGCCGTCAACAAATTTAAAGAAACCAATTCATATTCAGTATGGTGAACGCGACTGAAGTGAGGGTTAGAAATCCGCAGTCGTCATGGCAGCCTTTCTCTCTCCAACTAGCGCACCACAGACACACGCATTGAAAGACGATCACGCTGCCATACCCGCATCTAATCTTTAAGAGCACAGACGTGCACCGATATTCTCCAGTAATAATCACCCTCACTACATGCAGTCTCAGTGGGACGGTATTCATTTTAAATATTTCCATCTTAAGCTCTTTCCAATCACACGGATATAATAATTCAGTGCCCCCTTTGAGTAATATTCTGGAGGTAGAACAGCCACCAGCAGCCTTATGTGTTTACACGTCGTCCATCTCAGAGACCTCCTTCACAAAGATCATGCTGTGAAAAACCAACAGATCTGCGCGGTCAGCGATCGTGACCAAAAATGGCGGCTCACAGAACGTTCCTTCTATCTACGGTGAACGGTGGTGCACGCGTCGAGGTAGTGATGAAGCAGCCATAAATGAATCTGGCTGGCGTGTTGCGTTTGCTATGCCGTCCGCTTTAATGCCCAGTGCCATGAATCCGCGACTTAGCTAATGTAAGCCCCGCATTCGTGACTACGTAGAGCGTGGTTGTCCGTTTTAATGCGTGTGGGGACCTTACACCGCTCGTCCCCTGTGGTTTGCTTCCTCGCGACGAATCTTCCCTATTTACCTTAACAAAAAAGGTAAGGCACCGGCGTCGCAGCGACTCGAGCGCCACGGACAGCGTGATTGCTGCAGCGCGCGTGCAGGGGGAAACGAAGCTCTGCTCGGCTTAGAATTCCGGCGTGCACTGACGTTCAAGCGCGGCGCTCCGCTCTTCGCCAGCGGAGCGAGGCCTCGTGGTTGGATCATTATCCCGTCAGATCGTACCGTCCGACCTCAAAGTTTCTCCTATACCCTAGCATAGACGAACGCTCGCTGGTAACTGTGCAGGTGAGTCGGACGTCCTCGACTCCTTAGTATTTTGTTGCTAGCTGGCGTTATTGTTGTTGTAGCAATATATGGCTTGTTTGTGCCAGCCATCGTGTCATTCCTTTGTTCCCTCAGAGCAAGGCCCGCCGTGGTCGGCTCGCGCTCGGTAGCGCGCGCGATTACGGGGTGAGGTGCCGGCGGTTTTGAATTGTGTCAGCCGCGGTTAAACGGGGAAAACGTATATATCCCCAATCAAAACCCACATGCGATAGCACTAATACTCCCGTTCTGCAGAAAGTCCGGCGTTGTCGTCGATTGAGCCACGTGACCTTGTGACGTCATCACTACCTGTCCCCTGGATTAAATCGTGGCAGTTAAAGTAATTATTGGTTGCGAGAGGTTGCTGGGGCGTGGAACCTGGGTCGCACAAGCCCCACCGGTGGCAGCACCTGCCATCGCAGGGCAGTGGCGCATCGCTAGGCAAACCGCTGCACCACGGCGCAGGGAGTGGTATGAGTATTCCTAGGGATCTATGAACATAAAGTTGAGAATGACCAATTCTGCATATATGCGCATTAACGGTATCGCTTCATACCCTTAAGACGCAGCTTAACGCGTATTATGACTGCTATATTGCGTTCAACTGCTCGTAAGCTCTCATTTTGTGTGAATTCTAACCGGCAGAATAGAGAATTTTGCGGCATGAAATATCCTCACTCCCCAAGCGACCACAAGGACTGGCTTTTCTTCGTTACCAGTCGCTTAAAACGCTCGTGCTCGGCTAAATAACTTCCTCACTTCTTGTTAGTTGCACTTTCGCAGCAATGGGCATTCGCGCTTCTTAGTAGTCTCTGTGCGATAAAATATATTCGTACTCAATGTGCTGGAAATTCCCGGCTTTCCTCTCGCGTGTACGATTTTCATCAAGCATTAAGGCAAATTCCTCTTGTCGAAACGTTGGCTAGCGGACTGAGGGTCCCCTCAACCCTTTTTTAACTTTGTTTTGGGTTATGGAGCCCGTCAAGATAGCGTTGGTTACGTAAAATGCACTGAATGCCCAGTGTAGCAGATAGGTGACATACAAATTTTCCTACAATTCAAGCGGCGCCAATAAAGTTATAACTGAGTGTTTCATTATCACTGTATTAGTTCGCACAATAGAGCAATTAGGAATTTTATGCAAGTCTTTCAATTAAGTCATTAAAGCGTTACAGTAGCTGCTGTAAGCGAAAGACATGGGCAGCAAATTGGTTCCATTTTGCACCATGCACGCTAGAAGATTGCTAATGTTGGCTTCTGTAGCCCTCAAGTTGCTATACTGTAAGCAAGCTGTATCATTGTATTCTTTACTTTTATTAACATCTTTTAGAGCGCAACTCTTAAGCGCCCGTTTGTGGGCCGTGTCACCGCCGTCGGTGTAACCGCACCAAGCCATAAATAAATAAAAATAAACATAGCCGCGCCTAGGATTATAACCCGCGGCGCGGCGAACAGATCAGCTTCGCTGACCACAGCACTAGAGCACTATGCTATCGCCGCGGCCGGTCACGCCTCACGTTAAACTGCAACACACTCTCGCACTGTAACTGCACACCATCGTCGTCTTCTACTAATGCTGCCATCGAACTAATGTACAAATTCTCGCATGCCGTGCATTGCACATCGTCGCCTTCTTCAACTAATACTACTATTGAACTAATATCGTCGCCAGACATGCCGATGACCCAGCAAAGCAAAACTATGTGCCTACAGAGCCTGAGACAGACATACCTGAGCTCCAATTTCGCGTTAGGTAAAATGGTTATCGTCCATAGAATTTTTGCCGTTCGGAAGGTTACCTGTGTTTCAAGGCAGGCTTTTTTTCTTTTCAGAAGGCAGTTGTTCGTGCCAGAAAAAAAAGAGGTATCCAATGAAAAAGAACAAACAATGCAATATCTCACAACCGCAGCATCATCAAATGCGAGCTTTTGCCGGGAAGACGCGAGACTCAAGTCAACTGCCTAAACACCAGATATAGGAACAGATTTTAAACTCTTAACATGCACAGTACCTCACTGTGATCGAAGACGGCAGTATGACCGAATATATGTAAATAAACGACCAGCGCATTGTTCGAAGGGCGAGCCAAGTTTAGTTAAAAGCCTTTGTTTTTTGTTTTTTTTTTAGAACTGAGCCAGATCCATCTTGTCAGAAACCGAGAAAAATGTGGAAGGTTTTTAACTACAGCAACGCACTCAAAGATGTTATTTAATATGCTCTAAGATGCTAGTTATATGGCCCGTTTAATTTTTACAGCTTTTCAGAGGAAATACCTACAGGTGAACTCACAATCACAGCTGAACTTCACTTAAATTCGGTGCATGAATTCGGCCCATTTCGAAAAAAAAAACTCCACAAAGAAAAACCAGCCTTAGGAGCCCGTGGAATTCATCCTACCGCGGCCGAATCCTGGCGTGCAAGGGTGGCATGAATTATGCAACAGGAGGAGCTCAGAAAGACGCCAGCTCATCGATGATCCTTCCCAGCTCATTCTTTTCTAGCACAAATCCTCCCAGAGAGTCATGCTACGAGCATTCGTCGCCAACGGCTGGAGCGGCCTCAGACCGCGGCTCGATGGACTGCGCAGGTAACGTTTACCCGAAGCTCGGATCCCGCTCCTGCACTATTCCCCCTCCCCCACCAGTACCTGGCTGATGTATTTTTTGGCCTCACGGTCCTGGTATTGCGATTTTCGGAGTGTCGCCTTTTTCCTCTGATATGTAAAATATTTCGAGCATTCTTGTGGCGCATTTATGGTCGTTGTTTCAATGTGTTTTTTAGGAGGGGGTAAAAAAAAGCATGAGCAAGAACATCACAAGATTTATAAACATGCTCCTTAATGCGAAACGAAGCACAGCAGTGATGTTCAGAGGAGCTAAGGTAGAGAGATAGTGCAGCCATGCGTAAATTGCTTGGTTGACCCTCTACCATTTCTTTGTCGTATCTTTTTAGCGCGACTTCTTTGAATAAGATCATTCATTGAAAATTTTCAGGCTGTATAGCAATAATCTAAGACTTAAGCAACTACCTATGCCTCATCGGTTTCTAGGGACCGTAGTTAAGGGCGCAGTAAAATCAGTCCCTTGGTGGTAGTGAGAGCCTCGATGCGCTGGCTTAGATGAAGAAGAGGTCAGAGGTTATTTGTGATGGAAACCGAAAACTTTTATACAACTGTTAACATGAGCCAATACAGCTGCGACACTCTGCGGTCAGCCTAGCCGGTCACCTAAAGTTGAAACAAGGAACTTTGGCTCCCATTTATGAAGTCTGGCGCGCCATCGCCAGCCTTCAGTAACAGCAAGAACTTCCCGCGCTCAGTGTGCCGGGTCAGAAGGCAACGAGCCCCCGTCTAAGGTGCGTGGGACAGTAGAACCACCACCCTCTCGGAAGAACCCCCAAAAAAAAATCTTCGTCTCCTCTGACCTTCCCCTAACCACTCCCAGCTTTTGGGGACAAAATGGAGGTAAAGAACAGATGGGAAGGCGAGTGCACGTGGCCTATCTCATCGTGGTGAATCCCCTGCAAATCACTCATCAGTCGCGTACATGAGCGCTCAGAAGAACCGACTGCACCATGACAAGATAGAGACGCACTCAAACACGTCCCCATTTGGTTATCTGTCATCCAAACATCTATTGCGACTTTGAAGCTGTTTTAAGAAGGCTGCAAATCAGGCTGTTGTTCCCTGACTCCATTTTCGCGGAATAAGTCATGTATTAGAGCTCATAGAGCGCTCATCCATACATTTCCAAACATGTGATATGACACTGTGTTCAATTCGGAATCTTTTATTTTCCTTTCGATTACACCGCTCCTATTCTAGTATTCGTCAGCACAAAAATAGCAAAGAAGGCGTACACTGTTAAAGGCTTTACCACGCTCGATGACAAAAACCTTCATTCTTGAAAGTGCTCTCACTACACTAAACTGAGTAAGCGGCATCACAGGCTCGGTGGTGGCAAGAGACCAAATACCGGGCCACCATGATTTCTCCTTTTTCCAAGCTAGTACCAACTGGTCATTACTTAATCTGGGGAGCATTTAAAAAGTTTCCAGTAGGGTGTGTAGTTCTTCGGCTATCGATGACCGGTCACTGGCTTCTTTGTGCTTCTATCAAGAACGCCTCAAGTTCTTTCTGAAAGCCTGAGAGGCTGGCGGGTCATTTCCTTCCAACTTTTCGCTGCACCTTATCACCTTCCGCGAATCACCATAGCCGATAACATGTAATATTAAAATGCTGATCGGCCCGGCACGTTGATTACCCGGTCGGGGTTACTTGTTGTCTAGTAGCAATGAGCCTGCTGCAAAGCACAAGTCGCTTCCACTGGCAGATAGTCGCGCTTTTTTTGTGGCGCAAGCCATGCATCTCGCTAAGGTGTTCACCTTTGACACCTTCATTCATTTTGCCGAAAAGGTGCTGTAAAAATCCACTGTTGTGGCCTGATGCTTATGAAATTCAACAGCAGCTACTCACTAACTTTATTTTATCTTGTCTGCTTCTGTGCACCTGTAGGAGAAAGTTCACCGACCGGATTAAAGTCTGCGCAGATTTCCTCCCGTCATGTCAGCTGCTTTTGAATGTCATTCATCCTGTTGTCATTCATCCTATTGTGAAATCCGCAGCTCGCCTCATTAAAGCTAGCCTGGAAATCAGGAACCTTGATGCTGGCGTCCCCGTTTTTCCTTTTCTTATGGCGCGTGCTTTAATAGCAACGTTGATGGCTTCTCGGCATTTCAAGATATCGTGCACTACACTTTGCAGGGTATGAACAGACTGATAAAGCTCACATTAGGAGGCGTCCATCTCACCAGCGCGCCCAGATACTTCTTCCCTTTTTCCAACCTATATCCAAGTGCGCCTATTTCTTTCGCTGCAATTAAAACAAAAGTGAGAATTCTTAAATAAAGTGCTTATATTTCTACATCTTTTTTGCTAACCTGCTAACCTGGGCTTGCAAACCTTTGCTATCCTGGGCAGAGCTAACCTGGGCAATCAAGCGGAAGTAATGATATCCTAGGTAGAATCTAGCAGAGGAAATAGGCACGAGCAGATCATATCATCCGAAGCTAAGACAACCGATGGTTCCTTGGGGTTATAGAGTAGATTCCACGAGAAGGTAAACGCGCCGGGGGTGGCAAATAGGTTGGGAAGGTGAGATTAGGATGCTTTCGGGGATAATGCTCCGCAACTGATTCAAAACACAAGTTAGCAGCAGATCGCTGGCAGTGTCCTCCGTTATGGAGTGGAAGTAGTCGGGCTGATGGTAATGATAATATTTACAACACGTACCTTTTACTCGATCTTTTTTCTTTACATTCCGCGTCAGTATAAAATCCACGCAACATAAGCGCTGAGCTACGGTATACTCAACACGCTGCACCCTCACAACAAACCTGAAAGCTGGTGAGTCGATGTCGCTTCAAAGGCCCTCAAAAGTGCTCCTCTGCTCAGCCACTAGACGACCATCCCACGTGACGCCTTTCGCATGTGTCAAGCGTACAATTGGCTGACCCAACTGGTGGCAAATCACCCCAGCAAGAACAGCTGAGGGCTCCCCGCGTACCACAGCAAACAGCGGGGGTGGACGCGGCTCTGCAAGACAGGCGGCCGAGAAGTGCTTGCCAAGAGCGGATGTAGAGCGTCTATCCATAGAGGCTTAACGCCACCGGCAGCCACACTCTCTCCGTGGACGCTCCGTTGTGCGTGACAGGACTAGCTGTAAACGCCGCCAAGTCGAGACTGCAATGGACAGAGCTGGAGGGAGGGGACTCTGAGCGCAAGCAGGCAAGCTTTCGGTAGAAACACTAGAGGAAGAAAGCAAAGAAGGAAGAAAAGAGGAAGTAGAATAGGGCAGGAAATCGACTGTGTCGCGTTGTTCTCCTTGCTTCCAGGCCTCGCGCACGCTTCTGAGGTGCAGGCACCCTTCTGAAGAGGTTGAGGGATCCTAGTGTGGCAGGCCGGCCATTTTGGGAAGGAATTCACTCGCACCGCGAGTGCTTTTGAACGAGGGTGAACCACTTCAGCGAAGAAGGGAAGTGCCTCGCTTCAGGGCGTTCCTAACGAAGACAGGGTGTCTCACGCAGCCGCCTATACTATGGTCCTCCTACATTGAGAATCTAGCACCGTTCCTTCGTGTTGACTACGCGCTCCCCTCTTTTACGCTTACTACCTATTTTATGTCTTTTAAGTATGTATTATTTTCTCAGTGTGGACGCGTAGTGCATCGCGCCACCTGAGGAGATTTTTATTTTGGTGTAGCAAAGAGCCAGATCTTTAAAGCATGGCCATGACACGGCCGTGTATTAGATGTTCGCTTGTACGACTTGTAAGAATTATTGCTAAATGAATGGAATAAAGGCTGACCTCACTGTCTATGGCATAACGCTGAAGAAACCAGGCGTAATCAGGAATAATATCGATGCAAACTTTATCAGCTTAATAAATCTTGGGGGCCTTCTTTGTGATTCTTTAACTAAAAAGTGCGATGGCTTTTATGTTGGCCCTTTGGTGTCCACAAACAGTGTCTAATGCTCTTCTTTAGATTTTCCTTCGAAAGACAACTCCCTTCGAAAGACAACTCGCTCTTAGGGATTGGCAAAAGCCATGACAGGTACGTTATATCTCCCTTGCAATACTCAAACTTTGGAAGACGATGTCGGTGTTCTAGGAGCACTTGGTGAATTTCACTTCCATCGCGATCCTATAGCGCGGAAGCTAACGGGAGTCTTTCATGTTGGGACATTAGAATTAAAATGTGCCGGCAAGTCTCAGTTGCTCTCAACACTTGAAATGGAGGCTGCCGTGCCTCTGCAATAACCAGAGTGCAAGCAGTCACTTACGGGGTACCGAAACACACTCGAGAGCCTCTAGTTATCAGCTTCTGTAAGCGCCCTTCCATGGTTCGTGAAAGGCAGTGCACTATCGGTGCAAAGCACGCAACTTTTCGTCGTATGGGAGTACTGCGCATTTTGAGCAGAGGTGACGTCGAACTGCCCCAAGGCGAACCAGTAAGACTGCAAAGTACATTTACCACTGTATTCACCCGCTCTTAGGGTTTTTTACCTGCCCAAGACAGTTGTTGCGTGAGTACTATTCCTAGAAAACGATGCTGCTTAACAGTATTCAACGGTTGTCCTTCTAGACAGGCGGAAATTGTTTGGCTGTTTTCGGGTGAAAGGCAGCACTGCTATTCTCGCATGCGAAACCAGCACCCCTCTTACTTTTTAAAAATGGTCTATGACGTCTAGGTAACTTCCTAAGAGTTGCTGAACGAAACTCGTAATTGAGCCAGAATACCAAATGCAGACATCCTCAGCGTACAGCGACCACTGCAAACCAGGTGCGAGCCGACGTGGTTAATCCACCATAACACAGGTAAAAAGAAAAGGGCCCAGTACGGTGCTCTGTGGAACTCCTCTTTACTCCTGGTTGCAAGTTACCCAACCAGAGCGTGTTTTCAGTAGTATTTTCCGAAGACTATAGGAGCCACGTTACCGACCACTAACGCATTTCCACTTAAATTACATTTCGCAGCGCGCCTCACATTTAAATACGAGGCCAGCTTCGCTCTGCCACTGCCTCTTTGCCTCGTTAGTGTACGTGGGGATCTTATAGCCCAGTGATGTCACCGCTCCTGTTTTTTTTTGTCTGTTCTTCTGTGTTTGCTGCCCCATGGGAAATCTTCACTTCGGTATGCAACGGTTCTCTACACTATTCGTCTTCCAAAACCAATAGTTCCTGCACTTTTTCCTGTGAACGGTGGAATTGCGGTTCAAATGCGGCGTTATAGCACAAACTGCGTCATCGCACGTGGCGCTAGTGTCTTCTTCACCACAGCATATGAAGCCCTTTGCTTATTTGAAGGTACACGTAGAGCAGAAATATTTCACGTGCGCATAAGATCCTAACTGTAGTTTCTACAAGTTAAAACCCGTTGAGACCAGTTGTCAGTTCGCCCTGTTTGTGGTGTCTTCGTTTTGTCTCGTCCGCAAAAAGCTGAGCGCCTTGCTACCATGAGTTATCCCATTCAGTAACGCGTTCGAGTAACGCGGTCTTACCAGGCGGGCAAAAGCGAGGTTCTTTCCCTGCTTGAAAGCTTCTCGATAGCGTCGACACGGCAGCCATTTATAACGGTGTGGAGGAGAGGTGCAGAGTCGGCACCCGTGCTATGCCATACAGGATACTGGTGACAACGACTTTCGTACGCAGCGCTACACCCAGAGGTGCAAGTCAAAGTGAAACGTAAGAGATGTTCGAGTTCGGGGAAATGCCAGAAAAAAAATGCATTCAATTTCACTCTTTTGGAACGGCGCCATTCGTAAGGCGCCCTACAGTCCGCAAGGCTTCTCTCATGACTGATTAGAAACAAGGCCGGTCTCATGAAATCGTGACTAGAAATAATTAGGACATTTCGAAGCAAAGCAATTTTGAAACTGAAGTAGTGCTTCACCGCAAGCTTGCTCTTAGTGCGGAAAAGCAACCTTTGGCGTGGAACAATCCGGCTGGTATGGGAGCTTGGAAGCAGCTCTTCTTTCGAATATCCATGTTCCACACTATACGTACCGAAACAACCATTAGCGAAGATGATCGCCGCCTTGTGCTCAAGGCGTGCACAGCCTTCGTGAAAAATACTCAGCCCACATGATTTATCTGTGGGTCTACCTGTATGGGTAGTTTTGCATCGTTAGCGTTTCAAATCCGTCGAAGGGGAGATCTCTCGTACTCAACTCCCCGAACCTGAAGATCTTCAGCGCTACTAGAGAGTTCTAACGCAGTTATTAAAGGAGAACTCATTCGCCTGTGTAATTTTTACGAAGGTTGTACTACGTCGCAGTGGTGACGCAGTACAACTTCGCCGACATCGGCCAGTGATGGCGACACACGTATTTCATATTTGGGAGACTTTTCTAGCTTATAAATGCTCCGGCTTCTTTGTGAAATCAGCGTCTTTGTCGTTTGAGTCCGATAATCTGTCGATGCAGGCCAACTTGAATTCGCCGTCAAAGTGTCTTAATGTAGCCACGCTTAGGGCACAAATACCTTTTCTCTTCTAGGCTTTTATGACAGGAAATTAAATACAGCTTACGCCGTTTCAATTACAAATATAAGCGAGGCATCTGGAAATTCCATGCCTAGAAACTCTAGACAAGCGTATTTTTCAACGGAAGTTGTTTATGAAAGCAATTTATTCATAGATCGTAAGATTTCACGGTAACAAATTTATATAACCGCAGATATCCCCTCGGCAGGTTTACATCTTTGTTTTTTTTTGGTATTAACGGTTTCGCTATCGTTAAAAATGATCCCGATTGGTTTTCTATGGCAGCCTTAACTACTCGATGCTCGCGATGAACAAACTTTACAAGAAAGATCACCTCTAATGTTCTCATAATAGTACCTTGCGATATTCTACGGCTGCCTCACAATCAAAACTTATGTCGCAGAATCCTGGACTTGTAAGCTTAAGGCCCGTAATTAGCGCAATGATGCAATCCACACTGCAAGAGAAAAGGTTTGGGCAATCTACTCCGATTTAAAAATGCATAACGCACGAAGATTAAACAGCATATAGCGCAGTGAGACTGCCTGAACGCCTAATTTGGATGAAGTACCTGAATACTTCCAAAATTAAGTATTTTCTACTTTCTGCAGCTTGTACACCTGTTCGCGCGGATAAAAATGAAAGTTTAGATACTAGAATTTAAAACACTTAGCTAAATCGCTATGATATTGGATATGTTTCAGAAATCTTACTTACAATGCATAATTCCAATTCATTACCGCTTATATGCGGCCAGAATTTTGAATTACAAAGCAAGTTTGCAGAAAACCCCAGCCAACTGCGCAAAAAATTGAAAGTGCTCAAACAATTTCGTTTTCAGAATGTAGCTTTTACGCGCACCGTTCCTGCGTTGTCGTCGTCGGCGTAGTCGGCGTCGGCGTTGTTGGCGTAACAGGTTGTCCAAGCATTCAAGCGAAACGCCAGCTGGAAGGTGGCTGCCACGGTAAGATCTCACAGTGTGGCTAGCAGCGTAACGCGCCACCAGCCACTACGCGTTGTCATTGTCGGCGTAACACGCCACCTGACAAGTCACAAGTCGCCCTCTAACCATACAGAAGGCAGGTGGTAGCAGAGGGAAATGCCACCGGCCACGGCGAAAGCATAGGAATGGACAGTGGAAGGTGGCTCCTGTCACGGGAAGATCCCGAAGGGTGGCTAGCAGCATACCATGCCACCTCAGGTGACGTGTGAAGAGCTCCGCTCAAACTTCGCATTACCGACTACCGTAACCGTCTGTCAATTTTATTTTATTTTTCGCAAGGGCTCAGCAAGCTTTTAGTGTTTTTTTTTTTAAGAAAAACGCGTCAGTGAAACATTCCACTCGTAAATTGCACACACACACACGCACAAAAGTTCTTTCATGAATCCAAATAAATATAAAATGACTTCAAAAAGTAAAGTAACTTTATTACTAGCCGAAACTCGATAAATGAAATATCAGTAAAGCGGAAATTTACAGGGATGGCTAAGAGTCTCTAGGCGTCCGTATAAGTTTTTGAACGTTGTAGTGGGACATTTTACGAAATCCCCCGAGCTGAAAATTTCTAGAGGCCAAGGAAGAGTCTATTCGTCATCTGTGAGGACCTCGGAAGCTTCACAGGCGCCGTAAGTGGCTCCCAATTCGGCTCAAAAACAGACCCTGTGATCTACGAACCGTTCCTTCACCCTTCATCTGTGCAACTGTCACGTAAAACATGATTAATGTACATGCGGTAGAAAAATAGCTAAAGTTGCTCGTTCGTCGCAGCGCACATAATACACAGGTGGTGAGCTGCAGAACAAATCTTAAATTGATTTCCTGCTCGAACACAAGGGACAGCTAAAAGCACCGCCTAGTGCGACTCAAGTCTCCAATAGAGTGCGAAGCGCATCTGGACGTTTTGTGAAAAAGGCAGCAAGATTTGAAAAAATTAAAGCGCGACTGCACCGTCTATTCGCTCCCGCGTAAGCTGCATATTCTTACCACATCGTTATTGACTGATTTTTTGTAAGTGAAAAATTCTCATGTGACTCACAGCCATCCTCGTCAAGTGGCAGGGTGAGCATGAAGTCGCGCTTCTACAGCACGGCGTTAAAAGCACACAAAAAATTTCAAGCCAAATTTTTCTTCAACTCATATTTCACGGTTGCAATGCTAATCGATGTGAGCGAGACAGGTTTCGCTATTTAGGTAGAAGAGAGACAGGACGGAATTCAAGGAACGGGGTGCTTCCCGTCCTGCGAATGTCTAAGAAGTGCAACCCGTTTCGCTCATGTCAGCATGCACCAAATTGCCTGACAACGCATACTGCTGAGAAGCCGCGCTAAGTACGGATGTTTCGGCTGCGTGGTCACCCGTCACTCGGCCACTGATGTGCGTCATCTCTGAACTATTTCCAAAGGCTCATCATCTGCCCTTGTTAGCCTCAACATGCCGACCACTAGCGAACCCATGGAGGAGCTGGACTGCCTGAAGAACGCTCTTCAGCAGCATTAAACAAAGCTGCAAACCGTAAACCTATTGCTGCTTTTTTTTTTTCATCAAATTGGCAGACGTTTCTTCATTTGATGAAAAAATGCTTTCTTCATAATATGAAACCTTGAAAAGCGTTTCAGTACATGCGGGGCAATAGTTCTTTATAAAAGTGCAAGTTACTTCTAGGCACAGCATTCTTTATTACAACTTCGAGTTTATTCGCTGTCTCGTAATGAATTCAGCTAAAAAACATTAGCCAGAAAGGACACGCAAACTTCATTTTCCTGAATCTGGCCCTACTATCGCACTTGCTCATAGCGCCCGACAGGGCAGCTGAAAAACAAGAGACAATTTTGCTTCGCATATGCGAATACAGGACAATTTGGATGGCTCATCAATTGATTATTTATTTCTTTTTTGCCCCATATCCCATTGCACTAGGCCTTGAATAGATGTGCGCTGCAGGAAGAATACATGGTGTGCCACGCGCCGAGAAGAATGCAGAACGCTGTGAAATGGCAACACGACTTTAGACAGACGAAAACACAAAATTCTCACGCACATCCGACATGAAAGCTTGCCGAAAACCGGTCGAATAAAATGAGGTTCCTTCCTAAGAGACAGAGGGGCACGGGTGGTATGACGACGAGCAGGACACCGAGAATACAAATTGTAAAATATTGAACAAATGCGGAATCGGTGGGCGGCCTACGCAAAGACACCGCAGCCGCGGGCGCCTCGGGACGAAAAGTGAGAGGAACCCTTTGAAGCTTCGCTTTCCGCCCACATCAGCAGCTTGCAGGACACGCGCTCGCGATACGTCCTCTTTTTTTCCGCTGTCGACAGCGAGCAAGGAAGGAAGGCAAGAAGAACGCGTTATCAGCTTAAGCAGAGTGGTATTCGGGCTTCGCATCTCAACAAGCTTTCCATCTGAACAAAGACGCGGACTGCCGCACACGCTTTGGTAAGCTTTTATCTCCGCCCATGAAAAAGTATTCTCCTCAGGACGCGTTGTTCAAGACAGCTGCAGGAAAGGGATTTAAGGGCGTTCCGCACACGGAATAAAACTTGTTTTGCGCTAGAAATCGCCTCGGCTCTGTGTCTCCACCGCCCCCCTCCCCGTCCAACACTAACACACACAGCCTCGCCCCCAAGAAAGAAGTAAGGACAGTGCTGTGATGTCAATTGCAGTCAAAAAGCTTCGTGCGCCTCAGTGTGAAGCTGACAGCCACACGGACAGTTAACGCAGATGTACACGGCAGCAAGGACAGGAAAGGGAACTGTACTGTCACACGACTGCATCATTAGCGTTCACTACATCGCTTGATCGTTGTAAACTGTATTGAGCATACCGTGCTATGCAAGGCAAAAGAAATGTTCTCCTTAGACAAAGCTGCTTCAGTCGCACCTCTGCCTTATATGATTATCTGCGCGGTACTCATTGCAGCGCAAGCCTTTTGAACTGAGCTACAAGAGTGATAGCACCCTGACTGGCTGGGACGCGGCAAACGAAGTGCCGGGGCTGCCTACGCCAACACGTAGACGCAAAAAGCCAACCCATAAAGTCAAGCCAAGCACACAGTGGCCTCACTCCCGGTTATCGCAATGGAAAGCCAGAGTTTACTAATCAAATATTGACTACCGCCACCTAGTTTAGGCCACCACATCTAAACCGAATCAACACAAAAACTGCAATTGTTCAAAAAAAAAAGCTGTCAGGCTTACCGCAGATGGTATTTTTAATGGCCATAAGTCTGGTTTGTTTACCAAATATGAAGTAATTTGTGCAAATCTCTATCTTCAGTATCGTTCATTATAGTACCTAAAGTTTTATTCGGCACTAATTAGCATTTTTTTGCTTAATATTGCAATATTAAAGCCGAAGAAAAATTTGTACAAACCAGATCCACGGAAAAATGGTTACTTCCATGCACTAGAACAAATTACAGTAAACACTTAATTTCCTTATATCTGATGTTTTAACCACTCCGAATCCATCCCATTTAGCGTGTGCAACTTCCTGTGACATTATTTCAGATTGTGTCTTGCAAAAAAATCTTTATAACCTTTAACTATTGCAGTGTGTATGCGCATCCTTTTGCTGTTCCTGTTATCAACGCCCAATCAGTGTGTGCTACAAAAAGTATACTTTGTATGACAATAATATGTTTTGCAGGCACCTCGTTCATAATTCCCTATGATTACTGTACTGTGCATGAGGATCTTTTCTGCTGTTGTAATTGGCTACCAGTGTGCTCGGGTGCGACCCGCTTCAGCTGCATGCATAACTTTTTTTTTTCGCGTGGCCTTTATGAAGGCCAGAGGCATTTGCAAGGTATTTTATTGTCTTTTTACCTGTGGCCTATCCTGAACATTTCTGCACATATGGAAATTGAGTGTTCTTCTTCAAGTGCTCACGATCGGCTAAGATCTGCTAAGATATTCGTCATTAACACACTGTTCAGGGCTGTCTGGTTTAACCTGCCCTGCTTTTCCTCCTCAGCGCAGAATTGCGTATTGGAACGTAGGTATTTCATGACTGCCATGACTCCCTTAATACCGAAAACGCAAGTCTTTGCACTCACCGAAGTGCAAATTACGCTCCTTCAAGTCAATGTAAAGGGCAAAGGCCACCGCGCTTTACTCAAGTAAACGTCGGCGGAAGCCATTGCCGGGCTCTCGACAGACGGCTTGTTCGCGTGAAAAGTTGTCAGGAAAGTGTGTTTTTGTGTGCATACTGAATGCCACGGCTTCTAGTTTATACGCGAGATATGGTCACGCACGACGAGTAGCACAGCTCAAGCAGCAGCCATAAATCCGGTTCATTCCAGTTCAGCGGAACATCGCCCTAATGTGCAACCAAACAAAACATCATGGTAGTTCTGAGAATACAATAGTGCGTTCCCACCAGTGAAACTTGGTGCTGAAAATTGAGCTCTCTGCGCATAAAACTCAACCAGGAAATACCGAGGCGGCTGCAACAGGGTAATGGCATTGTTCAGTGTGGTACGAGCAACGACGTCCCTGCTGTCACAGCCACTCACTCCAGGGATTCCACGGTTCAGGAATGCTTGCCGCTGACCACCCTGGGCCCTGAAAAGCACGGAACGACGCGAAGCCGCGCGCCTACCAAGCAGCGGGTGAGTAGAGCCATGGAGAAGCCAGTGCACCCTTCCTCCCCAAACATACTAGCCGGTGTGATTGCATGTATGCCTAGCATGTGTGATCGTAGAGCAGCATGTATGGGTCACTCTGTCTACAGCTCAAGTATAAGCAATTCCAGTGTGATTTGTGCCAAGTGTGGCTCAAGAGACTGCTTACCTGCCTAGCGCTATCAGCCCCACGACTGGCGCCGGATCCCGTACTGGTATCGAAACGGGCAGAACAGCGCGTAGTTCAGCCCGTTTAGTTAATTCCAGAGGAACTGCCCCTGGGTGCGTCCGCTTGAAGCACTCGCCGAAAGGAACACCAAGTTTTCTCGGTTTTCAGCTTGACGGTGGCGACTTAGCCAAGCCAATGCTTACGACCAGGCGGTGAAGCTGGCTCAAGAAAGTAAATGTATACACTACCTTCCTTGGCGCATTCCAGGTAACAGGACGCCTATAAATGAAAGACAGCCCCCTATCATTCTCTATCTCGATTTAAGATTCCGCTAACGACCTCGGGAATTATTTTTTTTTTAGTATAGGATAAGCAATGATACTTTCGCCCCGGGAGAAGCCAATTTAGGTGGCGCTCACGCCTTCCCATCTGGTAGATGCTGCGAGGATACCATTTGCAGCCTAGCCCAGTGTGCAAGCTATGCGAAAAAGTCTCAAGGTTACCACTGCTGTACTCACTCTGTCTTCGATGTTGTTTCTCTTTTATGTGTAATTCATGAGCAGCCATTGGTCTCGTGGTTGCTAGCGATATAGTTACTAGCTACCGCACGTTTCAGAAGCGAGAGGTATCAGTTCGCGCTTTGAAGTCGGAAATTCCATCAAAATGCTAATTCGCTTTCCCGTGAGAGCCTCGACACATTGCAGGTGCTCGGGAATGGCTCCAAAAAAGGAAACACGAAGACGACGCAGCACTACGGCGCTCGTTTCTACTCCTGAAAGCTGAGCTTTTATTTCGGTAGTTTCTGTGCGGAAATTACCGAACCTTCTGCTGCGGCGCTCAAGCTTGCTTTGGGCAGATGCAGGTGTAACGCGCTCTTCAGGATGCTCTCGTAACACACTTCCTTGTAGACTGCGCAGCGTTATATTAAGGCTAAAGAATGTTCCCAAGACGCGGCGCTTGCTTCAATTCAGAGGGAAACCTTTCCTTTCTGAAAGGAAAATGAGAACGGGGGGAGGCACGCTTTCTTCTGAGCCGACAGAGTAATTGAGGAAAAACTCAAGGAAAAGGGAAAGCAAGGAAAGCCTACGCAACTTCTGTGCCCTAGGACAGCTCTCTCTCTCACTCTCTCTCAATCATTCAAAAGCGCTGGTCACACATCGTAATTAATGTGATTCTAGGCAGTCTACGACCCGGGTATAGCCTCTGTACTCTCGATAAGCAAGCACTGGACCAGAAACGGAAGTCAAGTGAGTATAAGTGACTCCCACGAAGATTTAACAACCTGTCCGTGTTCCCAAATTTAAGCCGACCGTTAAATTATTGACCGAGCGCAATTTATTCGCAGTTATATTATTTTTTCGTCATTCATGCGGAAATGTTACCTGCAGAAAATTTGCGGCAGATTTCACTTCACTTTTTCAGTGTATCGAGGTAAATCATTAATCACGTTCATTTTTTTTATATAAAAATATCTCAATGCCTAATACAGGTTGTGTGCCAGGATAGATGCCACGCTGCACGGTTACGTACTACATGTCATCTGTAGTCAAGGGTTTGACGGCATACCGTCTGGTCAGGAATCATGGTGATGAGAATTGATGGTCACTGGCCAAAGTCAATAAAGATGGAAAGACGTTTCGGGAGCGCTACGGCTCTCTTGTTCACTATGAAGCAATCGGCGCACGGATCCGTCCTTTTGTAGCACTCAGTAGCGTTTTTAATGATTTAGCATAGATAGGATGTAGAGTCCCGTCATTCCTGTTTAGTGTGTTAGACGATGTCTGTATGATAAGCGGCTCAACATTCTGCCGTGCTGATGTGTTCTTTTCTGTTGTCAATATCTTTACTTGATCCAAGTTAATCTCGTGGCCGGATTCTTGCACATGCTCGGCGATGGCGTTAGATGTTACTTTCTGGTTCCGGACGTCGTTCTGGTGCTCTCTCAGGCGTCTCCTAAAGTCCTTTGTCTCACCAATATATATTGATGAGCAATCGGCGCAGTCTCATATCATCTCATCAAGCATCTAGGCCTACCTGAATGGCTCGTTTTGTAAATGTGTCGAAGGCGACATGATATCCTGTACTTTTTCCGAAACTTAGTGTGGAAAGGAGATGCAGCGGCTGAGGTACCAAGGAGCGGAGAAGAGAAGAAGGTAAAGAAAGGAGCGTGGCGACAAGGGAAAAGAGGAGAGAGGACGCGAACAGCGGGGCGGCCGCGGCAGTACCTGCTCGGCGGTCTTGCTTCGTGTAGACGACAACCTAATCATGTAGCATGCTGTAGAAAACAAATGCTAACTATTACTAGCACGTATATTCCGCATGGATCTCGCTGATCGCCCGTAAATTGTTCCTGATTTCAGTAATGCATCATATTGGGTCTCACATTCCGGTTTACCGTTCAAACTGCGCAACATGGGCATTCCTCACCGAGTAATCACCTGGATACCAACCCTATTTGCATATGCCTAAACAGCACGTCAAATTATGGTGCATCGGTTTGATTTCCTTCCCACTAATTCCTGTGTCCCTGAAAAGTAAGTGTCCTTGAGCCTTCGGGTTTTTAACATGCATGTAAATTTGTCAATTATGTAATGAATCATTTTGATGAATATACTTCTACACGCTTATTCTAAGATGTCTGCAGTATCGTCAAGGGGGCCATCTCTTTAGAAAAAATTAAGATACACTTAACGCTGAACTTGAAGCCGTTTCGAACTTGTTCGGTCGCTGGAAAATGAAACTCAACCTTCATAAAACTGCCTCTATGCGCAACGCTAATAATAAATTTCTCCTCCGTTACGGTTACACCGTAAAACACTGCCCGATATCTCGGAGTTTCACATACATTGTCCCAACAATCACTAATCACTTTGATTGGCACACGCAAATGGATAAAATTAGCGGGTCGGCAATCGAAAGCTAGGTTTAACAGCACCGAGACTTAAGCCTCTCCTACTGTCGTTACACTGTAGTCTTAAAAAACATTAACCGCACCTCGTTTGGAAAATGCATGCAAAGCATGGGATTGTTTTGCTAGAGAGGTATTAGGAAACTTGGACAAATAAAAAAACTTGCAGCTTGTTTTACATGTAATCGCTACTAGTGGCTTGATTCTCCAACTGCATTAATAGTAAAGAGTAACATCAAGAATTGAAAATCCCGTAGGAAATAACCAGAACAAAACTGCTATTTAATCTGTACAACCAGCAGATTCGCCTCAATCATTTAGTATACTTTCAGCCATCATCGTCCAGAATCACAAGGCACTACTATCAACATAAACTAACTCATTTGTTCCGCTGAACTAAGAGCTTTATATATGCATTTTTCCCCAGAATAACAACCAACTATGACGAACTAGGGGCTTATGTATTCGTGGCTGCGAATGAACGTAACTGCTTGCTTGCTTATTTACTTAAAGTAATTGAGCAGTTGTTTGACCTATGAGTATCTTCATTTGCTCCGAACTTGTTCTCCTGTTGTGCTTGCCTTTTTTTCTGTTGCTTGCTGCAGTAGTTTAGTTTTATTAGAACTGGGTGTAACGAAGGCCTTTTATTGTGCTTATCCCGCTCCCGATCCGTCCATGGGCGATGTATTAACAAGCACAACCTGAGGAATAAAATAAAGAAAAAAAACTGCCCGCAATATCAATGTGTTTCATTAAAATATTAACCTCTCCATTAGGCATTCACACTTAGCACCAGGAAATAAACAGCGCATGAAGCTCGTTGTGTCGAACAAACGCAAAAAAAGGACTTTACTAATAGTGCTAAGTATGTTTCGCTAACAAACTAATCATGGCTTCTATGTCTGTCCTTAAATTTAAAAAAAAAACGACAAAATGGCCAGAAAACAAGTCATAATGTTATTAAGAAACGCAAACGCTACAAAGAAAGCAATAATGGAGTAAACATGAAGTACGAGCGATCCTAATTTGGAGAAGACTGTACCCTGGAACATAATCTCCGAAGGCAATGTGTAAGCCCATGCTGTGCATACAAGCTTAAAATTTGTCCCAAATGCTCCCAATGCATAATGCATGACCAAGCGCCTGCGGAAACAACAAGGTAAGCAAATTCGCGGCAAAACTCGAGGTGACAAGAATGGCGCGCTGGAACGAACACAAAAATACCAAAGGCGGCGACGCCAGCAAACACATGCAAGAAACCCCAGGCGAGAGCAGCGCAAATTAGAGTGCGCTAGTGCGCAAAGACGGGGTCGCGCATGAGCCCAGCGTCTCGCCAGCGACTCGCGGCGGCTCTCGCCACGCAAACCAGCAAAGGCCATGCGACAACGTCGCCGGCTCTGAATACAACGAACAGGTGTGACAGGGCCGTTTTGGAACTTAAAAGCCTTCGTCTTGCTGAGGCACGCAGACTTTGGTACGGGTTGAATACAACGCATGCAGCCATACAGGCGTGAACGACACGTACACCCACGGACGAACGAACTCCCCAGGAGCAAGTGGTTTAAAATTAGTTTTCCTGGTTACTTTTAAGAGACTCTAGGAAGTAGTAGAAAAACTGCCTGGTTATAAATCTTGGGCTTTTATTGGCGACATCTGAACTCACTAAGGATTTGTATGCCTTCCACTGTGCCACAGGCTCATGCTGATTCTATCAGTCGCTGGCCACATGTCTGCTCTGGCGTACATGACTGGAGCTGAAGTGCGGGACTCGCTGCATGCGCAGTTTGTCTCAGGAGAAGCAAGGCATGTAATCCAACTTGGAGTCCGTAACCAGGAAACATGCATCTCATAACTCTGTTCCGAAACGCACTCAAAAGTTAATGCGATAATCGCAAATATAATCAGAGCAACGCTAAGCATAAATTAACGAAGGGAACAACCTTGTTCTCGAAAATGCATAAGACCGTAAACAATATTCACACCGTCCATATGCGCCTCGCTTCAACTTCAAATGCCATTCGGCCTCCCCCGCTGGGATACTACGCTGTTGTGCCGCCTGTGGCTGGCAGTGGCGTTCACAGACGCCTATTCCAATCTAATCGCAATGGCAGACTCTCCAGCGTGTGAGCAGTGCGGTTGCGATGAAACGATCGGGCACCTCCTCTGTGGCTGCCCTCGTTTTGAGCGAGAGCGCGGCTTCCTGGCTGCTACTCTCCACCGCTTGAACAAGCATCATCTAACCGAATCCAAGATTCTAGGGCCTTGGACACAACCTTCCACACAAAGGAAAGCGGTGAAAGCGTTCCTGAGGCTTCTAAATGACTCGGTGTGTTGTGTTCCCGTCTATAAACTTAAAGCTTTAAGTGCGCGCCCTCTGTCCCCTTGTCACAGTGGTCGACGTGCACTTGAAAAACTCATTCCGTCACTGCTCTTTTTTTCCATTTTTCCCCCCTCTGTTCCCCTCCCCATGTGTAGGGTAGCCTACTGGGCATCGCTTGGTTAACCTCCCTGCCTTCCGTCCTTCTGTTTCTCTCTATCTCTCCATAAGCACATAGCACAGAGCACAATTAGTGCACAAAAAAATCACCTGATTCAGTAAAAACGTGAGCATTCATGTAGCCACCGCGCAACAGGGTAGTGCGGCTCTGGCGGGATAGTGTCGAAGCTGGAAGGCAGCGTGTCACAATGTTGGCTACAGGGGTGTTGCTTCTCTCCGGCCCCCTGACCATACTGTTGTGTCAAGCCAGTGCAAACAGGCATATGCAAAGGCAGCAAGGTCTCGCTTGGCGACCATGCAGGAGGGAAGAGGGAACGCAAAGGGGAAAGGGAAAAACGAAGTCAGGTCCAAGAGCATCACGTGAGGAAGCTTGCGTCGCAATGTCGCGCAAGCACACCGTTGTCAGCATCCTCAGGCTCCTCAGAGAGAGAAGCTTTTAACTGAGAGACTGAACCTTTATCCGGCGTTGAAACAGCGCTGCTATGCTACTCTGTATTTAGAAGCGGTTTGGGGGAAGGAGAAAGCCAATTTTAACAAGAGGGAATCGTGAAGAGGTTAGATGGCGATAACGTGAATTTATAGCGCCTATAAAGGAAACTTTAATATTACTGGAAAGTTTCGAAAAACAGCGCGAAAACGAAAACACTCCTCCCGTGCCTCTTTTTTGCAATTTTTTTCGTGTCCACAAGCGATTCTTCCGAGAACATGAAACACTCCAAGGTGTAGACAACTGTAAAATATTTTTATCATCGCTTCATATTTGGTCACCATAGACTAATGTACGGCAATATGACATCTACTTGACGTTATCAAGTCACGGCAAAAACAAAAAGGAATCGAAAAAAAATCAAAGAGCGAGTACATTTGCCTTTTGGTGGGCAAATTTCTTGCGCTCTCAGCCAGAGACTTCCAGCGGAGCAAACGCACTTAAGCTCACATCCGCCTCATTGCCTCTCGCGAAAAGTACTCGGCCGTCCACCTCCTTACACGCGGCGGCCCTTCGTAAGAGCAATTATTTTGCACGGGGTGTAGCGCAAAAGAAAATGAAGGAAAGATAGAGCAAACACCCCGGTTCACGCGACCTCGACACCTAGCGATGATGAGCTCGTTTCTGTGCTTAGCTAAGCCTGCCTGACTCGTTGGCGAGCCGCCGTCATCATCCAAAGCACCGGGGCCACACGGGCGAACATGTCTCACGGAGAGCTGGCGAATAAAAAATCCACGGAGCATGAAAAGAAATAAAATATTAAAGTGAAACGCGCAGAATGAGAGAAAAGTCAACGTGTCGCGAAGGCATACACGGTACTTCCGAAGCCGCAGCTCTGTGAGTGTTTGGTTACACGAAGTGGCAGAGGCCACGTTGTTGGAAAACGGGAGACCAGGAAGAGTCGATGGAAGGACAGCAGAGTAAAGAGTCAGCAAAGGAGCGAAAAATCTAGGGCACGCGAGTTTCCGACGCGACGTTCAAAAGCTTGGCCCTCGTTATCGTTGCTTCGGGTGTAGGCTTGTAATTAGATGTGCGGCCAGAAACTGACTGCACACTACCGCCGAACTCACGGAATAGCCGGCGCTATTAGCAGCGCACAGACCCCAAAAGCAAGCCTTCGACAAACACACACGACGAAGGCCGCGAGCGGCGGGGCCGTCAAGTCGTCCTCGTCCCTCAGAGCGCCGGTCTTCAAATGAGGTGCACAAAGCAAGCTGCGAGATCATGATCATGGATTGAAGAAAGTGTTATAGCGCGAATCGACGAACACGTGAAAATGGGACAAGTACAGCGCTAACCCGCAGCTGAATATTATTGATTGCACGCAGGCTCATATACGAAGCAATTCGTTATATATGCTGTCGATTCACGCTATAAAACCTTCGCCATTATGTGGAACTAACTGGCCCGAGGGACAGGTTTGGTGACCACAAAGCCTGTGGACTTAGGGCGAAGGTGTCGCTTGCTGTTGCCAGTCAATACTAAATGCGCTCAACACGAGCGAGGCAGAAAACTTTGCTATCACCACCGTTGTGTGCCGGTGGCCACGTTCACAGATGACTGCTTCAAAGCACGCTTCCAGCTCACAACGTGCGGGATGAGTACCAAGCGTGAGCGATACTCGAGTTCTCCCGTCGGCTCTGCGCGGTAAATTTCAACACACGGCACGCGGGCCTCGACTGAGTAGTACGCTGAGTAGTACAGTCGCCATCCATAAGCAGGGGATCACTTTTGTGTGGCTGACCAAAACCAAAAATTTGTTTTCCTGGTGCAACAATCATCTCCTCTCCTAAAAAGGGTCTGTTAAGGATGCAGGAAGTAAAGTGCCATTTACTGTGAGGTGTTTTGCTTGACCTTCTTGCAAGCATGAGCTGTGGTAAAACATTGTATACGGATAGCTTAGCCCTAAATTTTCGCTTTTATTATTATTCCGTCTGTTCACTTCGGGTGCCAGATCCACCGCGAGGCAGTCGGCAGGGTCCCACACTGGCAAACTTCGACAATTAACAGAAAATGGGCGCCGTGGAAGCCAGCGCATCTTTCATCGTCGAGCGGAACCGCTAATGCCCTTCAGGAGCGCTAAGTTCATCAGCCAACAGCCTGTAACAGCCGCGGACACAGGGCGTCGTGCGATGGATGTGTTCAGAAGGCGCCGAAGACGGTCCTCGCGGAGCATCGACGATGTGAACTCATCTATACGTGCTCCCGAACAAGTGAATTCGGCCCCTGATCAGCTGACGCCCATTGGAGTCCCCCCATATTCAACCCATCTCCCTTCTTCTTGGGAAGCCGCTCTGCGAATTGCTCAACCAGCTCACCAAACATGTCTAGAGGACAGAGCTCTCCGTGTAGCAAGGGCCCGTGGACTCTTGGACAAGTAGGAGTCCACCCTTAAGGACCTTCTTTTATTTATTGCTTTGAAATAAAGTTGTTACCGCCCCCCCCCCCCCCTCCCACCAGCTGTCGCCCGCCATGCTCGTAGCACAGTTCAGCACAATTTTATTAAGGCAATGTCAATATCGTCCTCGTCGGGCCAGCAAGTCGGCTTTTGATCTGTCTCCTCAAGTGAGGTGTGGTGGCAGCGAGTCGCTGCTGAGAGAGAGTTCCTGAGAGCATGCGGAACAGCGCTTAAATAAAATCGAGGGTCTAACGACATCATAAATTCATGTCAAAGAGGAATACAGGAACGCCGAGAAAATGTCATGGCTTCTCTGTGAAAGCCGAAACGTCTTTAACCTTTTTTTAAGAACTAGCCTTGGTGGCCGTTCCCGTATTCCTTTTTGAAGCTCTAAATTTTCCGCAGAAATGAGAACGCCAGAGAAAAAGAACATTCCTTCAGCCGAGCGTATGGAATCACAAATCTACGGCAGTAAAACTGATTTGCTGTCCTTTCCACATCTGCAGTGCCTTCTCAAACACAGCAATCGGTCGGAGCCACGTGAGGCACACCATGCGCGTCCAGGCAATTAAGAATAGGTATGTCGCCGCGGTGGCTCAGTGGTTATGGTGCTCGGCTGCTGACCCGAAAGACGCGGGTTCGATCCCGGCCGCGGCGGTTGAATTTCTTTGGAGGAGAAATTCTAGAGGCCCGTGTACTGTGCGATGTCAGTGCACGTTAAAGAACCCCAGGTGGTCGAAATTTCCGGAGCCCTTCACTACGGCGTCTCTCATAGCCTTAGTCGCTTTGGGACGTTAAACCCCATAAACCAAACCAAACACAGCAGCCAATTATTCCTCTTTTTGTTGCTCATTGTTCTTTTCTCCTTCGCAGTTCACCCATTTTTGGTGCTATCAATTTCAAGGTTGTACATTCGCGCATTTTAATCCAGTATTTCTATTCCCTTTTCTTTTTCAGTTCATATCTGCGGTGTTCCTCTCCCAATACACAAAGTTCAAGGATGTGTATTTACATCTGCAGAAAGGCAACAGACCCACTAGACTTCTAGCCAATAGCAAAGTATATACACTTTTTGTACAAGACAAAAAGGAAAGTTCACTGTGTGCTAATACGATGAGAAGCATTTTCATCGATCCATTGTGCGGCTTCCAGGCAGTTAATAGCAAGAAAACAACCCGCTGCTGCACTGTACAGGAAAACACAGGCGCAAATCGATCCAATAGCCACTGGGCAGAGAATGCACAAGAAATAACTCTTTTTTTTCTTCACTTCTTAAGCCTCGTCTTAGAGGAAAACACAAAATAAGATATATTGTCGCTGGAGCCCTTTCCTCGTCGTAAAGCTCGCCTTGTGGCAGCCACGGGCGACGGCTTTGTGGCCCCATCACCGCGGCTATCCAGAGGGCATGTGTGGGTTTGTATCCACTTTCAGCTTGAGCGCCACCTCCTGAGCTCCACCCCGATTTTTGTTTTTCTCGCCTCTAGTTCGCGCTCTGTACTTTCACCGTTATTTTTTCTTTCTTTTCTGTCGGCTCCCTTCAAGCGAAAAGAGCCCCCTTGTTCAAGAAAGCGCCTCGTGATTGTTGGAAGCGGTCCACAAGCTTGACCGCAAAAACGTTTTTTTAGCGCCGGCTGCTCCTACAGATCAAGTCGGGCCTTTATGCGTGCTTCTTTCTTTACTGAGCTTCTTCCTTCATAGTCCCCTGCTCTACTTTTGAGGAAGGTCAGAACCTCGTATTTCTACCGCCAGTCATGATATTTTTATTTTCGTTTTAACACCCTCCGTCAACTGAACCGCAAATAGGAAATAGGTTTTTCTAGCCTTCGCGTTCACACTTCTTATTGGGTACATTTTCCTCTGACATGTTAGCAAAATGAAAGCTTCATAAAATGCAGGCGCCTCGGATGCGTGCTATTGCTTTCGTGTCGAGGCAGAAGCGCGAACTTGCAAGAAAACTCTAACTGGGACCAAGCTGGTTATCGTAGTTAGCAAACTGGAATAACAGCTCCAGAAATAAAACTAGGCAAGAAGCCCAGAGACGCGTAGCCAACCGCATGCCAGATTTTTCGCGGTTGTTTTGGAAGTACACTGTGAGGAAACGAACACGCAAGCTGCATAGGAAAAGTAAAAAAAAAAAATCCTCGGCCACTCACTGCCCTCAAAGCAAAAGAAAAACAAAGACAGTGCTTACTGTAGGTGAAGTGTTCGATCCCAGTGCGGCCGGGTGCAACCGGTTTTCGATGCGTACAAGTTGCCCGCTCGCCTAATGCCCGGCTTCTCTTGGTAAGAAATGGTTGGGCAAATACTTCTCAGAGCCTTCTCCCCGCTGACCAAACATGTCAGTCATGTCGCCCTTTCATTAGGTGTCTTTTGCCCCATTAAAATTAACTCAACATCACCGCCATCACTTTTCGTGTTCAATACGCGAAGAGGTTTTACACACGAGCTGCCCAAAAAGCTTAATCGTCTAACTGAGTTATTAATTACTGGTGAAGGCAAGGTGTCCTACAAAGAGGAGGCACTTGAACCGCGTCTTGAAAAGAAGTGAGTGAAAACGACAAGAGACAGAGGGAAAGAGAAAAAAAAAAGAGAACTAACAATACAGTTACCTCTGCTGAAGGCGAGATTCAGCGACAGCTGTTTCCACTGGTGAATATAATGTTATTTTCCATTATTATTTCTATTCTATGGTAAAACGTATGTGACGTCCCTATGCTGATACTCGTGACGTCACTGGGCTCGGACCTCTCTACGAGACATGTTGCTGTGGCGTCATGCGTCACGTCATTGCATGCGGACCAATCATCGTGTTGCGCCACTCATTGTCACGGCGCACTATGGTGACGTCATACGTTTCGTCACGGCATGGTGACCAATCTGAAAGGCGTGGTATTACGCCCATGTCACAAAATTGAGTGACATGCCCTTAAAAGCTGTAGGTGCAAAAGAAAAGAGTTAAAGGTACATTGAGGACAACTCTATCCAATTTTTCTCCCCAGTAAAAATTAATTCTGTAGCCCTTTTCGGCTACGTTCACTTTCGTCCAGCAGCAAGATACGCTTTCATTATCAAGAAAATTGAATTTAATGTTTTTCTCGCCACTCGATTGAAACTCCTGACGTCTACACCGAATAGGATGGGTTTCCATCGTTATGAAGCGAATGGCGGTGCGACGTAGTCTCTTGGATCGGCGCCCGAAAATCGGTGTCGAGGCATGAATTTTCCCTTGCGACGTGGTCCGGTGATGGCGACACCTGTATTTCGTTTTTTTTTTTTAATCTCTTCTGGCTTATCAAAGCTGCATTTTCGGTGAGTGGTCTCTTCCTTGACGAAAATTAAAGCGCGCAATAAGACCGGGACGTCAAAAGAGACACAGGGCAGAGCGCTAACTTGCAACTGAACTTTTTCTTTACTACACGCTCACAATCCGGTTCACAATCCCAAAACGGGTTGTGAGTTTACTCACTATTCGGTGGGCAGGTTTTGATGATGCCACAAGGTCACGTGACCTTGATGGCCCACTTGGGTTGGACGGTTGCTCCGGCCGCTCCAGCTGCGAGGCTTAAAACGGTCGCCAACGCCCTGGACTTTTTTGGTTTTTTTTTTTTTGCGACAAGGGGTACCAACGCTCCCGTGTTAAAACTAGCGGAACACAAGCGTAAGGTGGCACAACCAAGAAATGGTCACTCGTTAGAGCACTGTCATCAGTTCTCCATCACAACATGCAAGCCATTGTGCAAGCCTCTGAATCAATATTTTTTTGCGATATATAATCACCTGAACCCCTATTCATATGAAGCTAGACACAGACATATTTCTCTAGTCCTAATCTACGCTTCTGTCCAGACGCTGCCCATTCGAAATCCGAAGTTCACGCTGCCCGCCGTTCAAGTGGTAAATTAAACGCTCTCCTAGATATTCGCGTTTAAAGTGAAGCCAATCGCTCTCTGGAACTCTCTCGGCAACTCGGTTTTTCGCCCTCACTTCTTCGTCCAGGTGGAGGACGACAAGTCCGCAGCTTTTCGCTTGATATCACATGAATGGCGCTCCTAAAGAATGAAGCCAGTACGAGTTCCGCATGTCCACTAGGGAAATCCACACTTCAGCGTGCTCTCTGTCATTCCTCGGATCACTTCTAGCACGAGCCTTCGTGGAGCAATTCCTCTGCTGCACTTCCATCCACGCTGGTGGTACCAATAAAAGATAATTATTCACTGTAAACAATAATGAGAGTCCGGGAGAGAATCACGACAACTCTTATACTGCACTGTGTACACTACCTCGAATGGAATTCGCCGGTAGTTTTTCAAGTACTTCCACGCAACAAGAAAAAATATCTTCACGCGCAGATTTGATAACAAAGGACTAGTTTTTGTCAGCCTAAACTCGAACGGCGAACACGTCAGCTGGAAGTGTGCTGGTAAGGTGAAATATTCAATCTGCGGAGTGCACAGGTGTGACAGTAACGAGACAAGAAGGCAATAAAAGAGGGAGAGAAATAGAGAGGTGGGTGTATGAGGAACGGTGACTATGTTTTCGCTTAAAGGAAGCTTGGAGTGTAGAAGTAGAATCGCTTAATAGTTTATGGGGTTTAACGTCCAAAAGCGACTCAGGCTATGAGGGACACCGCAGTGGAGGGCTCCGGAAATTTCGACCACCTGAGGTTCTTTAACGTGCACTAACGTCGCACAGTACACGGGCCACTAGAATTTCGCCTCCATCTAAATTCGACCGACGCGGCCGGGATCGGCACTGATGATAACCTAGCACTGATGGTAACCTATAATTTCCAGTAGCTGCCGTTAAAAAACAATGCTAAACGAGCATGTCGGACGCGGAAACCGCAAAGCAACGAAAGGGACAACGCGGAGACCTAGGCCACAAATCAAAAGTGCCAAGTCCTCCCTGCGCTTGACGCTAACGGGCAAGAGCAGGAATAAAAAAGTAGCAAAACAAATACTGTCGTCTGCCCGTCCGCCATGTAGCCCGACTTATTCTGCGGAAAGCACGACCGGGAAGGAAGCAGCGCCGGATAATCATATTGTGGCCGCCGACTGCGATCGCGCCTTCCTCTGGGCAGTTGACTTTGTCTCGCTAATACGGGAAAATGAGAATGGAGTTGGAAGCACAGAGGACCCGACAGATACGAGCTGCCGCCCTGGGTTTTGCCTCAGTCGCGGTCTGGCAGGGCTATAGGCAGATTCGGAACGACTGACTCTTGATGAGGCCGGACAAAGCGAGGAAAGGAAAGAAAAACTCCTAGGACACGCAGGTTTGCAATGGTGAATGCACTGATATGGTGTAATGAGTATCTGTTGATTGTGCGTTAACTATGCCATGTTAGACACGTGGCTTTGAGGGCTGTCTTCGACGGCAGGCACAGAACCATACGCTTAGGTGAGCTTCCCTACTGGATGTCATTTACGCCGTTCTACTCCCGTTTTTTGAGGAAACCTAACTGTCGTGCAACAGTGTCAGGCAGTGAAATATTACAAAGTATTAATTCGATGCGTAGAACCGAGCCTCGAGCGCACTTCGCACCTTAGGCATGCTCATCCTGACAAGACTTTCCTCAAGCTTTCAATACTGTCTTCCATTATTTCTTAACCTTCAAACTTTAAACGTCAGCCCGCTTAAAAGGATATTGAGGACTTAATCCGGATTCATTTCTTAAAAGTACCCGATAGCAGCGACTTCCGTTGTTCTGCTGACGTTTTGCTTAGGGTCTCAAAACGTCTTCATTCTCCTGAAAATTTTCGAATTAAAGTTTCAATATTTTGCCCCACCATTGTGATTCGAACTTCTGACGCTCGTCATAACGTCAAGTGTTGTTTTCTTCGCTTAAATTCTAGCTTTTATTTCTGTTTTTGAGTTCATTCATGGCACATGCCTAAGTTTTGGGTAAACAACCGGGCATATCAAAAATAAGCATCGACGAACCATCCCTGTCGCAGTTCCCTTTTAGGAGCGTCTTCAGTTTTCTCTTCTATTCACCAAAAAGTATCACCTGGCATAACCACAGCCTACTCGAGACGCCGGGCGGTGGCGACACCTGTATTAACGCGAAAGCCTTTAATGCCTCATATGTCGTTAGCAGTAGTTTCGGCAGATGTGTCCGCGTTTCGGTTACGTGCCTTATATGGGCATAAGCCAATCATTACTTAATCGATACTTAATACACCGCATTCGATTGATATCGGAACTCGATTTAAGGCATTCTATGATAATTGCATGATAATTAATGACTAATTGAATAATAATAGTAAATAAATAAAACCGAGTAGGAAATTGGTCGAGCTGGGGAATCGAACCAGGGTCTCCAGAGTGCGAGACGAGCGCGCTAACCACTCCGCCATGCCAGCTCAAGGGTTCGGAATGAACAAAAGCGCGTCTAGTGAATACGGTGTCTTCGTTCACTCCCATCTTCCTCCCTTCCCGTTACGACGAGGTTCAGGTGTCCACCGAGATATGCGAGACAGATACATTTCTTCTCAAAAACCAGTTTACCGACGAGCAAGGCGTACAGCCGAACGGGCGATGGCGTTCTGTGGACTCCCTGGCAGCGTTGCAAGACGCTGTCGCGTTTCACTCTTACAAGCGAAGCTTAATATCTTAACCACACATCAGTGACAGAAGCAGCAACACCGCGCTTAATGCTTTCGCCTCACCGCACCTTTTGTCACCAAAATGCCACCTGAATTTTTTCATCTCTCCCCCTTTAACGGCTTACAAAAGCTGCGCTTTCTTACAAAAGCTGCGCAAAAGCAGTTGGAGGGCTCAAGATCCGCTAAAAGAATCCCGAAATAAAAGTGACAAGTAGCACGAGCTGGCGCTTTAGGTTGCTCGTACACTGCGATTAGAAAAAAAAAACTGGTAAAAAGACTCCATCTAATGCTTAGCATGCTTCCTTGCTCTAGTTTGGCTTATTCCTCCTGCTGAACTTGTTCAGTGCCGAAGAAAAGCTGGTAAGACTAATATGCACAATAATACACCAGGGTCAAAAGTTACCGCTGAAATGCTTCTGAGTGACTGACATAAGCCGCCGCTTTGCAATGATGTCATTGTTAACCCAGTACTTCTTTCGGAATCGAACTTTACACAAACATCCTAAGCCATTTAACGCTCTGAAGCCGAATACCTAACTTGACTCCTGCTTCAACTTCGACATTTTAAAATGCGCTAGTATGATGGCACCGGTCCGACACATGTACTTGGTTCTTAGTGCTTACAGCTTGTATATAACAGCTGTACCTTGTCGCCACCAAACTAGGGTAAAGAAAACTGGAAGCGAACGAATTGGGTCTTACTTATATAGAGGAAAAAGTTACAAACTATGGAAACTAAAATAATAGGTGTAAGATTAACTGACAGGAAGAGAGTGGAGTGGATCAGGGGACAAGCACGACTTAATGACATCCTACTTGAAATCAAGAGGAAGAAGTGGGCTTGGGCAGGGCATGTAATGCGAAGGAAAAATAGCCGCTGGTCCTTAAGGGTAATGGAGGGGATTCTAAGAGAAGGCAAGCGTAGCAGGGCAGGCGGAAAGTTTTGTGGGCGGATAAGATTAGGAAGCTTTCGAGGACAAGGTGGCCTCAGCTGGCACAGGACAGGGTTAATTGGAGAGATACGGGAGATGCCTTTGTCCTGCAGTGGACACGGACAGGCAGATGATGATTATAGCGATGATGATGATGATTTTGATGATAATGACTAAGAGCCTGCGTGAAGGATTTGGCGGTTTTCATCACAAACGCACGCGTGAAAGTTGCATTTTTTCTAATCTGGAGGCTTACGATTCACTCGTCTCGAAAACCTTCAGCGAAGCCAATTCGCATCATAAAAATTCATGGTATAAAAAAATTACCAAGAAAAACAAGTGCGCGTCGTTGCGGCTTTTTACTCAGTCACCAAAAACATCGCCCTCTCAGATCGACTCTGTCAAGTTGTTACGAAACCGCTGCGGCACTCCAAGCATAGTCCATGAAGCGCTCAAATTTCGAGACGGAACACTTTCACGCAGTCCCCTCCCCGTTTTCCTATTCTCTTTTTTGTTTCTTTTGATTGGAAGTAGCAAGGCTAGCAGAGCAGAAAACGCTACGACACAGGGCCTCCTGACTCGTCTGTTCCCGCAGAATACTTCAAACACGTCTCTCCCATCCCTGGCATCTGCAAAATCGAAAAGCGAACTGCCGCTTAAACAAAGTTTTGACCGCACCAGAACTTTCCCGTCTCCGTTCTTTTCTGAGATTTGTTTATTTTTGTTTCGAAGCCTGACCGCAGGCGATCCAGCACATATATCATGAATGCGAAACCTCAGACAGCCGCGGCGATTCCAGCTGCTGCGAGATCGAGGCCGTGGCTGTTCGACGTATTTTCTTCGGCATACATTTGCTGTTTTTTAACCCTCGTCCACGCTTTCAGAAGGTGGAGAGAAGAAAACTACAAGCGTATATTTCGATTATTCTTTTGACTCCGTCGGAATTCCGCAAGACAAAAAAAAATGCGCAGCCACGTTTGGCACTCTCGAGCACGTGGACTTACAGGCATAAAACTACCGAGAAACGTGGGGCAAGATATGAAGCACTGAGCAGTGGCGCGACCACTGGTGGGCTGCTTTCAAGAACGCATTCTTTAGCAAAGTGTCAAAATATTTGCGCGCCCGTGAGACGCCAGTCAAAGCCGACATGGCTTTCTCTATACATGCGCAGGGACCGCAGGGAGCTCGCGCAGCTGTGAAGGCGGTCTCCGCCGCATTTCCTTTCCCATCATGCCTGTCTTTGTTTTTTTGTTTTTTTAACTTTGCCTTGCGCTTCGTTCTGGAAAGGAGCGATTGGGCTTTTGTACGTGCGACGATCACCGCGGCTGCCGCTTGTTTTTCTCCTAGCCACACCGAAAAATGCAAGCGGTCATGAAACGAAGAAAGTATTCAGCGGCGATAAAACTTACAACGAACAAAACGTTGGGCTCAGAACGAACGCACGTCTGGTATGCCAAGCGATAGGCGTCATGTCTGCTGGAACGCGAGTCTATCGGAACAGCCAAGAATGCGTGTTTAATATTTCTTTTCACACCGAGCACTTTGCTCATTCGCATTCACACTCTTCTTTCTCTTTCTTCTTTACTTCCAGTTAGGCTTGGCGTTTTGGGGGCTCGCATTTTGATGTCAGTCAACTTCAGCTTGTTTTTCGCGTTCCTTCATTCCTCTCGCCTTAGTACTGTTCGTAAGAAACGATGTGGATTACAAAACGAAATGACCCTTGCAACGTACTGCGTGCCTGATTAAGCATTTCACGCTAAAACTATGCCCAGAAAAAAAAAAAATATCCTTAAGTTACATCATTGAGCGTGAAACTGTGTCAGCCCTGCCAGGGCGACAATACTATATAAAACGGGATAAGTCCTGCCTTGTATCTTTTTGCCAGAAGATACAGAACAAACATCGAGCTTAAGCTTTTCCGAATGGTTTTGAAACTGAAATCAGAAAAGTTATGGCCACTTCGCTATGCTTTACAATGACAACATTTAGCGTCGACCGTGTTCCCGAACTGTATGGCATGGGGAAGTTTTTATGAGACATAAATCAATTCAATTTGTTTTAATTACTTTTTTTTCTGTGGCGGAGACCGAATCAAAAGCCCTGATAACTGCTTGGCGGAGTCCGCTCCCAATAAAATTTGGAAGATTTTACAGCTATGAACATCTCATGTAGCTGCATTTCCATGGCAGAAATAGCATGAACACAAACCCATATTTGAAGCGCATTGCATAACATATAACTCCGGCAAACCCAATAAAAAAAAAATCAGAATTTTATAACTACGAACAGAATGAAATCATCCTTTATCTAAGGTGTTTTATAAACGAGAAAGCCGGTACGGCAGGGATCATTTGCAGCGGTTAGTCCGTGGAGTGAGCATGATCGATGTTTCTCGACGTCGGGAGTGTCAGATGAATGCTTTCATTTTTCAGCTTGGCGAGTCGCTCTGTAAGGTTATGACTGCAATTAGCCCGCGAAACTCAGTGCCACAATGACTATAATGTCCTAGTGGCGCTGCAAGTATTGCGAGAGTAAAGAATGAAGACCCCATAAGTTTGCACTTCAAATAAGGGGTAAAAATTGAATTGCAAAGTTAAGCAAACTAGAATGGTAACTGTTAGGAACATTCGCCACATACCGCAAGGATTCTTCCTTCACCAAGAGCAGCTGTGAGAAACTAGCGACACCAATCGCGCACCAAATGAGGCCTTGATATGACAGTAGAAATATAGACTTTATTTTGGAATGTATGCATGACCAATTTATGCTTGCCCAATGAAGGGAGTGCACTGCACGTATGGCACGGCGTATACGCTTTCTGCAACACGTGATCGCCGGCCGCACGGACGTTTACCCGTCGCAGTCCTACACTTAATCATTCAGTTCACATCTTCAACCCCCATGTCGCCAATCTGATGACAAGCATAAAACCCAAGCCTCTACAGATTACTTTAATGTTCAGTGGTCACGAGTTTTAGGAGTTTTCCGGCGATAGCTGTTGAGCCTCGTTTTTCTTTATGTGTCGTCGGTGTTCACGTAAAAACTAGATACATGGCGTTACGCTGATTCAACAGAATGAAATGAGGCCACGCATGACGTCATTACAACTCCAAGTCCTGATTAGTCGCAATGAAGTGACGTCATTGCCTCATGGCAACACACACACACGCACATGTTGGTCAGAATAATGCAATGTCACGCACAACGTCATTACAACGCACCACGCCGATTGGTCATACTGAAGTGACGTAATGCTTAAGGTCATGGCAAGGCGCACAATGACTGATCACACTGAAGTAACTGCACGCATGCCGTTATCACAACACGCCACGCTGATCACCTAGAATGCCAGTCACCAACTGGATACCGAATGCAATGATTTTACTCGTGACGTCACCATGCATTCGCTGTAACTTATCTATGACGCCATTACTTAAATATAACAGTGATATCACAGCTTTACCTGTACCCTATGTCCGCAATGCTGTCGTTGAAATCGGCATTACCACAATAGTAAGCGTCGTTTTTTTTTTTTTATAGCGACAAGAACTTCGTTCTCGTCCTGTCGTTATGAAATTATGTACAAGTATAGCATCATGCAATCGCCAGTGGAGCTATCATACGAACCCTCAATTTTAGTAGGTTCAGCCGGTCCTACAGGATCATATATTTGCTTCACTAAGTTGACTAAGGTTACCAGGAAACCATGAGTCAAAACACAATGTGTTATAGAGCCTATTTTTATCATTTTTTGCCGTGCGCTAGCCCAGCGATACACCGTTACAAAAGCAAAACGTGGTTAGGAGTAACTAAAGTCGTTTCCAATTTTTAACAAGAAACACCGAACAGACGTGCTAAACCTTCAGTCTAGCTCAATAGTACAAAATAAAAACCGAAATGTCTCCAGCAGCACACTTCGAACCACGTTGAAAAAGAAAGCTGACAAAAAGCAGCTGTAGCGCAAGATGTCGCGCATAATGATCGAAATGGCAACCGGATCCGCGGGCCGAGTCAGTGCTTTCGGCATAAAGGCGACATGAATTATGCAGGCCAAGGGATTCACCGGGCGTGAGCTGATCGCGCAGCTTCTTTTCAATCTTTTCCTCGCCGCATCAATCCCTTTCACGATCCCGCGCAGCCATTCACCCGCGGCTCGCCGGGCACAAATACCGCCACCAGCTTCGTCAACGAACGCCTTGAAGCGAAGGAACCCGGCGCCTGGTGCGCGCATTATTCACACCCACACGCCTGCCGGCATCGTGTTCGCTGCCAACTTCTTTCTTCGCCGCAGCTTTATCAAACGGAGAAGTTTTCATCCCTTCTTCGGATGCTTTACACTGCTTTCGCTCATGCCCTCTCTATCGGGAGACACCTAAGGTGAAGCAGCAAGACCGAACCAGGGTGCCGAACCGGAATTTTTGATTTGTTTGTGGTTTATTGGCGTTTAAACATCCCAAAGCGACTCGGGCTATGAGGGACGCCGTAGCGAAGGGCTCCAAAAATTTCGACCACATGGGGTTCTTTAATGTGCACTGACATCGCACAGTACACGGGCCTCAAGAATATAGCCTCCATCGAAATTCGACCGCCTCAGCAGGGATCGGACCCGCGTCTTTCAGATCAGCAGCCGAGCGCCATAACCACTGAGACACCGCTGCGGCGAACCGGAATTTTTGCGGATTCGGTTCGGGTTTACGCCGTTTGGGTTCAGTTTCGGGTTCGGCTCCGGAACGAAATTCCGCTCCGGTTCACACAGGTTAAAACGAGTTTAAGACAAAAAAAATATGAACATAGATGAACTTTAATCAACCTTGTTACGCTGTTCACTTTTCTGTATGACACTGATATATATATATATATATATATATATATATATATATATATATATATATATATATGAAACATTTGCTTAATGCGAGGCGTTTTCCCCTTACCCACTTTAGCTTACTTTCCGCGGCATGGGAGATAGGAATTTACAGCAAGAGCCGCAAAATCAACTGAGCTCAAAATTATTGTCAATCGCCTATTGATACGCAATAGAATCCATCTGATAAGGTGCAAAAAGCGAAAAGCTGGTAGATTTCGCTTCTACGAAACCCTCCAGCTTAAGCCATTTAGGAGACCCCGTCGCGCGAGTAATTGGTCTCCCCTGACGCTCGTGTCAGTGGAAATTTCTCCTACGCAGGGTACAGTCGCGGGTAAAAAAGATTAGCACACATGACGGAACACCAGAGCGCCGGAATGACAACGCGTGGCACTGCGGGTAGCGAAGAGGCTGATAACGAGAGTGCCGGGCCGTTCCCATTCTACAGTATTAGGGGGGTTCAGCGGACTGTCACGGAAAGCAAAATTACTGGCTAAAAGCACCGCTATCATCTATTGTTCCTGCGAGTTCCTTTTGACAAACCATCGCGGACATAAAAAAAAACAGTAATAAAAAGAAGGCATCTTTGCTCGCGATAACCGAGCCAAAATAAATGCCGCAAGCGCAGTCACGTAGGGTCGGCACTTCAACGCTCGGGTGGTGCACGCTTTATAAAACTGACTTCCTGCCGTCCCCCCCTAGGCTGCAAACATGGAAACGGCCCGTTAGGCAGGTCTGCGTACCGCAGCGCCGCGTGGTGAGATATACGAATTCTGATCGCCAGTGATCTGTGCTAATATTTTTTGCTCGCGACTGTACTTACACGGCCGCCGCATGCTCCCTCTCCGCTCCCTCTCTTTCAGAACCACCGCATGCTCCCTTTCCGCTACCGCACACTATGGAAAAAGGAAGCTGTCTTGTATTGGCAGCTATATACAGAGAGACACATTTCCGTCGCCCAGAAACGACTTGCCAGTCACACCACCCGGCACACCTCCAACATGTACCTTTTAAGCCCCCTCCCTCAACACGAGTGAAGACAAGGCGATTACAAAAGTGCCAACTTGAGCCCACTGGTTGTAATCACGGTGTTAATAAAGTAGCATGCGCTGAATGGTTGAAAGGTTAAGCGGAGGACCAAGAACTGAGGGCGTCGCAAAGCTACAAGCATTGAAGTTTTCGAACTTCAATATACATGTAATATGGTCGTGCGTCACGAACACCTTGATTAAGATCAGGCATAAGTTTATTCGCGTGACCGAGCTTCTTTCCAAAGCGGTGAATGGAAAGAAATGCGAGGGCGAAAGTACCCCCGAGGCTGCGTCATTCCCAAAGAGCCGTAGCAGGTGCTTAAAAATTTGTGCGCTTCTTAAATGGACAACTACAAATGGGAAAGTTTTGAGCAACCCAATCAACAAGAGAAGTGAGATTGATGAAGGAGAGCTCGCAAGCGCAGAAGACAAGCAGGGCGAAGGGGTTGAAGCCCCGAAGAGCCGCCGCCAGGAGCGGAGCGCAGTCCGGAACCGGGGCGGCCCATTTATAAAGAGCGCTCCGGCGACTGCGGATGGATAGGGAACTCCCTGAAGTAGTGCGCTCTACACGGATCAGCGGCCCGGAAGACGTATGTCCACGGAAGCATTTCTTTCCCGCGTTTCTCACGAGGCGCACCGAGGAAAATAGGGCAGCCGGATGAAAACAACGGGCCAACGTTATCGGGTTAAGGCGGCGGTACTGGGGATTCACGTCTCCGGAAGCCTGTACACTTCATCACAGAGGGAGCAAACACAAGTGGAGGGTGGGCTTTTTTTTGGCCCGTCCTTGAATGATAGCGGAGGGAGAAAGGTGCACGACAGTTGAGATTTTCGTTGTGTTCTTCGGATGACCATGCAGCGGCCTCCGTGAGGTCTGGTTTCCTTAACCTTTCCGCAGCACCGCCAACCGCGACTACCGCCTTAGTGAGTGCATTACGTGTACTGACCTGAACTTCAATCTGCTACACATTGGTGCATTTCGGCCAGCCACCTTCGTTTTCGATGCGGAGCTAGAAATTCGCAAGGGGCATGTACAGCCGCTATGACAGCGTTTACTAATTGTGCATATTATGCACTATACAGCAATGCCAAGAATGGGAAGACATAAGACGATTGTTTCAAAGAAGACTAAGTGAGGAACCTCCTGCCAAAAGCACGAGATAAAGGGCAGATATATCACAAACAGAGCACAAATAGTGTTGACGGCAAAAGAAGATGTTGAGCAATGCGCGGGCATTTCATGTAGATAGCACGCACTCACTAGCAAGCTGCCTAACTGGCAACATGGGGCGCGCAAGACTTCACCAACTCATCGAACAACCTGCCTCCAGGGTAGATTCCACTCGTGACCCTTTAATCCCAAAGCTCATAATGTATCAGGCACAGTTCTTTTGCAGCTTGAAGCCAACGCCAGTGAGATACACGAATATCGCGTGCACATTGCACACATCACAACGAACTTTCTCTGCCAGCCAGTGAGACCATGGTGATGTGTTTAGAAAGCTGACGAGTGCGTAAAACGGAAAAGCAGTCCGTCAAGTGTGTGGCGTTTTACAATGTTCATTAAGGGCACTATGCACCAGAACAGCGCAGTAGCATGCCCTGTCGTGCATCGGTATGCCTTTTATTCTTCTACTCCGCAAGCGCACAGTGCGCATGTGCTGTTAACTACAGCCGGCGCCTGAAACGATTCAGGCGGCGCGGTAAAGCTACGCGTTAAGGCCTGCATGGCCTCGCGCACAAACGGCACAACGGAGTTTTATCCATGGTCTATCAGAGGCAGGAGCCGTTGCCATGTAGGAGCCTCCGGCTGCCCGCCAAATCTGATAGCGAATAAGGTCTATATTTCTTACTAGACGCGTATAGCAGATGCACATGCTCATATCTGTCACTGTTTTTTTTTTTCCTTTACCTCCGCTACTGACCCAACTCAATTGTTGCTGAGTGAAATCGATGGAGTGAAATCGTCCCGTCGCATCCAATTGTAGGTCCACGTGTTTTGCGGTGTGTCTTCGTGAAAACCTTAGCGCATTCAGACATAGTATTTAGCACAAAAGTCATCAACTAACCTCTTTGACAACTGTGCTGACCGTATAACTGAGCCGGAAAATTCAAGAGTTAGAAGAGCTCGCTTCGTATGTAGCCACAACCGAAGGTGATGGTTTGGATTATGGGGCTCTAACGTCCGAAAGCGACTCAAGCTATGAGAAATTTCGTAGTGAAGGGCTCCAAAATTTCGGCCACCTAGAGTTCTTTAACGTGCACTGATATCGCACTGTACACGGGACAACCGTAGGTGAGAATGCGATTAAGGAGTATTGGCGCACTCCGTATTGGAGATGCCATTTATACGATGAGCCCTAACTCTGTAGCTGCACGAAGCGAGTCCTACCCATTCATTTCAGAGTTCGTGTAATCCCATTATGTGCGAGGTAGGCCGTCCTGTCTGAATTTCCACTTCGGGCGCCCCCTTCCGCCGTTTCAGACGTCAGTGAGCGGCTACTCTCGGAGCATCTCCGTCTCGCCCACTCGCTTCGCTCGAGCGAAGTAGCAACTGGTGTACGTGTACAATAAAAACAGAGGCACCGTTTAGGTACACAGCCACTTAGAGTAGAATTGTTACCCGACAAGTCTACCAGAAAATGCCACCTAGCGTAATCCAGGAAACGTTGAGGGCTCCATTCAACGAGTTCCTGTGCGTGATCCGGATAGGTCCCTAGAAATGTCATTTTGGTTACCTTCACCTAATGCGCTCTGCACAGCCGCTCATGCATGTCTAAAAAGCTTGCACGAACAGCTGGTCAAAATGCGTGCAGGTAGTAATGCATGCACTTCTCTTTATTTGAACTGGCTATGCCACTCTGACACAGGCTTTAGTACTGCATCGGTGGTGGTGGTGAAAACTTTTAATTACTGAAATAGAGTTTGGGAGCCTGCATCGGGGCTAATAGGAAACATTTTGTTATGGTATCACTGTATATAGTTATTGTAAGGAAAACGACAATGCCTGGAACACACTGCTGGGTGGGAGGCAGTATTATGCATCCTTTCAGTCCACGGGACAGCATAAGCAAAGAAATTGATCTGCATGAGAGAACGAGCGAAATCAGTGCTTTGTCCTTATATTTGTCACGCGGAAGGACTAAATGTTTGACGTTAACCATCGAAACGCCATGTTATGAAAAGAAAGCAGTCCCAGGGAACAGGAACGCATATTAATAGCATAGGGGCTCTTTACGATCACATCTCATCTTTCTTCGGTCAACACCATACAAGCTCCTTCATGGCCGCCGCGATTGTCATGGTCAGTGGTTGTCGCTGTTCGCAGCCGTCGTTCACTGATAAAGAATACATGCTCTTCTTTCAAGCACGGCTTTCGAATGCCTTTCTGTGCGTCTCTGTCACTGTCGTCCTCTTTTCGAATAAAATTTTCAAATTTTGTAATTTATTTTTAACGTATGCTTTTTCCTTGTATTTCCTTGTAAAGAGAGATACTCTACCCGATACAAGCCGTCACAACGCGTGCTTCGCCTGTCTTCTATTCTCCTAGCATTTTTTAGCCAGTTCGGTGTGTATACTGTGCAGTAATTATATGTTAATGCTTGTCTGTCACCCTTTCCCTTGTTTCCATTTTAACACCCATGACACCTGAGCATGCGAGCTCAATAAAATTACTTTTATAAGAACAAAAACATTTCATGCTTTATTCCTTCTTTTGAGAGAGAGAAAACATTTTGAGTTCAGCACCGTACGCAACATTAAAGGATTTAGGGCGCATGGTTATGCGCAGGGCGGCGCAGCTTCCTCTGGCCAGCACCTCTAGCTGGCCCAGGTTTCCTCCACTATGGCAGAGAAATCCTCAAGGCAGCTACGCGATGCCTAATCATCGCATGTGCGCTGGAAAACTCAACGTTCAGCAGAAAATCCGGAAAACCTGCGCAACGGATTGTGAGTTAACAGCCCGCCGTGGCAGGTGCCAGTTAAATTAATGATTGCTCGCGAAAGGTCGGTCGGGAAGAGCAACCTTGGTTTGACAAGCCCCGCCGGTGACAGCACCTGCCATCGCAGGGCAGAACCTGCCATCACTTAATCGCTGCACCACTGCGCCAGGAGTGGTATGAAGACTCCCAAGGACCTATGAATGTAAAGTCGAGATTGACGAACTCCGCATATATTGGCATCAACCCATTATCGCTATAGCACCATACCCTTCAGGCGGAGCTTTAGTGTTCCGGGTTTTGTGAGGAAGCGCCAAAATCAAATTTGTCCCGCACTTGATTCTTCGTGCTTAAAGCAATTCGCCCTTTTCAGATTAGCGCACTCTGATGCGCCTTGTGCACCTTCACATTGTGCATGCGTTTAAACGCTCAGCATGCACTTCGCAATGCATAGCACACCTTGGCTTCACGCGCTGGCTGCTTCCCAAAGACAAAGCGGTCGGAATTAATTCGGAGCCCTCCACTACGGTGTCGCTCACAGACACTATCTTGGCCACATTTACAATTGCTGTCTGCACCTCTTGTCTGCCCTGCGACAACGTGGTAGCCCGGCGCAGAGTACCAGCGTCGAGCTCGGGCCGATGTGAAAGTTATAAGCGCACAAACTACATCTTAAACGATGTTCATGACCAGAGCATGCAAGCTCAATAGAATTTATTTATCGCGAGATCATCTCTGCATGCCTTCAGAATATATTCAAGGGTGGAATTCACATTCAAAGGCTTGTGGAGCAATAGAAGTAGTCGGACAATACAGAGACGAAAATGGACTGCAAGCGGAATACATTTCAGCTTTTTTTAATCCGTTGAGAATATCTCTGGAAGTACCAATTGTTGTTAAAGAAATCAGCACTCTACATCATTCCATCTTTTTCGCTTTCAGTTCATAGTGTAGTGAGCGTTGACCTTGTCGACGCTGTCGGCATGCAGTGGCACGGCTACCGGGGTTGCGACTTCGGCTTCTGTCGCTGTCGTCGTCACCTCCCGCACAGTCGTGTCCGTCATATCTCCGTTTTCTTCATCGTCGCCTGGAAAGTGGACGCAATCATAACAATAACGCGAAAGTCATACGCTTACACCGTTCCGTTTCTTACTGTAAGCCCTTTTAGTTTTACGTAACGCACTCAACCCGTCCCCGGCTGAACTTTCTTTCTTCTATATATCGAGCAGCGGATATCAGTGATCTCAGCCATATCAGACCGTAGCACTGTCGTTATAAAGACATATTTTCAATTGTCTCCCTTTCTGGGGACGAAGGTGTGGAAGGGATATCTGCACTGCTTCCATTTCTCCTACATGTCCACCCGACCATGTGCCGCGTGTGACTCAGGACCACCTCGATATCATCCTCCTTGGCCTGCAGGAGTCCACGGGAGTTTTTGTGCATGACATACGACGCCCATGACACTCGGCTTCGACAGGCTTCCTGGCTTCTCTACTAAGTATTAGTTTGAGAACAAGCATCCTGCTACATACAAGCTCAGGCAATCGATGACATGCGCGAGCTTCGCAAAGCCATGGTGGGCCATTCGGAAATGCGGCGACACAGCCAGTGTGATTAACTTGGCTACACGCAAGAGGTCATCCCATTCCTATCAACAGGGCTACCCAAGAACACGCCCCACTTCGCTGCTTCTAACCTCTTGTATTGAGGATCTCAACTTCTACCACTCAGCATCCAGCTAAAGCCTAGTTAAAAAAAAAATACGGGACGATCAGACATCTGATCCGACAAATTTGAGCAAGCAGCTGGAATTACCTTCAATCACTTGGATGCTTTCACTCTAATGAATGTCGTTGCTCTAAGCTGAGGCTTCACACACGCGACATAATTTCATGGAGGGTGTGAGTGTGCGGAGGTGGGTGGGTAGGACGCGGGAGGCGCTTTTGTAAGGTGGAGGAGAGGCAGGGTGAAGAGGTGGGACGAAGGTGGCGGCGGGAGGGTGGGCAGCTATCCACCTAGGGTGGTAGGCCTGAGGAGGTGGCTGGCGGGTACAGCCTCTGAAGGGTAGCTGGCTTTCCCACTGCGTTCTTGAATCTGGTTTCGCCGTCACTTTTTCGTTCCGCTGCTGCGTGAGCTCCTAGTGAGGAAAGGCCTTGTGTAGGGTGTAGGTACGTGGGTAGGTGGTGGGTGAAGCTTATGGATAGTAGAGTTGGGTGGTGGACTGTGCCTCTGGAGGGTGGAGGTGGACGAAGGTGGGATGCGGAGTTTGATCGATGGGGGCGGTGGGTGTGTGGGCAGCTCCTTAGATAGGAGGGGGGAGGCGGGTGCTGGTGGGTGGTCCTGCCGGTGCGAAGGGTGCTTCCGTAGTACAACCAAAGTTTCAAGGTACTCCGAAGCATTCGTGAAAATCAAAAACAAAATTTGGATCCCATGAAATCAAATACTGCACCTAAACAGTTTAGTTGTTCCAGAGGTGAGTATTATTTTAAGAGCAATCGATTTCCGAAACGAAGCAGAAAAAACAAATATTTTTAATTAAGTAAACATACACTATCAGTCGTATTATACGTATTAGTGTAACTGCAGCCATAGCGACTAGTACTCAAAGATAAAAAGATGACTTCATATTCAGGTGAGCGAGTAAACATTGTATGTTGCGTCACAACAGAGAAAAGTTTACAGCAAGGACTGCTACGAATGACAAGTGTTGAGAATGACAAAGTGACAAGTTTTCCTATAAGACAGGCTGCGCAGCAGCAGCTTTACGCCGCTTCAAAAAAAAATTGCTCAGTGTTAAACTACTAAATACAGCGCCGTTTTCCTGAACACTTTTTTAGATCTAATGTCATTGCTTTCTAGTGTATTAAAAAAAAAAAAACCTGAAACACGATGCATTACAGTACTAGATATATTATCCTTACGTGGAGGAGGCAACGAACTTCTATTCTTCCAAATACTGCGCGATACCAGTGACGCTCCTGCTTTATCCTCTCATGACGTTTCTTCGTAAGCCAAGCTATCTATTGCTCGCACTACCCCCTGCCAGACCGCTAGCCATTGTGAGTTTGTAGACTTGCTCGGTTCAGTGTCGTCCCAAATTTCCTTGCGCAGAATGGTCTGTCCACTTCGTCTTTAAATCCCGCGTACAAGTTAACCGAAATTCACCAATGCTCCCTTGCCAATAAATCACACCGCCGTCGATGGCATGGCATTTACGAATAAACAGAACGCGCTTTTATGTGTATGGGCGCCTGCGAACGTTTTCGGAAAACGCAAACTTACAAGCGCGTTTTTTGGGCAGTCTAAATATGCAGCAATGAACTGAAAAGTGTGGCTTGCATTTGGCTGCTCGACTTGTGCCCAGTACCCCTCAATGCCTGGCTGAGTCTCTAGGCTTCGAGAAAATTCAGGTTTAACGGGATCATGGTGCTGCGACCATTTTTGAAGGCACCTGTACATGTGAAGGGTGCCGACCGAATTACGAGAACTCAAGTGAAGGTTTGATTTCTGCTCTAATTTCTGGAGTACCACTAAAAAAAAAAGGGGGGGGGGGGGGGGGGGAGTTGTTGTTTTGTCATTTAGAACTTACCTTTCTTTTCTCTGACACCTGAAATGAAAAGGCAACACCTGTAGCTGACATACGCCACAGAAGTCTAGAGAGTCAAAATGCCATGCACAGAACATTTTCTCAAACAGCGCGTCAAGATAAGCAATCTTGACTGTTTATCTACAGGGCGTATTAAAAGGCACTTTAAAAAAAAACGTGAGACAATTTGCAATGTCTACGGCATTAATGGCCCCGCATATACAGCACCAACCAGCGACTGCTTCGGACAGTTTCTAACTGTACACTAGAGGGAAAACTGGCGGCTCTTGACTTCATCCACCATTTGCGCGCGAGGCATGCCGGGAAGACAGTACACCGGATTGACATCTAGTGGCTTGTTGACTGTGCTATGGATTGGATTTTTTTGCTTGTTCAGTTTCATTTTCATCACTGTAGTTTTTACTGATTTTTGTGTGCTTCGTGGTTCTGTAGGGCAGCTACGCCCGCAGTTCATTTGAGATCAGAAGCATTCAAAGGCACTTGACTCGAAGTGAACTGAGCCCAGTGTCTGGTTCTTACTAGCCCTAAATCCCGTTTGCCCCTCAATGCTGCCTGTGCATTGAAATGTGAAAGAAGGGAACCAGTTTTTTTTTTTGTGTGTGTGAACTGAGAACTGAGCAGTCTGCTGCTGTGACCATTCTGCACATTTCTCGTAGGAGTCTCGGAGACACTTTGAAAGAGCAAAGTACTTCGGCAAGCGCAGCTTATGTTAACCGTATTCGAAGACTGGCGGTGACTGCGCATTGCATCAGCAACGACTTCCACTTCATGAATTTAGGCAAATACCCGCATGTTGCACTTGTCATATTCAAGAAAACTTTGCGCAGGTTAACTCAAGACGTAGGGAGAAACACGCATACACACACGAGCGCAGAGTGTTCTTGTTTCGCAACGAGCGCACACACACACAATGCGCTCGTGTGTGTGTGCGTGTTTCTCCCTACGTCTTGCGTTAATCCGCACAAAGTTTTCTTGAATATGTCGCTACACCAACTGGTCCAATGTTCTGCACTTGTCAACGTGAACACGGCCGTCACTTACTCGAGGTAGGACAGGTTTGTGCTTCCTAATTCATGTTTTTTTCTTGGCAAAGTCTATAAACGCAACGCCAGGACATGCCGAGAGCCGGCACTGAGTGCGTGCACACTAGTTTCTCATTGAAAAGCACGGTCTCGGGCAAGTTTCTCACGGCACGAACATATATCCTATGCACGGACATAGGGCGCGTCCTGCAGTAGCAGACTACACATATCAAACGTTTCTGTTTTTCACAATGCGAAAACGGAAGCTTCTAAAGTGTAGTACGTAACTAAAATCTTTTGCAAGAATATTTGGTTTAAGAAGTGTGTCTGTTAAACGATAAAAAATATTTCCCACGGTTCGCTATATTTAGTGGTATGAAGAGAAAGCCCTCTCTCACCAAGGGCAAATTTGGTGGTCGTTTATGCCTATCTGCTTTTCTGCTAATTTACTGCAATATACAGTTGCCATATTTTATTACAAGAAATACTGATTGCAAAACAACGCTTCCTTTCAGCATATAATTTGCTAAAATATGCATTTCTGCAGTCGTAGTCGTGTTTTAGGGCCAAGCCAAGTACGCCATGCTGTCTTCCCGGCATTCCCATGGTGGATGAAGTGCCCTTTAAGAAACATTCATAGACGGTGGCACCAGCTTTCCATCTAAGTAATATTTAGAAACTCTATGGCTTCGGAGAGACAGGGTTATCCAGGCAAGCAGCTCTACTGAGAAGGGTGCGGAGTTTGAAACTTAAACCATGAGAACTGGCGTGCACTCTGCTCCAGATGAGCGCTGCTAATCGTACTGCCACGCCCGCTGTGACACCCCTGGGAAGACTGCATGTGTTTAAGGCAGAAACTCCGTAATAATAATTTCTAAAACCATCCATCTGCCTTTACTGTCGGTTCGAAGTCCGTCGCGTTTAGGGGGCAAGCGGAACATCGACGCTGGCACCTAAGCACCCTGTTCCAGACATAGTGACCACGTCTTCTGGTTTTCCTGCAGGGAGTACCATAAAGAGCAAACAGCAAGGAGGAAGAAGCGACGCTTCTTTTTGCGCACATCCCCTGTCCTGCATCGCAGTGGGGAGCACGGTGATGTGCAACACCTCGCTTTTTTCACAGAGCAGCTCTGCACAAGCGCCCTTTTCCTCCTCTGCGCTCTCCAGAGGTCCACGGGTTGAAACAAATGGCAAGCTTATACTGCGCATGCGCACTGGCGACAGTCGTAGCCGACAGATGGCGACAGTTGCAAACACACCGCATTCGGAGCTGGCGGCGCCAACGCGCGCTTGTTTTCAACCACCTTTCTGAATAGCAGAAGAATCTTCGCGCACTTTATAGACAGCGGCACATCTGAAAAACGCGAATTTCGTACGCAAAGTACGAACTGCACTAGTTAGAACCAATATAGAGATTTTCGTTACGTTGCCCAGAAGTCGAGAGACGTTCCGGAGGTACAGTGAGAATGGCCTTAGACTTCTTGCCGCGAAAGTGCGAGCACTTCACTTGTCTTCAGAAGCCATGCACGCTCTCTGGACAACAAGCCTCGTTTTAGACAAAAGCAGGCTACAGTATAGCGCCTGCTACAGTGCCACTGGAAAGAATAAAACAGTGGTGCAAGCCAGTCAGCGCACTGAAGTGCTACGCGTACTTCCACGCTGATCCCTACACATTTCATCCAGCGTATTTGAATCGAGCACAGGGGGCCCACAAGACGATGCTGCGGCAACATTGATGAGAACGCCACTCACTCACGATCAAGATGAGCGCTGCTGTGAGCATCAACGTCATGGACAGCGTGACGAGTAGCACCAGAACGAGGTCCTTGACGATAGGCCTGGGGGAAAGTAGAATCCGCACATGAGTCTCGCCGTGAGCACCCTTTCGTCAATAAAGTATTCAACGCTCAGTCTCACGATTTAACGAGCAAACCGATTTGGCATTCAGCCCTTGATTTGTTCACGTGAGCTGTGGTTTCTCACTCCGGTGCCAGCAAACTGAGAGAGTGCATGAGCCAGTGAGTACAAACTTTGTCAATCCTTCGGGCAAAACATTTTAATAATAGCAATAATAATAACAGTATCGTTTAATTCCTGCATAGAAATACACATGCGGTCTTACCGAAGCCTCAAAAGGCTTGAGAGGCAAGCATACTTTCTTTACTGCGTACGCTGGTTCAAAGCGCGTGACTGGTGAAGGGCGGCACATGCCAGCCCGACAACCTAGTCGTGTGGTTCCCAAAACGAGAGCACTGGTTGATATTTTTCAGGCCGTAGGGTTTGTTTTTCAGCCGTTCAGTGGGGCACCGGCATCACTGAAAATCAGGAGACTTTGAAAGGTGAATACGGAAAACCCCCTTATCTCACAGAGATGAGGAGTTTCAGGGGAGCCTAAGCGCCCCAGTACACGGCTGAAACTAAAATCATGTGGCCAGGATAACCAAGGCTGAATTTCAAATGCCTTGAGCACCTGCATTTAGCGAACAGCCTGTTTTTTTTTTTCAATACAACACAAAAAAAATGATTACGGGAAAAAAATTGCAAAATCAATACGCACATAAAATCAAGCACTTGTTTAGTGAGCACTGAAGAAATTTAGTGCAAAAAAAGAAAACAGGGCCATGCATGTCATATATATAAGGGAATTAAAATTGCTATGCCTCTATCTCAAGAACTCATGTTTCTTCTCAGTCGAGGACGAAGTAAACTGGTTACTTTCCAATTCCTTTCATAAACATTTCCTGCGTTTCCATGCTTCTGTCCCATGCTCTTCCTTTGTTTTTTCATTTCATCAGCGATGCTCTGACACTTCCAAACTCGTCACAGGCACTGTTACACTACGTCGTACAAAAATTATTAATTTCTTGCAAAGCTCCTGCTTCTGGTGACGTTCTTGTAGTTCCTTTGCGTCATTTTTTGCTATATTTGATATCTTGGCCATAGGTTGGATACTTTTTGGCTACTTTAGTAATTTTTGCTACTCTCTTTGGGGATTAGGACCTGACAACATTGGCAGTGAACGCTCGCACATCATTGTCGAAGACAGGTACACGTCACCGTACGCACACTTAACTGCACGAAAAACAAGTCTGGTGAAGCTGTCGAACGTGCAGGCTGCGAAAGCGAAGTCTAGTTTAGACGAAGCAGCCATTTTGAACTAGTTCGAGTTCCCACAGTCGCAGGTGCCTACCTGCAAGCACAGAGCACATTGTTGTGCAGTGAAGCATGCTTTCAGGTCAAGAAGCGAGGTAAGGAAACGTGAAGGTAGCGTTGTGCCTACCTCAAGAAAAGGACCCTCCTAGGGAGGCCTGACTGACGGCTCCTTAGTAAGGCGTATTTGAAAATTGGCCGAAGGAAGGTGAGCCGCGTTTATAGCATCCTCAGCCAGGCAAGCAGCGTTTTAAATTGGCCCATAGATCACTCATTCATCTACACTGGCAGTCATGCTACGCGTTCTAATTTGCAGCTTCCCGCGCATAAGTTAGTACTGCGCTTCTAGATGCTCAGCGCCAACAGCGCCGCCACCATGACCGTGCAATACAGCCGGATGAGTTAACAGATAGGCTCGCCTATATTGCGGAGGGCAGTTCTATGTAGCCGCACACAAAGGTGAGAAGGCGGCCAAGGCGACCCAATCGCATCGCTGAGGCCGATAAAGATCGGAAGAGTGATATGGTGCGTCCAACAGCGAAAGGAGGAAGGGGCGCTGCCCAGCGCGCAAAATAGGAGCGGCGACGGATGCCAGGAGCGCTGCTGAGCTAAGAAAAGCAGCTGGTAACGGAGGCCCCTTAAGCTACGAAAGCAGCCGGGGGAACATGCACACAGCCTGCCTCAAATGACAGAAGCGAGCCAAGGCGGGAACACGTTCAGGCCTGGCCATCAGCGTTGTGCGGCTACTACAATCTATGAGCTGTCCTATAGAAAGACTACTCCTGCAATGCAATGCCACTCTCGACAACAAAGTAGACTACAAATTTTTTCGGCTCCTGCGTGCCCTTGCTCAAGCTTACCGCCATTGTTTATCGTCCGCTGAAAAGATTAAACCAAAAAGGGTCATTTTGCATAAATGAACTGATGAAAATAGCAACACAAGTGGCTGAGTATACATTCAAGGCAAACAAAGCGCTGACTCCGTTTTGCAGCACTGATATACGCCAATTGCATGAGAGGCTCCTTCTATGTTGCACTTCTGTTCACCGCCGATACCATGGTGTTTATACAGCGCCGCGAGGAGGCACTAGTGCTACCAGCCTGCGCAGAAAAAATTTCGAGACAAACTGCATACACTCGCCACCACAATGTGCAATGTGAGTCGCACATATCTGCCTTGTACTGAAGGCAACTGCATGGCGCGCTGGCTGATGTATGAGGTTGGATTCGACAGATTTTTTTCCCCCCTAGATTTGCAAGAAATTACTTAAAGAGTCCGATTAGAGACAACTGACTAACGCTGCAGACGTTTTCACATTCCTGTACAGCACAACGGCGCGCCGCCCTTAGGCGGAGCTGTACTGACACCACACCACCGAGGTGACTCTTGTGCTTTGTTACCATTTTGCCATCTTTCGCAAGTCCCCCGAGAGCGTCTCCGATTAACATTGCACTAAACATCTACCAAAGCGTACTCTACTCAGGCGCCGAGGCTGCTCACTCCGATTGATCATATTCCACGTTAAATAAGTCTTAACAAGCTCGTGGACGTGTGCTAAGTTGCGGCCTGACATTGCTCGCAGCCAGGCAGAGGAAGGGTGATTGCGCAAGCTGAGCTGCTGTTGAGGAACCATGACCTACGCCCCTTTCCCCTCCCGTAATAAACACGCAGAGATTCCTTTCTGCCCCCAGTGCCTACTCTCTCATTGGTGCTTTTATTTCAGCCATATCAGGCAACCTGAAACTCGTGGGCGGTTGTATAGCTTGACGCAAAAGGTAAACGAAATTCTCAGTGACTCAAGTCTGCCTTGACTTGACGACTGCCGCCTATTACGACTGCCTAGTACGACTGCCGCCTATTGGACATGCATTATGAACGCAACAGACTCTCTCATTCTGCTGCTCATAATTATTTCTGTCGCAGCGCTTGCGCCCTAGTCACACATTTGTGCAATAAATATCTTTGCTCACATACTGAACAAACCATGGAATCCTCTTGAGCCTCCACCTGCATACAAACCCAAAGGCAACTAAATTCCTCTTCGATGCTCCATCCTTCTCACGATCATCAACTACAACATGCAAAATTAAACGCACACTGAGGAAAATCTTTCGCTGCTACGTCCTGTGTAGCTGCAAGTAGCAGCTGGTCTGTGAGAAGCGTTCTGCTTGCTTATGCGGGCATACTCATATTCTCATCCATAGCGTATCTAGACGTACACCGAGTTGCACGACACCAGTGACAGAGCACCGAGACAGAGGAAAACGAAGCAAAACATCACAAAATAAGGTGTCAGGGTTGCCCAACGAAAATCCAAGAGGACACAAACTGCGCCCTCATCTTTTATCTCCCCAACGTGCTGCATTTTTAAGGCAATAGCGTTGTGGGTCACGCTCAGCGGGCAAACCCAGCGTCGTAGTTGGCATTGCTGTTGACGTCGTCGTTTGCGTGTCGAGAAAATCGCAATTGGTCGAGAGGGTGGTGACGTCACAACCACGTGATCTTGCATGGGTAATTCAAACATCTCACAACGATTGCAAAAAAAAGTGGTCGAGCCGGGACTCTAGCCACTGCCCCTTGGGTGGTGAGCCGGGTGTGCTATCCCTCGACCACTGAAGAACGCTCGTTTGCTGTGGTTAAAGGGAGGCAGTGTCTGTCTTGCCGTAAATAAAAAAAAAATGAAATAAAAAGAAAAAGAAAAGGAAGTAAAGAACAGTGTCCGTGTTTGCGAAGTGATATGCGAAGAAGACCCCAGACCGTTGAAGGGACCCATTAACCCTTTTGCATCGTACACTAAAGGCGCAGCTTAAGTGCACCCCGAATTGTCATTTCGTCAACGAAGCAGGCTCTTACGAAAGATTAGAATATAGGAGGTACGAGCGTTTTGGTGCGGGCCAGTTTGTTCGGTATAATGGGCGGAAACAGCGAGAAAACGAAGCAGATCACTTGAGCCAGTGAAGGGCAGGGACACGGTGTAAGAAATATTTCTTACACCGTGGGCAGGGATCCCCTGTATCAGCCGAAAATGCGCACCACTCTCTACCTTACTCGTGGACCCATTCAGAAGGCATACCCTCATTCACCTTCAGTAAAGCACTTCAAAGGTCGCGCTTCCACTGTGTCCAAAACCAGATTTCGGGCGCATGTGAAGCGGTTGTTTGTGAAGGGCGTTTCTTTCGGCGTGTGCGGGATCCTTTGGGCAAGTCAACCTCTGGGCATCGGGCTCAAGAGCTTCACTGACCGTAAAACGACGATAGCTGCTCAAAACAGCTGCTAGTCAGCGCTAGTGTTGTCGCCTTCTACTCGCCCTAGCCCTGGCTTTAAGCTGTTTCGTTACACAAACGGTGTTGAATGAATTGTTGTTTGTCAAGTCATGAGGTCGCGCGTGGATGCCACTTGTGTGCCTGTATTAAAATCAAATTGAATGACTTACTCGATGGTAACTTGCTACCCAGGATGGAAAAAATGGCTGCCAGTTTAAGAAGGGAGAACAAAACATACAATGACTGTCAGAGCAGATATCCAAGTTCTCCATTCCTCCTATGGCACAGTGCTCTGACGGAAAAACAAATTTCGCGTTACTTTCCGTTACCTGCACTCTTTCTCACAACATTTGCCGTAGCGGTAATCATGAAGTACGACCGATTTCTGGATGCAGCAATAAGCACGTGCAGTTAATAAGCAGGTGTGAACGCGCTAACCTCGCTGGTGGACTTACGAGGTCTGTTAGAAAAGTATCCGACCTTTGTCCGAAGAAAAAAAACTGGCATAACTGGAGCGTTGGAAACCTAATAACCTTCAAAGTAGTCTCCTTGGGGCTCCATATACATCTCCCATCGGTGCTGCCATTGTTGGAAGTATTCCGAAAAGGCCCTTTTCGGAATGGAATTTAGCTCTGCCGTCGTTGCAGCCACAACGTCCTTTCTTTTCTGAAATGGCGCTCCTTTCAATGGCCTCTTCATTTTAGGAAACAGCCAGAAGTCGTAGGGGGACATATAAGGAGAGTAAGGAGCCTGTTGAACTACAGGAGTCTGGTTTTTCGCCAGAAAAGTCTGAATCAAATGCGAGGAATGTGCAGGAGCAGTGCCGCGAGGGATGCGCCAATTTCTTGTTGACCTCAATTCCGGTCTCTTGCGCCGCACAGCACCACGTAGGCGATGGAGGACATCCCTGTAGTACTATTTAGTCATTCTTTGACCCTGTGGGGTGCGTACTCGTGGTGTGCCACACAGAGGGAGTCAAAAAAGCAGTCAACATCACTTTGACATTGCTGCGCACTTGGCGGGCCTTCTTTGGTCTTGGTGACGTGGAATGCGTCCTCTGTGACGACTGGGATTTGGTTTCCGGGTCGTACCCGTACACCCAAGACTCGTCACTAGTGATTACGGCGTCGGTGAAGTCAGGGTAACTGTTTGTGGAATCCAGCATCTCCTGTGAGACTTCAACACGAAGCTGCCTTTTCTCCACCGTCAGCAGCTTCGGCACGAATTTCGCCGCATCTCTCTCCATGGCCAAATCTTCGGTGATAATGGAATGTGCAGAAAAATTGCTGATGTCCACCTCTCCCGCAATTTCTCGGATAGTCACACAACAGTCCCGCATCACCACAGCGTTCACTTCGGCAATGACCTGGTCATTTCGGCATGTTGATGGCCGACCGGAGCGTGGCTCTCTCTCCACGGATGTGCGGCTGTCTTTAAACCAGTTGCACCACTGCTTAATCTGTGTGCTGCTCATAGCATCATCACCGAAAGCCGTCTGAACATTTCGAATGGTTTCCACTTGGCTATCGCCAAGTTTCTGGCAAAATTTGAGGTAGTAGCGCTGTTCCTCTCGCTCCGCCATTTTCCTTGCAACAAAAAACCGACGAGAGCACTGCGCACTGCCTCACTCAAACGCTGCTTCCCAGCGACTGACGCTATCGGCAGGCGGAAAAAAATTCGTGCATGCGCACGAGGGTTCAAGGTCGGCTGCTGTAAGCGCGCTTGTTTCACATCCATCAGGTGTTCGCAAAAAAAAATAAAGTCGGATACTTTTGTAACAGACCTCGTATTTCAAACAAAGGTATGTTCAAGCAAAACTGTACTCTGTTTAGTGATGCAGGTTGTAATGATACAGGCTTAGTAGCCTATGATATACAGCCTTAATGATATGCAGATGCTTGAAATTCGTCGCTCCATTTCACTTCCGTGTTCATTTTACAAATATGTTTACACCTCTCCTTCGTTGTTGCCTCTGGAATCACCTTTCCGCTCTTCACAACGCTTACATAATCAACTCAGCTTCAACCAGATATATGGAAAAACCCAGTCATGTAGTTCTTCTACATTACTTAGAGCAGTTAAGCTTTGCAATGATTTTACTGACAACGTAATCTCTTTCACTGATCCCGGAGAGTTTAGAAGACATCTATGCATACATTTATTGCCCTAGTATTGTTCGAGATACACCACAGTTTCATTTGCTCTTAACGCTGTTTTCTGATGCACCAAGTCAAATCAAATCAAATCTTTATTTACATCATCCAGATGTTAGGGGCGCAGGCAAAAAGCTCTCACTGGAGCTTGATTGAGCGCCTGCATCCCCGTACAAGGTTTCAAGAATTGTTCAATTACTTATATTGGCAACAACTAACAAAACAATTGCGTTTGAGGAAAAAGTAAGCTTTTTGTTGATTTTGTTGCCCCTGATTACCTCTTTTTTGCATATTAGTGTTCCGCTTTTTTACTTTTATTTTCTATTAGCGTGTTTGATGTTATTTTAACTCGCTTTTGTACCAACCTCGTGTTCCTTTCGTGTATTTGCCTTGTACCGCGTCCGTTGTACCGTTCTTATGGTTTATTATTTCTGCATATTCTTTTTTTTGTATGCCCCCTCACCCAATGCTCTTTCGGGCCTGTGAGGTACAAATAAATAAATAAGCAGCTGCTGCGATTGCAACCAGGTTGCTTTAAGAGGCTAACATTCTATGGAAGGGTAATAGAAACTGTACTGGAGACGGCCTCATTCTTCAAATGCTTGAAGCATGTTGTATACCTTTATTTCCAAAGAAATTTTTCAAGGCGTGCTCACATATGCCGATGGCCTTAGTGCTGTCTGCAAGTAATTCTTCCCAGTCCTAAAACCGATCGCCGTTATACTGCCTACAAGCAATTCTGCGCTGTCCTACACGGCTCATCATTTTGCGTCTTGTTGAAGGCAAGATAAACATATTGAAGCTACTGGTGCTTACCAAAGCAATATCTCAGAGTTTTCAACTGGGACTGTCGCTTAACTCCGGGCAAGCAGAAGCGAAATTTCACCTGTCCCTACAGTGTAGAAGCATCACAGAGTCTGCAAACGTCTGTTTAAAACCAAAAAATTAACTTTCTTCGATAGTTAAAACGCCCCCTTTTCTACCGGTATGCGGTCGAGTAACTCAAAAAGCACAACCGCCTTATGTGCATCTCGGCGTGAATTGTATCATGGCAATTACGACACTCATTATAGACAAGCAATAGAAATTTTGAAAGATTACAAACAAGCTCTGGTACCACACTAGCCGCCGCGGTAACTCAGTTGTTATGGTACTCGGCTGCTGGCCCCGGGTTCGGTCCCGACCGCGGCGGTTGCATTTCGATGGAGGCGAAATGCTAGAGGCCCGTGTACTGTGCGATTTCAGCGTACGTTAAAGAAACTCAGGCGGTCGACATTATCCGGAGCCTTGCATTGCGGCGTCCCTCATAGCTTGAGTCCCTTTGGGACGTTAAACTCTATAAAATCAAAAACCAAACCTTGTACCACATTTTTAGGACTCCTCAGATCAACAGTGGCGTTTGTTTCTGGGCCAGCTATGCGGCTCGTATTGCGTCTTCAAATGAATTTACGACGAGGACGGTTTCTGCATGTAAAAGCGAAAGTAGATAGAGATAATAACGAACGACAGATAGTGACCAAGCCTATTAAATCACTATGAAAATATGCTTCCAATATCAATAATTTACTGCATCAAGATGAACGTTGTTCGTACATGCAATGACTACATGTCATCTTCCTTTCGTGATGGTCTTTTTCGCGCTTCTTTCCAAGAATAGTATGAATAGTACAGTGTTCAGTATAGTAGCAACTTTGAAAAATTCTCCCGCCTCAACAGTACCCTTGCTTGCAGTCAAACCGGGAACAAATCTTGCGTATTGAGGTAACTTCGGTCTCATACCAAGTTTGATAATGATACTTACGTTCTTAGGCTGCGCATGGTGCTAAACCGGAATGATATGCAACCAATCGAGGACGCGAAAGCCGCCAACGCCGAATTTCCGCCAAAGGGCAGTGGTGGAGCCATCTGTTGTCGCTAGAGGAAAGCGCCAAGATTCGAAAGGCACACAGGTGAGCTTACAAGGCACGCGGGTCATTTGATGGCGCCACCACCACCTTTCGGCGGCAACCTAGCCCTGGTGACTTTCAGTTCGTCGATACCGGTGTAGACAATTACGCGTTAGCGTCATGCACGGCTGAACCAGGCAGGTACTTTTGTCAAACTGAGACAAAAGTGTCCGCAATACCCAAGCTGTGAGCGCGGTTTCACCGCACACGAGCCTCTGGTTGAGGCGGGTGAATTTTTCAAAGCTGGTATGATATAGTTACAGAACACTGTATACGACTTTCAGGGCAATTGTACAGAACTCTGAAATACTTTACCGCTTTCAGATAGCAGCACGGTGCTGTAGCCGCCACCTGAAAAAGTCGTTATAAAGAAACCATTCAGTTCAGTTGTAAACCTCCCGAAAAAAAAGTGTCAAGAATAGCAAGAACTTCTGAAAATAGTTATCAAAGTTTTAGGATGGAACGGACATTTCCAGCAAATAAAATGTAACTCACGTTGTGCAACGCGCGGTTCAGCGGCAGCTTATTCCGGCCACTCACTGTGGAGCGTTGCCTTGACGCCCTCCATGACGTCATAGCAGCGCAGGGTTATGCAAACACCGGAGAACCGGTGCCTGTGGTGCAAAGTGCTGAGTCTGCTCGGTTGCCCCCACGTACTCAGATATACTCGATCATTACAGGGGTCAGCGGAAACGCTACCCAGCCCCACACAAAAGGCTCACCAAAGAGGAGGCGGTAGACAGGCGCAGACCACAAACCGGTATCTACCCACACCTGCACAAACTACACAAGATTTTCCCTACACAATGTGCAGACGAATGTCCGTGGTGTCAGGGTAAACCTACACTAGAACATATCACATGGACCTGCCCTAAGGCAGACTTAGAGCCAAGAATAAACAACCCGAGTGTGATGCAGTGGGAGCACTTGCTGGCCAGCGAGGACGAGGAAGTGCAACGATTCCTTGTGCGCCGAGCCACGATGGCAGCAGCAAAGTGCGGCATCCTGGACCAAGGCTCGACCAAGGCGCCCAGTGACCCGTAAGGGTCATGAACACCAATTTATTAACAATAAAGTTTTTTCTATCCATCCATCCACCGCAGAACCGGCACAATGTGGCCATAACAGCTGTTGCTGTAACAGAAACTCCCAGTATTTTCCCCCTCTATGTGCGATGGGGCGACAATGATAACTATGCCACGCCTCACCACACACAGCCCTGATGAGTGCACACACTCGCCTGAACGGCGCCAGCGTGCTGTGCGACATCAGTATCCGCTGAACGTCTCGAAGTGGTCCATACTATTAGGCAGCCCTCCACTACGGCATCTCTTTCTCTATCCCTTCTTTTGCTCCCTCCTTGATCCCTTCGCACACGGCGTGGTTGAGAAGGCCACCGAGAAGTGCGGCAGTTACTGCGCCTTTGTCCTTTTCTTTCTCATGTGGAACATTCTCGGCATAATGACCCTTAGGGGTCACATTGTGACTCTTAGGAGTCAGGTCCGGCTGGAAAAACATTTGGTCAGCGGGAGAACGCTGCCGTACTATGTCGAAAACGACAACATAGGCACTTTGCTGCAAAGGGCAATGCTGCGTAGACGTACCCCCTTCGCCAAAAGTAACCGAACAACAGGTTTTTGCTTCTCAACCGTATAACGGAGCCTCTATAGCTCCCCTCAAAACCGAAAGGTGTCATAATGTGGGGACAAGGGCTCACTTTACTCTACACAGATTCGTAGCTTAAGAGCTGCCATTAGCGCTTTGCAACGCGGCTAAGAAACAAATCACCGTTGCTCGGTTACTTTTGGCAAATACTACATAAGCCATACGAGACATGTAGGAGGGAAGTAGGCGCTCTCGAGGATGACTAAGCTCTGATCACGCCACTTCATCCGGCAAAGGGGATCCAAGTGGACGCTTGGGCAATTTGGCGGGACACTGATGAAACAGCGCTTTTTCTCTGCTTCTTCTGTCGCTCGTGTCGCAGCGCTGTGCTCAGTCGACGGGAAGGACACAAACTCGTGGCACATCTACCGCGCAACAGACAGATACAGCAATGAAGACAACTCGGCTGGCTAGCTCTATGTTACTAGCTGTATGGTAACCTTGGCTTCTGGCGATGATAATGTCTAACAAACCCATCCAACAGACTCAACTTCACTCTGTTCAAGGGCTTCTCACTTGGTTCCGGCGGTGATATGGGCGCCGCCGTGTAGAAGAAGGGCACCGGAGGAGAAGCAACGTTGAACGTCACGCGCTGCGGTGGCTGGCGAGGCCTGGGCGGGGCGGCAACTAGCACACCTCTCAAGGCGTCCGCGGGCGGAATTACAGTCGCCGCTTGGGGAAGGACGGGACAGGCGACGGCGCTCCGAGGCACCGGCGGCGTGGCGTGTGGAGGAGGGCCCTGGGGTCGGGGAGCAGCGGTGGCCGGCAGGCACGAAGCAGGTGTCGAGTCCACTAGCGCCGCCCGAAACGTTGCCGGCGATGGATCGACGCCGCGACGCCCGGAAGGTGCCGATACCGGAATAGGATCCATGAAGGCCAAATGTCAGCTAGGTTGAACGGAGTCCTCCTTTTTATCTTCCTTCTTCTTCTCTTCGCCTCCCTAAGCAGCGAGCAGCCATGGTTTAGAATCGTACAGGAGCTCCAAGGATTCGAAGATTAAGGCACCCAGAAAGTTACATCAGTGGCTCCCACGTCGCAAAGCCATTACAATTTGAGCGGACGTTCACCGGTAATGCGAATTAGCCACAGCTGGAGAGGTGAGAAATACCGATTACCGGTCATTTACAGCGAGAGTTGCAATAGCTTTACCATGTGATATAGTATGAGGTTAAGAGGGTGCCTTCTGTGCTGCTGGCCTGGGGAGTACAGCTCATAATCAGCCGCGGCGAAGCGGAGGAGAAGCTCGCCACACGTGGCCGGGAATGACCTTGAACGGACGCGCGCGACGCACGCCGGGAAGGAGTTACGCCGCTACTTCTGCGCATGCGCGGTCCGCGCAACTGGTCTTAGTAGGTCGGAGCATTCGGTGCAGATGGGTGCACGCTGTGCGGATCAGTACAGCTCTATGTAGGCATGGCGTCGGGAGGGAAAGGGTGTTGAGTGGGACCGCGCGCTCCCTGCAGTTGTGTCTTTTCGATGGGGTTGGTAAAAGGGAAAACCCTCGCGGAACTCCGCACATATGCACGATACTGGGCGCATAATACTTATAAAAGCAGTAGGTGCTATTCGCAGTCGGTTTTCCATAGATTCTGAGCAGGAATGCGATAGTGTGAGTGTGGCGTTGAAATGATGGTCATAGGCTTTGAGGGAAGGGGTTTAAGGAGGCGTGCATCACTCGTTTACAACCAGCGTGGCGCGTTGCATTTGGTGTGTCACAACAACAACAACGCATGAACGGGGATAACAGCTGTTGCCGCAAGACTACCGCACACCACGGTGGCTCAGTGGTTATGACGTTCGGCTGCTGAGCACGAAGTCAGGTGTTCGGGTCCCAGCTGCGTCGGCTACGTTAGATGGAGGCGAAGTGAAAAAGACAGTGGTTTGTTGTGCGATTTGTGTGCACATCAAAGAAGATGAGGTCATCTAAATTCATCCAGAGCCCTTTTTTACAACTATATCACTCGTTTTGTGTGAGTCGCTGACACAGAAAGTGTGTTCTGACAACCCAAACTAGCCCATGGACTATGAGACACGCTGCAGTGAAATGCCCCGAATCCCTAGCACGCAGTGTTAATTTGAAGTCCGCGGAGTTAATCTAGATGCAATGCTTTTGAAGCGACAAATTAGTGATCTAATACGTACTAAGCCTAGATACCCCACTGCAGAAATGCATACACAAGGAAAAACTCAAGGATGGTGCTCAATAAAGAAACCTTGAACTTGCCTTGTTAAGTCACTTGTAAGCACCCAGCGAGGACATAGCGTGCACGACATAAAAACTGCTTAGAATCATCGCCTTTATTTTGTAGCATTTGATTCAACACTTTAAGATTTTAACCCCCCACGTCGGAAAAATCTGTCCGTCCGTCTCAAGCCTCGTCTGGGAGATGGCGACGTGGAGGGAGGAAAATCTCTCTACTTTCACGAGAGAAGAGGCAGGAAAGGTAAGATGAAGAGTGGATGCGAGGCAACGAGTGGCGGACTCCAAAATGGAGAGAGGGGGAGTCCTCCCTCCTCCTCCTCCTTATAGTCCCCATGCACCCAACACGTCAGTGGAGAGGAAAAGTGGGAGGACGAAGAGGGGGCAGGAGTGGGTGGGGGTGAGGGTGAGGGAAGCGCGGGCACGGCGTGTCATACGGTGACTGACGGACTGGATTACGCCACTCGCTCGCATTGTCTGAACCCGTCAGTGGCTGCTCCGTCCGCGAGGAACACTAAAGCATACGCTTCTTGCAGACTTTTGGGATTGAGTTAAAAGGTTCGGCTGCTTACAGACTTCGTTCTCTTGTCCTTATGTAGCGGGAAGCGCTCCGGATGTGCCTTGGCCTCCCCAAATTTGTGGCTACCAATGTGCTGGACCGTGAAACTTGCATTCCTTCTCTCTTATCTAGACTTCAGTTGCTAACTGCGCAGAGTTACCTCCGAATCTATGAACCGCGTTTGCATCGTTCACAAAGCATTTTCTGATGCCAGCCGACCCCCTTTTTTTGGTGTCCACTGGCCTCCTTTTCATGCCCCACAGGTTCTGTTCGTGCAAAACCTACTTGAGTCTTTAAATGTCCAAATTTATAGCATCCTTCAAGCGCTGAGCATTTGGTCCTCTGTTCAAATTGCCTTTGACGGCATTTTCACAACTGCTGCCGCCTCATATTCTGAATGGATTATTAGAAAATCATTTAGGCGACCTTCCTTCTAGCGTCATAACAACCGACGCCTCGCAATGGAACTAAAGGGCAGGTGTGGGATTCCATGCCCCTCTAGACTGGTCTTTTTCCCTGCATCTCCTTCCCTCAAAAAAAAAAACACCACCTTTTTTTTCCTCTACATCTTCCGGATTGCACTCCAATTTTTCAAGCAGAGTTTCTGGCGGTCGTGCTTGCTCTACGCAAGCTACTCCCCACTCTTTCCCCAGTGGCAGTCATTACTGATTGTTTATGGTTTTGTACTCATCTCTCGTTTTGGTAGTTCATTCTCTCATCTTAAGCAGCTTTTATGCGAAGCATACTACTTTAGCTACCACTTCAGCCCTTCACCGTGGTTATGCGCCTCCAAATCACGTGATACATGACGTCACACCACGTGACACGATGACGTCACGACAGTAGAGAAACGGGGGCCCACCTCGCACCGTCGCTGTGGTTGTGCGCCTCCAAATCACGCGATACATGACGTCACACCACGTGACACGTTGACGTCACGACACTGGAGAAACGGGGGCCCACCTCGCGCCGTCGCTGTGGTTGTGCGCCTCCAAATCACGTGATGCATGACGTCACACCACGTGACACGATGACGTCACGACAGTGGAGAAACGGGGGCCACCTCGCGCCGTCGCTGTGGTTGTGCGCCTCCAAATTACGCGACACGATGATGCTTCGCATTCTCCAGGCTTAACCAAGTTAAGCCTCAGCCATTTTTTTTCCCTGCTTCCTCCCATTTGAGCCTAGCAGATTTCATACGGGTACCCCGTGACAGAAGTGTGACATTACACGAGGTTGCTGATGAGCTGGCAAAGGCGTAACGCAGCGGCCCCGTGTTACTTATTCTGCCGTCTACAGCGTATATCATAGCAGCTATAGGTTTTGAAGAAGCACGTTATTGAGCGTGAGCTGCCGTATCCTTCCTCTAAATTTCTATCTGCAAAGGTCTGGTTTTCTCCCCTTTGCGCATTTTGCCGGGAACCTGAACCTATACATCTATTTCGGCTCTTTTGCGTCCGCTTCACTTCTTTCAGAAGAAGTTTATTGGAGGAGCCCTTGGAGCAGTTTGGCCTTAGTTCAGGCAGTCCGCTCTTGCTATCATTTGACGCCACCATAGTTGAGTAAAGCCACAGGTCTGCTTGTTCCGCCATTCAAAATTTCTTACCGGAATCTCATCAACTGATTTGCTAAATTTCCCAACATTACCCATTGTCTTTATTTTTTTAATGCATGCCCTCCTTAAATTAGTACCCTTCGGCGTCGCTCTCCTACACGCGTTAACATTAGCCTTTTTTATATTTCTATTTTCCTTTCTTCTGCGTTTTTGTTGTCCAATTTTTTTTTTGTCACGTAAATGTACAGCAGAATAGTTCGCCATACGTTTCCTGATTCTTGAAGGATCCCCCAGTGTGGCGTGACACCGTTCTCTTAACGGTGCAGTCCCAGAGCTCCCAGTTAAGCAGCGCCACCTAACAGCAGCCTAGAAGAAATAGGATGAGAACGGATGACGCCATTAAAAGCACTTCTCCTCATCAGTCCCGTAGCGCCGAATCACTACGAACATCGATGTCCGTGTTCTGAGAGCAGTGCGCTTTGACGCGGGGAGTATATGCTCCGCAGGAAGATGCTCCTGGCTACCTACCCTATCCAGATGCATGCGTGTGCCTGCCAGAATTTGATGTTCGCGATGGGGGTAAAGTGCCGGAATATGGCGGGCTTGAATTATGCAGCTCGATGTTTTAAGGCACGGGCATGCCGGCTTTTTTTTTTTTTCGGCAGTTTTCTCTATGCAATAACGAAGGGAAAAAAAAGTTCCGCAACGCAATGGATTACTACTGAAATTTTTAATGCAAAAGGCAGCAGCTCGAATTGCCGCTTTGGGAATAATCACTTACTTTCTTTTCTAAGTAACAGGATGCAAATGATTTACGATCTTCCGCAGGTCTGTGTACGCTTTTAGGTTTCAATTCTTATTATTTTGTTGTGCAATCCCATATTTTAAAAGCTCTTAGGTAAGCCGCAAGCCCTAAGGTACAGTATACTTGAAAGAACGGAATATCGCAATATTCACGGCTCGTAAATTATTTACTCTCTTTTCTGGACGTGTACTGCCACTTAGGTTTCATTATGAGATGATTTTAAGCCCATAGCGCCGTCTAAAACGTTGCCACACATGTTGGGAGGTGAAACCGGAAGTTGGGATACTGTACTTTTGAGATGTCGGAATTACGCCTCACTGCTGGTATGTGCCGTTTGTTAGAAAAAAAAAAGTCCGTGATGCAGTGGTAAAAGAAAAGGCTCTCACGTGCACAGAGCGAAAAGAAGAAGAGGTCTGGCCATGGAGCATCGGGAGGAGAAATCTCGATCTCCTGAGAACAGCCCGCTTTCCAGACTTTCGCCGTCCGGGGTCCGTGCTGCGGGGGTCAACGCGAGCGCCACTGACTGTAGTTCATCCTCCCCTAAGGACCGCTCTCCCTCACCAGCCGGAGCCCCGCGAGGCGGGGTCTACAAACAGGGGAGCCGGTACCACCCCAGATCTTGCCTGAAATCGCCGAAATGGCCGAAGCCTGGCCATCCTGGAAGAGTTGGACAAGCCCTTCCTGCGAAAGGTGCACGTCTTGTACCCTGCGCTTGCACTCGTTTCGCGGGGGGGATGTCGTTGACCGATCACATCAATTTAAACGCAAAATATTCAAAACCAAATTTGTGACGCTGCTTTGCACACATAGTCATCTAAACTACTCACTCATTATGAACCTTCACTAATTAATTTCTGATAAAAGCTGGTTGGAATTTGCGGCGGAACTTTTCCTGGGCCAGTCAAAGATTCTTACGGTCTAAGATTGCTCACCCTGGGAAGTACAACTTGTCCTAAAGATGGCCCTGCAGTCTTCGCGGCAAGCATTTCGTTAGGAGTCGCCAGCGCGAGCGACTTTCCTGGCCAATGTCTCGACTATCGCCAAGCTTTTCCCGTCCACTCCGCAGGCACCGCGGACGTACCGTGGTCGAAAAGCACGGAAGACGGTGGCGCTGTTCCCAAGCACGAACGTGCAGTCACGCGACTGGCAAGCACTGGCGCCGCTGCGGAAACGCGGAAGGTTGCAGCTGGCCGCTCCGACTCTGCAGCTAACCAGGCTCGTACTCTCTTATCGTGTGGATGCCGCAGGTCGAACAAGAAAGTTAAGCATAGCTGCTGCTTTCATCATTCGACCACGCCCTGCTCGGAACTTGCGGCATAACTAGACGTACCATGCCCGCCGCTATGGCTGTGGGTAGCGCTGCTGAACACTCGCAAGTAGAGTCACTACTCTACTCGCAAGGTTAGGCAGAGGTGAACACCTTTCAAAGTAGAGAAACAACCCAGTATTAATGCTTGTGGCGTACCGTTGTTTTCCGTTATTTATTTTGCTAAAAATATTCGACCGTTATGTTTGTTGTTGCGTTAGCTTTACACAATGTCTCATGAGGTCTGTAATATATTTGAAGTAAATAAGCTAAAGCGAGCTCTACATCACAGGCTCAAGGACAAGCTGCGAAGGCCCCTCTGAGACCTCGCACCGCGGAGTCGCCGGTGGAGCACGAGAAACCCCGGCGTGACTCGGATGCTCCCGAGGACCCCGGCGGCACCGTAGGTGAAGCTTTGACTTCGCACGTGGCCGGCATGCTGGACAACCTACTGAGCGACTTCCGGTCCGTGGCGCACGTGTTCAAGAAAAGAGAGCGGTCTCTGCTGGCTACGGCCGAGGAAACGGTCCCGACAGCGGACGATGTGGATTGCAACTCCTTCGTCCAGATCCGTAAGCGGGACATCGCATTTATCTTTTAACGGTCCTTCGAGATGCGGCCCGATAAACCCACCGCTTACCTCACAGCCGTCAGATCTGGCCGCTCGGGAGCTGCACTAAATAGCGGAGCAATGTCATAGTTGAGTGGTGGTCAGGAGCGCATCACTTTACTTTAAGCGTGAAATGCTTTTAGTTTCAATTCTCAGCTATCTTAATCGAACAACTTCCCGAAATCGCGGCGAAATCCCTGTCGAGATCAGCGCCAAATAAGCCATGAATTTCTATCAGAAATATGTTCACACACCAGAAGAAGAGAAAACATTCCAAAACACTGGAAACTAGAATAGCACAAACGCCGGCGCTGAGCCAGAACAGTGCTTTTCTTGAACCACAGAAAATTCGGGCGTAGCCGCAAGGCTGCACATTGCTGCTAGGCGTGAATAACACTCCCCAGAGAATAGATGGTTAAACTAATAACAGATGGCGCTACAAATTACACGCACTTATATACGATGTATCGATGCCAGCTTCCCAGCTAGCCGGGAGAGGCTGCCTGTCTTGCCAGTTTCTTCCGAAAACAGAGAATTGCTGGAATGCAGAGATACAGATGTTGGAGCTTAAAATACCACTTAGAAGAAAAGGCTGATCAGCAAGTCCCTAAAAATGCAGATTCTGAGGATCTGCAAAAGGCAGAGTACAACAGATTTTCTGCAGACAAGTTCTCGATCTGTTCAACCAGTATACGAAGAGCAGTACTTAATGGGCGGCTCTACATAACGTCATCCACAGTGGGTCTTATCAACCTCCAATATTTACTTGATGTTTTTAACGAAATAGCGTTAAAGGCCGCGTTCACCGGAAAATCCGGTTTTGGCGTTGTCAGCGTCAGCGATGTGGGCGAAAAATCACGGGCATGACTGGCAGGTGGTCCCCAGAGAGCAACCTAGGAGGCAGGTGGGCCACCTAGGTCACGTGACATTGCATCGTCATCACAACCTGCCCACCGGATAGTGATCGAACTGCCCGCCGTGGCAGGTGGCAGTTAAATTAATGATTGGTTACTCGGGAAGAGCAACCTGGTCCGCAGAGGGCTCACCATTGGGAGCACCTGCCATCGCAGGGCAGTGGCCCATCGCTTTTCCGTTGCGCCACTGCGCCAGGAGGGGTATATGGGGACTCCCAGAGATTTATGAATTTAAAGTAGAGAATTGTCGTCTGCATATATGGTCGTCATCACGCCATACCATAAGGCGGAGCTGAAGTGTCCCCTCCAATTCTTTTATACCTGGTTGCCTGATGGTCAAAGAACTTTGCGATTGGTTTTTCTCCAGAAACGTTTTTCGAGGCTGAGAAAATTTATCACGAAGGTGTGTAGTACCGAACTTAAGCGCTGTGCTGTTTTGGCCAATTTCGGTTATGAATAAATTAAAATACAACAATAATAGGTGCCTGGATTTTTAGTGTAAGGTTATATGTATGGTTGCTTTAGTCTGCATCTTGTTGTTTTTGTTTGTTTCAAAGGCTTCATTTTTCTAAAATAATTTGTCAAACTTCACCCAAGCAACTTTTTTTTTGTCTACTTAGCAGGGCTCTAAGAAGCGTGCCGGAACTGCCGTAATTATACACTGTGGTACGGAAACATTTCTATCGTACGGAAGAAGTTAACGTTTGTTTCATTGATAATGAGATATAGTCGCGCAAACATTTAAAAAAAAGCATAAACAACTGAAACATCATACGACGTTTAAAAAAACACACTTTTGGTATTTGTAAACTTTGGCCTTTTTGATCATCTTATATGAAACTACTCTAGTTAACACAACGTGCATGCTTTCTGCCGTGCATTTTGCTGCAGCATGACGTTTCTTATAGCTTGCAGTGAAGATTGCGGAGATAAGATTACAGTTAAGGCCCTTCGTTTTCAAGTTTCATTTTTACCGAAATTCGAGGAGCAAAAATCGGAGTGATATTTTCTATAATTCTATAATTCGGGGGTTTCATTCGGATAATATCTTGCAACTAAAGACAATTCACTATTAACTGACGTTTTCCTGCGCGACATGAAATTGTTTATTTTTTGCATATTATGTATATGCACAATATGAATTAAAAAGTACCCTAAAACGCTGTTTACCAAAACAGATATCTTTCTGTGATCATTTATGACCTTTATTTCGTAGCTTCCCATGTCATCACCTGCGCGGCACTTCCGTGTCGGTGCAATACCTGTCTGCCTTTGTTTGTACAGTCCGAAAACATAGATCCAGCATCGCAGCGACCGTTTTAAATAATCAACAGCTTTGGAGCTGAACGCTGTTAGCGTGGAAAGCATTTGTAAAAAAAATGGAATTGCCAGGCAGGCTTGGAGTGCGGCCTGATCTCGGTGACCAGAACCGGCAACGCACTCCCTCACCAGAGCAGGATTTGGCCACCCTGGTGTAGTACTTGGCCACAACCTTCTATGAACAAACCAATTAACCCTCGGCCCTCAGTCCCCAGTGGCTGCGAAGCAATTGACGAAGGCGGCGGTCAGACCTGTGACGCAGCGGACGGTGCTAAATATCTCTGACACAGGACAGGACGCCATTGAAAACTGAACCTAAGCTAGAACCGTATCCAGTGAGGCCAGCTTAGCAGTGCGTTTCGAGGAACTAGAGGGCATTAAAGGGGATTTCACAGGGCTGAGTGAGGTTAGGAGGACAGATGAGGTGCATACAGTACTAAGGGGCAGGCATGTACTGTGCTATCGTCGATTAGCGGAGCGACGATAACTAGGTGTGAGATTCCTCATTAATCAGCATATAGCTGGCAACATAGAGGAGTATTATAGCATTAACAAGAGGGTGGCAGCTATCGTAATTAATCATAATAAGTGGTACAAGTTGAAGGTAGTGCAGAGCTATGCACCTATATCCAGCCATGATGATGAGATCGTTGAAAGCTTCTATGAATACGTGGAATCGTCAATGAACAAAGTAGCATCACAGTACACTGTACTAATGTGCGACTTCAATGCGAAGGTAGGCAAGAAGCAGGCCGGAGACCAGGCGGTAGGCGACTATGGCATAGGCTCCAAGAATACCAGGGGGGAGTTATTGGTAGAGTTCGCAGAGAGAAATAATGTACGGATCAAGAATACCTTCTTTCGGAAACGAAAAAGCATGAAGTGGACGTGGAAGGGCACCAATGGTGAGAATACAGATGAAGCAGACTTCATACTATGCGCTCACCTTGTTATCGTGCAGGATGTGGAAGTCGTTGGAAATGTGCGTTGTAGCGACCTAAGAATAGCAAGATGTCGAATTTGCTTAGACCTGAAAAGGGAAAGGAAAAATTAGTTAAACGGAAGCCCATTAACGAGTTAGCGGTAAGAGGGAAAGTAGAGGGATTCAGGATTACGCTGCAGAACAGATATCCGGCTCTAACTGAGGAAGACGATCCTAATGTTGAAACAATGAACGATAACCTCACAGCTATCATTACGAAGTGCACACTAGAAGCAGGGGTAGGATGGTTCGACAGTATACCGGCAAGCAATCTCAGGAGACGAAAAATTGATTAAACGCCGCATTATGAAAGCGTCTAAACCTACGGACAGAATAGAACTGGCAGAGCTATCCTAGTTAATCAATAAGCGCAGGGTAGCCCACATAAGTAAGTTTGATATGGAGACAATCGAGCGTACTCTAAAGAACGGAGGTAGCCTAAAAGCAGTGAAGAGGAAACTAGGCATAGGCAAAAACCAGATGTATGCGACAAGAGACAAAGAGGGCAATGTCATTAGCAATATGGATAAGATAGTTAAAGTAGCCAAAGAGTTTTGCACAAATCTATACAGTAGCGAACCTAATCAGAACGTTACTGAGAGAGGCAGTCGAGCACAGCACTAGGACATCCCGCCAGTAAATAAAAGGAAGTCAAAAAAGCCTTAGGAACAATGCAAAGAGGGAAAGCAGCGGGTGAGGATCAGGTAACAGCAGATTTGTTGAAGGATGAAGCTGAGATTGTGCTAGAATAATTATCCACCCTAAATACGCACAGCCTTGTGACCTGGAGCATACCAGAAGCCTGGAAAAACGCTAACATTATCTTAATACATAATAAAGGAGATGTCAAGGACTTGAAAAATTAGACCGGTCAGCTTACTGTCCGTTGCATGCTAGGTGTTTACTAACGTAATCGCAAGTTGTCCTTATACTTCAATTAACCAAATGATCAGGCAAGCTTTCGTAGAGGATACTCGACAGTAGACCATATTCACAGTATGAATCAGGTGGTAGAGACATACGCAGAATATAACCAACCCCTATATATAACGTTCATTGATTACGGGAAAGCGTTCGACTCAGTGGAAACATTAGCAGTCATGCAGGCATTGCGGAATCAGTGTGTAGAAGAGTCTTACGTGAAAATACCGGAAGATACTTAAAGACTGCACAGCTACCATAGGCCTTCATAAAGTCAGCAATAAAATTCCGAAAAGGAAGAGTCTCAGGTAGAGAGTCACGATCTCGCCAATGCCAGCTTACAGGTGTTCCGAGGCTTGGATTGTGAACAGTTGGGAATAAAAGTTAATGCTGAATACCTAAGTACTCTGCGATTCGCTGATGGCATTGCCTTGCTAAGTCACTCAGGAGATGAGCTGCAAAGCATGATCAGTGGATTAGACAGGCAGAGCAGAACGGTAGGTCTTATACAGAAAAAAAAAAAGTAATGTTCAACAGTCTCGCAAGGAAACAGCAGTTCACAATTGGTAGCAAGGAGCTGGAAGACGTAAGGGAACACGCCTACTTAGGGCAGGTAGTGGCCGCCGATCCGGATCATGAGAGCGAAATAACTAGAATAATAAGAATGGGGTGGAGCGCATATGACATATGACGTCACGTGAAAACTATCTATACATGGAAAAGCACGAACAGACTGTTAAAGCGAAAGGGCGCAAGAGAAGCCGCAATAACGAATCGAAGGGCATGGGAACAATGAGTATAAGTGATAACAAGTTATAGGTATTTGGAGAGGAATCAATGTGCCAGGGCTTACTTTTGGGAATGCGGTTTTATGCCTAAGGGCAGAAGTTAAGTGCAGTCGGTAGTACTATGAATGAATCAGCTGTTGGAAGATTAGCGCTTAGTACCCACTACAAAACCACAAATCAGGCTGTTCAGGGGGACATGGGCTGAGAGCCATTCGAAGCAAAGGAAGCTCACAGTAAAATATTGTATGAAGAACGCCTGAGGAAATTGGACGATAACAGGTTGACAGCTATGGTATTCAAATACCTATCAGAAAAAGCGTTGACTGACAGTGGCGGAAAAGGATCAAGAAATTAACCAGTAAGTATGCCGGAAACAAGGACGGACAAGGAACAAAGAGGACCCCAGAGACCGCTAAAGGGAGCCATTAACGTTATCGCGTCATACCCTTAAGGCTGAGCTCAAGAGCCCGCTATTTTTACCGCAGCCTTGTTATAACGTCGCCACTTTCACTGAAAATGAAGTTTTTATGAGCTCGAAAAGTTGCCACGACCAGCCGTTTTGCCAACTAAACTGCGATGATGTCAAATCAGTTTTGTTGTGGATCCCGGGTACTAGGCTCTTTCATCATTCCTCTCGAAACGGTAATCACGGATGTATTTTCGGTCTTTAAATAATGAATTTGAATTGAGTATTGGGAAAATTTTAAAGTTGAATTTCTTCGCCAATAGATGCGCCTTTTGTAGCCGAACAAGCATCAACGCAGCCAGAAACATCAATAGAATCGATTTTTGCTAATACTAAATATTGCATGGATTTGTCCTCGGCGTTCCTTCAAGCTACGCGCTCTGGTGCCGCACACGAGCGGAGCCGAATAGGCGCGTGCTCTGCCAAATGCGTGCAGTTCACAGAAGGCGACCGCTTCCTCGCAGCGGGCCGGCTGTCTCCACTGAGGACCGTGCTGCTGTCCAGTTTCTCGACACCGCCGCCACGGGCCCGGCACAACGGCTCCGCCTCGTCCTGCCAACGGGGCGGCGTTCACCTCACGCGTTTCGCTGCGCTGGCGGCCGCCGGCTCCATCCTGCTGCTGCTGCTCATCTACTCGCTGCGCGGACTGCGGGCGCAAGCACTGCAATGCAGCGAGTGCAGCAGCCGCCGACCCGGCAACGGCTCCTCGGCCGCCGTGGACTGACTCGGGCCACACAGCCAGGGAGCATCGGCCACGACCAGACACGGACGGCACAGCCTGCACGCAGCTCCTAGCACTTAGTTCCTATCAGCTCCTAGTTCTTACGATATTTGACGTCGTCGTTACACACCGGGTGCTATGGGGCTCACAGGAAGTAGAAAAGAAAGCAATAAAGGCAGTGTGGTGTGGTGGCACTTCGATCGTCACAGTCTTCATACGCGTTTTCAAGAGTGGCGTCTTTTCACCCTCTTCATTCCTGGCCTCACAGCGCTGTTGTGCCCACCCCATGGGAGACTAATACCGCTCCTTTCCTTCCCTCCATATACCTGCTCCCCTCCTCCCTTATGGCTGCCATTATGCGTCCAGGCGAAGCACTGAGGTAAGAAGGAAAAGGATGGTATGCCTGCCTGAGTGTGCGTGGTTGGGAAAAAAGAAAAAGCCACGTCTGTGCAATCAGGTGCGGCGTCGGAGTCAGTATTTGGCGTCATTAGACGAAGAGGTGTCACGCTTGGTGCAGTCACTGGCAGAGCAGACTTTAATTTCAGCGGTGCTTCCCGTCAGACGGTTGCGCAACGCAAGAGAGCATTCAGCATAGAGCACTGCAGCCCGTTCCCGCAGCACCTCGAGGTCAGTCGGTCCCTCACTGCAAGTGGTCTCCTGCTGCACAAGTAAAGAAGTGCCCGACAAATTCACTCGAATCGCAATAACACTTCAAAAAACTACTTCGGTAAACACAGAGAAGATAACACGAGTTATTCCTCCCTGATTTTTGAACGTCGATCTCTCTGAGCAGCTCTGAAGTTCCGAGAACGAAAGAAAAAGGGCTGCATTCACTCAACAAAGTATACTGAGCGGCCAGCTGGTCAGACATGCTGTCTGAACGAAGAACGTACAGCTGAGACAATAGCCAGAAAAGGCGAGGACAAGACGTGCGCTACTCTTACCCTCGCCTTCGCTGTTCGTTGTCTCAACGCTACGTTCTTCATTAAAACCCGCTGCAGTGGCTCAGTGGTTACAGCGCTCGGCTACTGAGCCCTAGTACCCAGCGTCGAACCCGACCGCGGCGGCCGCGTTTCGATGGAGGCGAAACGCAAAAGGTGCCCGAATGCTAGCGATGTCAGTGCACACTTAAGATCCCCAGGTGGTCAGAATTATTCCGTAGCACTGCACAACGAAACCTCTCTCTTTCCTCTTTCATTCCCACCTCCCTCCCTTCTCTCACGGCACGGTCGAGGTGTCTTTCGAGAAGTGAGACAGTTACTGCGCCTTTCATTCCCTCATAACCAATGATACTCTTCGTTCAAATTGCATACTCTCGCAAATAAACTTTGCGTTACCTCTACATTTGAATGCGAAAGCATTACTAGTCCCATTACGAGAAAAGCCGGCGGCGTGCTTGTGTTCATTCAGTTTGATCTCTCGTATCATCCAAAGCGAGCCGGAATGCGCATCCCGAGTGACTTGTATGTGAGAGACGCTGGTTACACTCGGTGTGCAAATGAGCTTCCTCTCGTTCTGCGTCAACAAAAGAGTATTATAGTTACTGTTCGTTAATAAACCACTGGAAATACTTTAGCGTCCAAATTTCTTCGTTTCCGAGACGCTGCGGGCAACAATAAAAAACTCAAGATTTTGTGCAATTTTTTTGGCGTAAGGAAAACGCTACTATACCAGACACCAAAAATAAGCAAATAAAAGCTGAGTATCCTTTTTTTTTCTGAGCCAAATCATGGCCCTATTCATATCTATCGCTGTTAGAACACCCCGAGTGCACTTTACCTTGTAATTATTAATCAATAGTCATTCACAGCCCCTCTGCGTCCGGGCTCGGCCCTGCGACGGCGATTTCAAGCCCGGGACCGGCCCAGGCCCGGCGAAACAGCACATTTTCCAGCCCGCGTTTTCGGGCCTGTCCGAGCCCTTACACTGCTCAAAATCAGCAGATGTTTTGTGCTTTGAGGAGGAATACCGTAGCGAGAAGCGGGAACCTGCGTGATGGCAGCCACGGAAGGAGGCTTAGCGCCGTAATAAGCCCTCCCTTTTTTTTTTTTAGAACCTCTGCTGCCATCTAGTGAGTGTGGACAGAGTGGTATCAGCGCGCTGCGCTGAGTACGAGAACCGAGAATGGAGTGCGGAGTGCGGTAGGATTTAAAGGACACGTAGAATGCCACCGGGCACATGGTGATCAGAATGAATAGCAGCGGAGACAAAGATGGGCCGAGACGAAGCACGCGCGGCAGGCTGCGCAAACGAAGCAACAACGTCAGGCCGAACGCCTGGACCGGTCCGCAGTTTTGAGCCACTGTCCAGCATGCAGCATACTTCATTTGCACACGACAGCCATACTAGTACCATGACACTGTTCAGGAGCTAGCTCATGCATCGCATAAGCAGTCTAAGTCATAAGTTCGCCATTCACTAAGCGCCTGAGCAGCTTATTCCTTAGCTGCGCAGTGTGCAGGGTAAGCCGGACTAACGAAAAATGTAGTCATTACCTCATCAGTGATATTATTGAAGTTCCGCTGGCTTAAGCCTATGAAATGTCATGTTTTGAATGCGGTAGCGGGCCACGAATGCGAATACGACCATTGCATCGACAAGGATAACGCAGCTATCATCGCGAAATAAGCGAAATTCCCGACCCGGCTGTCACTGTAATCATTGGTCCCCGAAACTACGCCCTAGAGCATGCACGGAACGAATTGGAGCATGTCAGATATATGCCACATTTAAGGGGACAGCACACTCCTGGCACTTCAGCGTGAACACGAAACCCGCAGTGGTTGCGAAAAGTCAATAACATCGCTACCTCGCCGGTGACTGACTTTGTAGAGCGAAAGCTCTACTTCACGACCAACGCTGCAAAAGCCAGAACATCGCTGAAACCTTGACCTTGAATTAATAAATAAAACAAATATTGTCACGACTGGGATTCGAACACCCGGCAGGGCGAAATGATCAGTTTCGCTGGCCACTGCACGAGAGCATGTATGCTATCGCCGCAGTCGATCGCGCCTCGTGTTGTTGTTTTGCATCGAAACGATGGCACATCGTTTTTGAGGCGACAAGAAGAAGCATGATCGACTGCGGCGATAGCTGCAACACACTCTCGCGCTGTGCATTGCACATCGTCGTCTTCATCAACTTCCGTCTGCGGCCCGAACAGATCACATCAGCTTAACCTCGATCAGATCTTCACGTGGGTTTGATATCGTGTCGATGACCCAGCAAAGCAAAGCCATGAGCCATTCAGACTAAACACATGCTTTAGCACGCTAAAACCCTGCCATTTTTTTCGTCATTACTGTGACTATTGTCATTTTCATAGAAACTGTAAGCAGGATTGCCCATCGCGCTCTAAAGTGGCTCCTGGACGCGAGAGGCACGGCTGTCATCCAGCCGCATGGCCTAGTTGCTCTTATCTCGGAGTGAATCCACGTCAGCAGGTGGCTACCGAGTGATGCTTACTATCGAACTTTGTTGGTTTTTTGGGCTGGGCTCTCTTCCACTCTTCTCCGCCATAACGGCAAAATTTATTTCATTTTATTTCATTCTTTTCATTTCAATTCGTGTTTTGTTTTTCACATGTTACGTTTATAGGAAGGCCAAACAAGCGTTTCCTTGTTGCTGCCGACGGTCATGCACCTTTCTTCCCATCCCCTCGTGCCGTGATTCAGCCCGAGAGAGAGAGAGAATAAAGTGTGAAACAGCCAGCTTTCTAGCTACCTCGGCCTTAAGCCTGAGGATATCATCATCATCATCACTGAGCAGAGCGCGAACGCGGCGCCGTAGACGAGGCAGAAGACAAGTGCCTTCTCAGACTTGCCCACAGCAGCATCAGCGTGCCTTCTCTGTGATGAACCCAGCAACGAGGGCCCCCCAGCAGGCATTCGCCCCGCCTCCACCGCGCACGATGCCCGGTCCCTGGTACGATGCCCGGAACCCAGGCGCGGCGCGTCCTCCACCGCTGATGCACCCCGGCGCAGTCGCGCTGCCACCGCCTCAAGCCCGGGCCCTGCATCCCGTGCATGACCCCGGTACGTTGCCCACGCTGACGCGCTTTCCCCGACGCAGCAAATGCGGCCCGTAATATAAGCAGATTCACAAAAATCGGGAATGTCGAAATGGAGCTGGTCGCTTTGCCATCTTGTAAAGGAACAGGAAAGAAAAATGATAGGTGTAACGTTAAGAGATCGGAAGCGGACGGAGTGGACAACCTAGTCGAGATCAAGAGGAAGAAGTGGGCTTGGGCAGGGCATGTAATGCGAAGGCAAGATAACCGCTGGTCCTTAAGGGTAACGGAGTGGATTCCAAGAGAAGGCAAACGTACCAGGGGACGGTAGAAAGCTAGGTGGGCAGATGAGATTAAGAAATCTGCGGGAATGCGGTGACCGCAACTGGCAAAGGGCAGGGTTAATTGGAGAGATCATGGGAGAGGCTTTCGCCCTGCAGTGGGCAAAGTCAGGCTGATGATTATGGTGAAAGGAACAGCGCGCCTATACTACCAAACAAGCAGAAGAGTGCATCGCGGAGAGGAGGCTGTGCTACACCTCCCTGGCGCCATCACGGTGCTGCCGAGAATCCACTATGTTTAAGGAAATGCTCGGTGTGAAGTAGATTTCAAGCGAGGGCGTAGTTCAAATTCAAATTCTTTATTTCTGCCTTGTAAAGATACAGACAGCGGAGGCGCCGAAAAAGCTGTGAGAGACAGCTTGACTAAGCCGCAGCCCCCTTCGCTTGGCAGCAGCTTGACAGCAAGGCTTTTAATACAAAGGCAGTTGCAAAGCGTGATAACAAGTATACAATAATGAGCAGGTACAAGATAAAACGAAAGAACATTATACAATACTGACACAATATTCACATTGGGTGGACACAGGTATTGACAGCAAAGAAAAAAAAAGAAAAAAAACACACAAACAAAATTTCTACATGCTAGCATACAAAGCACGCAAAGACCTGTTTGACGAACCGAAAAGGTCAAAATTATTACATATATACGCGTTTAGCAGGGACGGAAGAGTGAACTGCAGGCGTTCTCTACCCGAGTTTAACCGTGGGGTCGGGACTATCCATGTCTCCGCATACCTTGTTGTGTAGCTTGCATCTCGGGTATGTAGTTCGGCAAGTTTACGTATGTGGTTTACATTTCTACGTGTTTCGAGTTTAAACCGGACACTCAAGCGATATTTATACAAGTTGTGTATTTTTAGCACACCACTTTGTAGAAAGAGATCTTTGCTTGGCGAGTCCCAGGGGACATTGTAAACATGACGAAGAAACTTTTTCTGAAAAATGTAGATACGCTGAAGACAGCTAACCGTAGCTGTGCCCCACACTAGATGGCAGTAGTTTAAATAGGAGTAGAAAAGTGAATTATAGAGGAGTAACCTTACTGTTCTTGGAATGACGTATCTGAGCCGACTTATGACTCCGGTTATTTGAGCCAGTTTCGTGACAATATGGTCCGTGTGGTGTTCCCAAGACATGCTGGAAGAGAAAACTACTCCAAGGCATTTAAATTGTTCAACTATGTCTATACGTCGTGAGTTTAGTTTAATCTCGATGGGGGAAGGAAGTACTTTGTTTTTAGGACGAAATATGACAGCTTTTGTTTTCTTCTCATTTATACGCATGTATCTGGATTCGGACCACTTTTTTAATTCACTCAAGGTGTCATTGCATTCCCGAACAAGGAGATCAAGATCATTTCCAGTAAAGAAGATGCTAGTGTCGTCAGCGTAGATAATAAATTGAGCGGCGGAGTTAATGTTGGAGATATCATTCAGGTACATATTAAAAAGTAATGGTCCCAATATACTACCCTGGGGAACGCCAGAAGTAACAAGTTTTAGTTCAGATGTCACATTGTCTATGCTTACAGCCTGTTTTCTATGCGAAAGATATGATTTCAGGATCATTTGAGCCAGTCCAGTTGCTCATTAACATCCAATAAAGCGCAACTATAGTGCACTATCTAGTGGAAAGCTGTAGAGTGTTCATTTTCAGCCGTATACAATATTAGCAACACGCGGTGCTGTTCTGCCGCGTCGAACTCAGTGCCGTTACGCACCGCTTAGCGAGAGGAGCAGGCCTTTCTTAGGCGTGCCCGTAGTGCTTTTCACGCCCCCTGTCTGCACTCGTAGGTCTTACGTGTGGCTTATAGGGTGAATCCACATGTGGTGTACGTTATCTAACGGCTACGTCGTGATCACCTATAGACGAGTAGCGTCATCAGCCAAACGAGCACTTCTAATCATTCAGAATGGGGTCTCGCGATTGTCGCGACCCAAGCGGCTGAAGGCAGCAGTTTTTAAGCGTGCACTGGAACACTTGCAGCGCCGCCTTAGGCTATGGCCGCGGTAAGGCCGATGTTCATGGGTAATTGCTTCCTCGCAAACTGCCAGGGATACTTGCACATTCAGCAACCACTGCTTAAATAGACCCCAGAAGAATTGGAACAAGCCAAGCAACACAAAAGTTTGATCGCCGTCCCTTTCGCTTATCCCGCTTCTCTAACCAGCGGCTTCAAGACTTCTTTGTCTAAACTTAATACCCTAATTAAATTTTCTTTGATCTGTGAAATATCTGTGCGCTTCGCTTGACTAGCCAGAGAGAGGATGTGAATGACCAGACAGGGCCGACAGGGTAAAAAAGGCCTTACTTCATTATCCCTTCCTAAACCTGACTGCGCTGTAAAAGAAAAATTGACTTACGCATGAAAGCAAATAGAAAGAGTAGCAGAAATGTGGAGTGTAAGCAGTGTAAGCTTCGAAGCGTTTTCTTAGCAAGAGCAAAAACAATTTTAACGAAGAATATAGAGCTCTGCAGTGGCTTACAGGCCGTGGAGTCGCCATATCGTTGATAAACTATTTTTCTACAGCTTATCAGCTTGATTCTTTCATTTTATAAAGGATATAATTCAATGTATAGTCGGATACAACTTAAGTCTGCAGTGAAGCTCCGCCCCCATTCAGCCTCCACGCACAGAATTCCTCCACGGCGAAAGAGTAGCCCGCTGCTTAAACGCCTCTTGTTAGCTAAACAAGAAGCTTGTCATAAGAAAAACTATGAGCCCTAGAATTTTTATACGTGGGTTGTTTGATATAGTGAAACATTAAAAAGCTGATTACGTTTACTGTTTTACTGTTGCGATTGGCCAGCGGAGTATACAGGACGCCACGGATCCCGGCCCAGTGTTAGCAACTGCTTTTTTTTTTTTTTGTATCCTACTATATTTTAATCCACATTGGGTGGGGGCACACGGTGGCACCGCTGCCGGCTGCAATGGTGGCCGAAACGTGATCAAGAAGAGCGAAGCTACGATTGCGGCGCCATCTGCTGCGTTCATCTGTACCGCAGCTGTAGCTTATTGCTCAGAACGAGGAGTGTAATACGCCCGGTCAATCAGAAAGGAGTTCTGTAGGGCCATGAGCATCAAAATTTTAATGGGTTATGGAGTACACCCGTGAATTTTATACCATTAGATAGGTCCCACTGTGTACACTTGCGTGTGGTATACGCGGACTCCTCATGAAGTTTTTAGTTTCCACAAATTTGGGGTGATATGTTTTCGCGAAAGACCTTCGGACGCTCTTCAGAAGAAAGGCAACGTAAAGGCGCTTAGTTCTACTGCCTTTGGCTTGCGATCGTCACGCAAGATGATGTGAGTAGTTGCTTTGAAAACTGCCCAATTTGTGTGCCACGATAGTGAAACTGAATTTTCCAAACTTTTCTCCTTGCAGCCATGGATATGACAACCACTCAAGGCGTCACTGGTAAGAGAACCGTAACACCCCGCGCTCATCAGTGTGGTCGTCCACGCGTATGCTTGACTCGCAGCTGATGCCTCTCTTATACTGGGCTGGGGCTACCGGTGCCAAAGCCGTTCTTTGTGCCTCTCGCAACAAGTTCAGTGGGGTCGGAAACGCACCCAATTTGATGTGCCGCTTCACTTCCTCTGCGAGTGATTTCCTTCGTTGGAACTTCTCCGTTTATTTCCTTTACGTGAGGCCTACAAGCGAACTTTGCCTCCATCCTGCGAGGCAGGATTACTTGCGAGTGCTCACCTTTATACACGTCGTAATGGAGGTGATGATTCACGTAGTACGCATATTACTCATGGACCTGGTTTAGTACAGTGGGAGGTGACTGCATGTGAAAGGAGAATTTTTTTTCTGTACAGGAGTTCTAAAAATGCCATTTTCGTGTTTTCTGTTAAGCACTTTAAATGATTAGCATGTGAAAGGCCGAACTTCAGCACTTTCCGAATTAATGGCACTTGTTTGGAAACAACTTCGATTAAAATGCACACACACGCGCACGCACGAACGCACACACACAAAAAAAAAGAACAGAAATTGTCGCTAAGCGTAGAATCGAACCGATGAACTTTTGGTTGGGAGCCGGAAGCACTGCTTTCGGAGAACCACTGAAATATGACTTGCAAAATTTTCGCATGTTGCTCAGAGGCTGCGACACTTCTGGATACCCGCAGCTGCGCTGTGAAAACACGCAATGCAAGCCCGGTGTAAAACCGGTTAAAACCTTGAAAATGTGGAGCAGGTGCAACCTATATTTGTCTCGAGCTTCATAAAACGACCTGAAGCAGCACCTTGCAAACTTATCAGCATCAGAAGCTACATAATACATAACTGGCTATCATGAAATTAAAGGCGCGGTAACTGTCTCTTCTTGGTGGACACCTCAACCGCGCCGTGAGGGAAGGAGGACGGTGCGAGTGAAAGTTGAAAGAGAGAAAGTGACGCCGTAGTGGAAGGCTCCGGAATAATTTCGACCACCTGGGTATCTTCAACGTGCACTGACATCGCACAGCACGGGAGCACGGGAGCGTTTTGCTGTGCGATGTCAGTGCACGTTAAGGATCCCCAGTTGGTCGAAATTATTCCGGAACCCTAGCTTAACCCAGATCACAGCTCTCTCCTTTCTTTTAAAGAAATTACTGAGCACTCGTGCCGAACACCGGCGATACCCAGTTCCTATGAAAGGACTGGGTAAAGCTGGCGAACGAATTTTCCTCAGGCTCTTTACAGACACCCTGCTGTGCCCGGCGGTTCTCAAGCACTTTAATCCTTCTTTTGACGGCCGCTGCTCATTCTGTGGGGAGGTGGCCGACACCTTCCACATGGTTTGGGCATGCAGAAAAAATCCTTCTCTCCCCCCAATCACCCCTTCCCCTACCCGAGAGGACTGGGAGGCGGCCCTGCTCAGCTGCCAGGAACTATCGGCCCAACAGGCCCTGGTTCGGCGGACTTGTGTAGCGGTCTCGACCAACGGGATCCCGGAATGAGGGACTCCGCCTAGTATTGTAAGAGGTGAGACCCATTAGGGGCCTCTCCCCGAGCACCTCTCTGTAAATTACTTAATAAATGCTTTTCACCACCACCACCACTACGGCACCACTTGCGCCACAGTGCAACACGCGCATCAGAATAGGAGGAGGGTATGAGGAGAGGGCAGTGATAACTATCTCTGTTTGGGTGGACACTTCACCCCCGCAGTGAGGGTAGCGACGGAGGGGTTTAAGGAAGAAGAGAGGAGAAAAGAAAAGTACACGAATATACCACGCTTGGTCTACAGTGTGCATACCCGCGTCCCCGGGGTGCTGCCGTAGCACGTTCCTTTCAAAGCTTTATTGGTCATGTAAAGAGACAGAAATAGCCACTTCGGAAGGCGCCGGTGTCGATTATAAGTAGGCCGTGGACTTTCCCGGTTTTCACCGAAAAATAGCAATAAACATGAACCAGAACAAAAATATATAATTAATTAACACGGAGGCACGCAAACACGCAATCTCGGGCACTATGCGCCAATTTTAATGCGTTTTGACCCTGGGCCAATCCCACGGCAGAACGCTGGGTCCTTCACGACATCTGTATCGCAACGGATTATCGACGTACTCTTTTGCTCTGGAAAGCATGCCGGCAAACGATGAGATGTAGTGCTGGGGCCCTCTATAATGGTTGGTTGGTTTATGGGGTTTAACGTCCCAAAGCGACTAAGGCTATGAGAGACGCCGTAGTGGAGGGCTCCGGAAATTTCGACCACCTGGGGTTCTTTAACGTGCACTGACATCGCACAGTACACGGGCCTCGAATTTCTCCTCCAAAGAAATTCAACCGCCGCGGCCGGGATCGAACCCCCGTCTTTCGGGCCAGCAGCCGACCACCATAGCCACTGAGCCACCGCGGCGGCTCCCTCTATCACGGTAGCATACAACGAAGGTTAACACAAATGCTAAGGAAATTATGATGGGTGGTTAGGAGCCCATTAACGCCCTGCAGCTTCCCAAATAAGCCCAGCTTCCTGGAGTCTATAAAGGATACGCATTTAAAACGCATTCGAAAGATACCATGCAGTGGGCCAGTGTTTCTTTTTTTTTTTCTTTAAACTGAAATTCCGCGGTAAGTAAATCATTTCCGTTGCTTCCTGGTTGAAAATAAGATGTCGATGTGTTAGGCACGGTTTCTCATTTTTCATTAAATGTTTGTCCCTTCTAGGCATGACCGGAATGACCGGCATGACCGAGATGACGACAGCACTTCGAGGTACGTATGACGTTGACACGAGCTGTGGAGGGAGGCATACAGCATGCAGAAACTGTGTTCGTTTGTGTTCGAATGAATTGCAGGTTTGTTTGCTCATTTCAACTCAACTGAGTTTGCTTCTTGTGCACCGCGGACCTGACTGAATAATACTTCGCTCACGCGCTTTCTGTCCTCAGCATGTCTACGAAGATAACTCCACTTGAGATATTCGATGTTTGAAATTTGAGATTCAATTTTGTCAATAATAACTGCATGTTCCGAACAAACACAACCATATATAGCCATACGCAGCCAAATAATCGTTGTTCACTAGCTAAGAACAAAATTTGTATGCAGATGTCCTCAGTGTCCCTTTAATGCGAGACACTTAAAACGTATACGGGCAGAAATACGCTGTCCACTATTTCATACCAGCAGAAAAAAGTGCACCGATTGCCTATACGTAGTAGTGAAGCCGGTGCCGTTTCTATTAAAACGTGCTTAATAGCTTATGCATGACAGTTTATTGCTTGCCGTCGTATTCGCCATGACAGATCGCTGAAGGCACGAAATTCCCGCAAATGGACTCTGAAATCCGCTGTGTGGTGTAGCCAATTGCATGCCAGTTTTCACCCCCTGTTTCGGTTTCTGTGAGCGCCAGAATGTGGTTCCTGCGTGAAGTTGCGCAGTTGCAAGTTCGGTATCTGGAATCTCTAGTGCGAGTTGTCCCTCTGCTCGCACTCCCACCACGCGCCAGCAAGCGGCTTCTCAGGTTACGCGTCCCCGGCTGTTGACAGACGGACACAAAATCGTCACGATGTTTGGTTCTATGCGGACAACATGTCGCACAATGTATGTGGATAAAAATGTCGGAGACGAAATGATAGTCACCCACGCAGCTCCCATAAATGCGCAAGAAGACAGAACCGGTAAAGTGCCTTGAAGTCGTAATCGAATTGGAAAGAAACTACAAATTACAGGATGAGGCCTAATTTATCGTGCAAGCGACTAGCACACCTGTAACCTGATGTATCAGAGGACATCTTGATATTAGGACAGTTATTGCACCTTTCCTCCCCCCCCCCTCCCCCCCCCCCTTTTTTTTCTTGCTGGAAAATGCTGAGAGCTGTATTAAATGCCGTTTCATTCTACGCCTAAAGTTGAACCTAGCTGCAATCCATTCCAGTATGCCTAGGAAAGGAATAAAACCAATCGTTAGATTCTTACGCATCGTATTTGGAGACTTTAAGGTCATCTATGTGCACATATTCACGATCAATAGCCCAATGAACAATGAAACTCCACTGGATGTTCACTGGACGTCCACAAGACGTCCCACACGTCCCCAGGACATCCAAGGTAGCTTCAGTGCCCATTGGGAGGTGTGTGCAGTGTCAGGTGCTTACTCCGATTTATAATATGAAACAAACAAGTGAACGATTTTCTTTCATTGTCGTGTTCAACACAGTGCCGCAAGTGTTAAGACCGTCCGTGAGTGAACAAAGCTCTCGGCATGTTTTACGCATTGAGAAAGAGATATCTTGTGTCTTCGGGCCTACGACTCCTCTACGCCGCGCTGGCATCTCTCATTTTCTATAGCGCTAACAGGCGAGAAAGACAATGCCATCGGAGCGCTCCGCTTGCCTCTGTTGTCCTGTTCGTCTTTCAGCGCTCGAAGACGGCTATGCTGAAGTAATGAGCAGTTTACATTAATTCTCCTCTGCGGCTTTAAAACTAATGCGTTTGCGCAGTTTTTCCAGTCTGACGTGTAGCTTGAACCTTGGCGCCAGCTCGCGTATGACGGACTTTCGTTGTTTTTTTTTCGCACCTGGCTCTTGACGAAAGATGAAAAGCGCAAGTAAGTACCCGTCTGGATAGTGAGGTGTGCCATCAGCGCAATATGTTCACGTACACGCTCTATAGCCTGATGTCTATACTGGCATAGAAAGCAATAAATCAATTACACTGCTCCTATATTAGAACAAGGCGAAACATAGGCAAGACAAATACATATGAAAAAAGCCAACAGTCACCAAAACCAAGGGAGCCAGGCCGAATTATCAATGTGCCTGAGAAGAAACAAGGTAAGGAAACCGGAACTAAGGTGCCTGTTGGCTTCTTTCATATGTATATCGTCACGAGCTCCTCAGTAAGCACCTCATCCTGGTTTGCTCACAAGCAACACAGAGTATGTGGCGACGATCGCAAGCGTATTGTTAGCGATACACATAATCTAGGGCTCGCTAGACTATTTCAGTAAATGATACTAGTACGTTGTACGTTATTTCTGCAGTTGTGATGTGGTCAGGTAGCGGATTAATGTAATCCCATATGATGGTTACTCATGCATATCACATAGGTAAGGACTATGTAATCGGTACCAACCGGAGATTTGGCGGGAAAATCCGAAGAACATTAGACATTCATTGTAGACGCCATAGCCGACAACCTATAGACTATCGAATTTCCTTCAAGAATGTGGTTAAGGCCCTTAAGTTTTTTCATTTAATACCTAGAATTGTGATTTTTGAGGCGAGAAAGAAAAGCATCCATTTCAGTTAACGCCTGGGATGTGCGGGTGAAGGCAAGCACTTCAGTAGACGTCGGAAAGAGTATCTAAGCATCGCAGATTCCCAACATCACCTTGATGCGCACAGCCTCTATCATGGAATAAAAGCAAGAGTGGCATAAGTAAAGCAGCGCGAATGAAGAAGCCGGAAGGCGAGACGAAGATGAGAGAGCGCTTTTTTCTGTTTAGTCTTCAATTCGCCTTCGGGCCCCTTCATTCGCGCTGCTTTACTTATGTCAGAATGGACCAACAAGCCCCCCAAAATTCAGCGCTTTTTCCTGTCTTATCGTCGTCGAGGCTAGGGTTCCAAAGTCTCGCTTCAGGCAAAGATAGGCGAAATCGCTGATTGGTGACCTTAGTGGTAATGCATTATCAAATTTGGGGACCGCTTAACGCATCTTACGAGGGCAGTTCGATAGTGATGTGTTCTGGATCCATTGCGTACGGATGGAAGTAGATGAAGACGACATGCAAAGCACAGCGCGAAAGTGGCAGTTAAACACAACGCGCGATCGGTTGCGACGATAGCATTGTATTCTCGTGTAGTGGCCAGTGAGGATGATCTGTTCGCACCGCCGGGGGTTCGAAACCAAGGCGCGGCGCAGTCACGGCCATATATTTTATTGCTGCAGGTCTAGTTGGCTTAAGACAGACAACGGGTTTTTTCGAGATGGAATCCTTACTACTGAAGCTCAAAAAAAAATGCATTGCCCGAATAAAACGATCCTCTCCGTAAAACCGTCCGTGGAGGCAATGCGGCAGCCCTTGATTCCTGCCGTCGTTTTGCTCTCTTTTCTTCTTTTCACGCAATTTCTGCCTAATTATTCGCAGAGCTACGGCTCTGGAGATCGTCAAGGCGAGCTTGTTCCTCCTGGTCATCCTGTTGCTCCTCACAATCATGGCCGGCCTCATAGTGGGTGAGTTCACACGCGCTCCGCTCGTGCAAACTGCAGCGCCGGATTACAGCGGAAAACATATATTCGCGGTGCCGATTGAGTGGTCCGATTTCACCTTTACGTACCGCAGGCTAGATTAACAAGTCATATTCTCAGAATAAAATTATTTCTGCAGTTGTGATGTGGCCAGGTAACAAAACACATCCCACGTGGTGTGTGCCATAAGATACCTGTGAGTGCATCGTGCGATGGAGGGTTGCCAGCAGACGGGACCGAGAATGGAAGCTGACAGGACGAACGCAGCCTGTCGGTTCCTCTTGGAGCCGTCTGCCGGTGGAATTTGTGTTTCTAACACCTCTTCACCCTCTTCTGAACGTACGGCATTAGCTCGAATAACTGACCAGTGACAGTTGAATGCTATGCCTGAAATATCGCTCGAAATATTTGAATGCGCAGAAGTGAGGGATCACTCGCAATGAAGCTTTCACGTACACAGTTAATATGAGACGACGCGGCCACTCTGCCTAAAGTGGGTTGTGCACAACATAAAGCAGTCTCGAAACCGAACAACCATCCGGAATTCCTTGAAACGACACGGCAGAGCTATTTTCCCTGTCCTCATATTCCCTCCATTCTAAAATTCATTCACCCCTCTACCGCCACCGTTAGCCCCTCTTGACGTTAACTGTTTTGCCTGTTGATTGCATACAGTGAGTTATAATGGTGCTATTAGCGTCGGTAATACCGCGTACATTCCGTTTTTTAATATTTTAATGTCCTCCCGAAAACAACTTCATGGCTCTGATCAACGTTACTAATCTAGTAACGTTGGCTCTGATGGTGTCGCCACACAGTGGCGGGTTTTTAGCAGCGGATATGACATCACCTGGCGCGAGCTTGATGACCGGACAAACAGTAAATATACTGCAAATTGTGTGAATAAATAGAGACATTTTGTCACCTGTCTGCGTTTTATATTATATCAACAAAAACAACTTGCTTGTCTTAGATAAAAGTCCTGCAAAGCAAGTAAAATAAAAATACACCACCAGGGGCGCTCTGGCATGGAAACAACGCTGCCAGACTCAGCAAGAACGAGTTGCAGAGAGCAGGCAACCATGAAGTACAAACTTCCGCGACGTGCTCTGGCTGGCTGTTTTGATTGGTTGCGCCAGGTGCCGTCATTGGGAGAGCGAAATAGGAGTGGGAAGCCCCGCCAAAATCGAGTTGAGGGCAGCGTTTTGTTTGCTTGTATTTTGAAATTTCTTCACTGAATAACTCCCGTTCCTGTGCATCGATTCCTGTAATTTTTTTTAAGTCAGCATCTGTGTGACATAAAGAACCCACCTGAAGTATAGCCGGTATTCCCCCAGGCAGTGTTTCGCAGCCCTTTAAGTGTGCCTGTCATGAGTTTAATGCCTCCGTGGCAACTGTTCGCAGGGTTCACATGCTACGGCCCTTAAAGGCCTCCTCCTCTTTCTTACAGGTCTTATGCAAGAGAAGGTGGAGGGTAAGTCACCGAATTGCTTCGCGTCTTTGTGGTTAGTATCAGCGAGCGATTGCAGCCGCATTACTACGGCTTCAGCCACCAACTGGCCATTCAAGCATATGTGCATAAACTGAGTCGTTATTCCGTCATCACATGCCTTGCAGCTGCCAAATGAAAGGTTTATTCCTGTTATGCTCTCTAACAGCGACCGACTAGACCATTTGTGACACCGGAGCTCCCGTGGTACTTAGTTTCAGAATCGTCACAAGACTGGTGCTGAACTTACATTAAATTTTCAACGCAGTCAGCCGTAACCTTTCAATGCGTTATTTGGCTGAATAATGAGCTGTGGTGTGCCTTGTGCTTGCTGATATATCTAGCTGCGTGTGGGCGCCACCCAAGCAGTGGAGGACGAGACGCGCCGCAGAAGTGCAAGCATTACTGGTTCTTCAGAAAACTAGAATCGGCTGTAGGCGGCAACCGAACGAAGATATAGAACGCCGGAACGACCGCGGCGTTGCGAAAAGAGACCAAGGTCAGCCTCTCTTCCACATCGAGAAGGGAGGTCTGAACAGCGATGAAGGCAGCAGCGATCAAGCGCAGCTGGCCGTGGGGGCTCCGATTAAGAGGAAGAATTCTGGAGGCTTCATGGAAGACGAGCGTGGGACAAGTACACGGAGAACACGACTAGCGCCGATACGAGAGGCCACACCGCGGAAAAGCTGACGCATTCCATTTTTGGGCCCTCCGCGTATAGGTTCATAAGTAGGAAGCTGACATTGTGGTTCCGGGCCCGGCGTCGCGCATTGCGTGTCGCATCGTTTCAGGGACGGAGCCCTTTCGCGCAGCCGAAGTTCAGCTCAAAATGTGACCCGTTTTACGAATAGCTTCCAAAAATAAATCATCCATAACGCGGCGCACTCTCACAGCCTCCAGCTTCCTGTTACATCATTCTGGTGTTCGTGGAGCAACCGCTTAAGAGGCAGGCGCGAATGTAGTGTGGAGCTCAAAACAGCACCCCTTGAAAGGTGTGCACCGATATGCTTCAATTCATTACAGTGTAATGAACGCGGCAGTTGGGATGCTTTGCGAACAGAACGCGAATGTCCTCGTTAAAAGCTCTAAACTCTACCTTACCTTTAAAAGTAAATGCGTAGGCCGACTGGCTCTACCACTTGAGCTTTGGTAGCTGCATTGTCACGCTTCTACAGAAGGAGCCTCCTCCGGGAGCAAAACTCACCCGCTTTGGACCATCCTTCGATAGCATCCACTACGACCTCATTCGACCGGCATACCGTGCCACCAGAAAAGGCCCGAGCGGATGCCTGCCTCACTTGTGACGCCACGCTCAATGTCGTGGATAGGGCTGCTGCGAACGGGAGCCCGTTGTGTGGGCTCCATGGAACGGGCGAAATCTATACACTGCTTCTCGCAGAGCAAGGGATTGTACTTACCCCAGCGCTACAGGATCGACAGATGCTCCTGATATACATATAATTGTGAAACTCAGCGTGCGCTCCAAACCTAAAAATTGAGCATCGATCTGCTCCGGTCGGAGCACTGAAACTTGACCGCTACCCGCCACTAGCATCCCCATTGATGACAGCACTTCTGTCGGGAAAGCACCAAAGTGCTAATTGTACCGTTGCCTGTGGGCGGTGCGAGCACCGCGCACAAGGAAGCCGAGGCGCTGTGCGGTTTTGTGCTGACGCGGTCCTTCCTTCTCCCCTCCAGATGGTGACGATGGGGCCAAGGATAACGGTGACATCAAAATCACGGAGCCCACGCGAGAAACCACAGCTTCAAAGCGTCCGCCACCGCTATCTACGCCCTCAATGTCAACCACAGAGCCCACAGGTGAATCGCTCATATTCACCACTGCAGGCCTTCAGTCGAACATCACCAGTTTCGTTGCTTTGATCTGGAGCATTTTCGATCTGTGAAACAAGTTTTTCTGCGCATGCGAAGTGATCGAGGGTGCCGACAAAGTGTGCGTGTCGTGGCCTACTAGAACATTTGCAATTATAGTGTCTATCAAAATATTCCCTCATACTTTATCTTCCATGAATTCTTGCTCGAACCAGTCTTCCGAGCGAACGCAGAGAGACGCTGTATTTGCATGTGCAACACAGCCTCAAGGACTAGCACTGGCACGTGAGTACTGCACGGGATCATCTCTACCATAAAGCACGGGATTTCAGCACTTGGACCTTGGCTGATTAGGGGATTCACATTTCGTTCCATGCCGGGCTTAGGCACGTATACAGAAGAACCTATGTCGGGCTTCCAATGCCTGAATGTTGGATCAAGTACATTTAGACGTTCCAGAGAAAAACCTATCGACAAAAGAGGAAGGCCGAGGGCATACGCGAAGAAAAAGTAGTTACAGTAGGATACAGGTCAAGAACACAGGGGTAGATACACCTCATAGAAGGCCTTCTCGCCAATGGCGTCGGCCGATTTTCATGACGTCGCGGCTAGTCCCATTTCATGGAGGACTTTGCCATTCACCTGCGATTTCACGCTACAGGCCTAACCGCGACGTCATGAAAACTGGCCGCCACCATTAGCTGGTTTCTAGACAGTGGCGTTACTGCAAAGAAAAGAATTTCGGCGGTGCAAACCACTCACGGGGGTTCTGTGTTGCAGAAAAATGAGGGAACTTTAATCGGACATTTTATAAACTGACTTTTCCCAAAGTTGCCGACCGTGTAATATCCAGATAAACTGCACAGCGCACTGCTGATCACGCTGCACGATGAAAGAGAAGTTTGATGGCATTTTCCAGTATAGTTAAAGCACAGCAGAGAAAAACTGCTCCCGCAGGGCTTTCGTCAAGCACTGTTAAGGTCGCCAGCAAATGCCATTTCGAGTTGAATACATGTTTAGAGCAATTTTTGTGCGCCTCTTCATCTTAATGAATTTTTTTTCTCGAGTGTACTAATACCAATTGACTGAAATTTAATACAAATAACTGAGTTCATGTCATCAAAAACGTGCTTTCTTCTCTGTCTATCAATTCGTGATTATAGTTCGTTTCTTTTTCATCTAGTTCATCTATATTTCACTTCTAAATATGTAGCTTCTCCTTACCTAGCCTTGCCTATATAACCAAGTCAAACCCGCGGTAGCTAACCTGAAATAGCAATCTTGAAACCTACACGCCCATATTTTATCCTGCTACATGTTTAACCCCAGCATACAAGTAGAAATCTAGCGATATGAGAAAAAACGCACCATTATCCCCATGTTAAGAAGCCCATTCGTCTCTGTACCTGGCAGTTTGCGACAAAATTCCTACACTGAGGCCATGCGGCATGCAGTGGGAGAAATACGACGAAATCAAACTTGACAGAAATCAGCATGTCTAGCATACAAGTAGAAATTACTACTCATGTTAGAATAAATGGTCGTTGGTCCCTCATCGAGGAGACCGCTTGACATATAAAAACTGTTTTTGTTTGTTCCCACCTTACCCACAGTAGACACGAGCCCGAAGTTGGTCTTCTGCACCGTTAGCGAGACGCTGCTTGTGGAGGACCCAATCACTGAAGGGCTGTGCGACTATGCCGTATTTTCCGACCTCGAGGCTTCCGACGAGGGAGGCTTCGATCCGGCTGATGGCCACAGCGCCTGGGAAATATTCAAGCGCGTAAGTTCTCGGCGGGGAGCTTGAATACTTCGCTCTGGGTTATTCATTTACTCTACGTAGAAACACGCTTAACTGTTACATGCAACTATGTATGCATACGCGCATCGCCACACGGAAAAGTGTACACCCAGCCAGTTCTTCAACAGTGTCACCCGATAGTCGAACAAAAGGCCGTACAGCGGCCTATGACGAAGCGACGTGGCGAAACAGCCGAGGACATGCACATGCGCGTAATGTTCTTACCATTTTGACCCTATTTTGCCGCTCTGCTTTGTCACAGATAGCTGTACAGCCGTTTGTTCGACACTCGGGTGATACTGTTAAAGAACTGGCCGGGTGTACATGTAGCTAACACCGCAGCGGTGGCTCCGTAGTTCGAACATACGCCTATAGTATGCAGGAGGTGCTGGGTTCGACCCCAATTCCACCAAGTACGCAGCGGCTTTATAGTGGGTATAAGCTTGCCCCCGGCCTGGTGCTCGGCTCTTCCTGGGAAGCTCGGATTTTCCTGGTCTTTTACCAGATGGCTCAGCGCACTTCCGAAATTAAACGCGACTCGAAGGCAACAAAATTCCGAGGTATTGCGTCTCACAATTACAAAAGCCTTCTCTCCACGCTCGTATAGCTCCCATTCCACAGCGCACAACTAATGGAGGGAGGACCAAGTATCCTGATGCTGATCTCTGAGCTGTCTGCGCCACACACGTCGTCACTGAAGACTGCAACCATTCTGGACATACTGTGTCCACTTTGTTTCTTCTGCTCCCAGATGAAAGCGTATTGTGCCTTAATGCGAAGTAGGCATGCAACCGTAATGCGTGAAGACGCATGATGGGGAGCCTGTTTTAGCTTGGCTCTGGCGCCAGCAGACGACGCTCGCGTTTCTTGCCCCTATTTTAGTGCGAAGGCATTACTTCACTAGCAATCTTGAAAAATCCGACGAGTCTCTGAAGCCTTGACCTTTGACCCTTGACCTCTGAGATGAAATGACTTGGATACGGTGTGGCTAGGGGAAGGTCACGTGGTACGAAAGTTTGAAAAAAATTGTCTTGGAGGACAAGGTACTGCTATAGTCAAGCTAGTTCGAAAGTTCGAAAGTCAATCTAGTTCAAGAGCTTACGCACGGCATATTCGGTTTAACGGCGTTTAAACTCGGTCATTTTTTTTTATTTTTCTACTAGTTCCGCTTCATTTTAAAGTCCTCTTATTGGATGTGGCTAGGACGCCCAATTACTTCACTCTTGAGGTTCCGATAGCGCAGTCGTATTCCATAACGTAACTACGGAAGAAAATTCATCGGCGATCAATTCATTTGATGCGTAGGGAATGCGTTAGCATGTGGGCTCAGATTTTGTGAGCGCTTTTTGTTGACAAGCTGAATTCATTTACACCAATGACATTTTAAGTTCTTTGTTGCCCTGCTGCGGTGGATTAAATCTTCCGATGGTCTGTGGGACTTGTTCTATGCTCGTCAGGTGGCGCTCGCCCTTTCTCTTTGGGTCCAAGTGGCCGCGTGCTTTTGCGTTTGAAAGCGGATGAATGTGATGAAGACGAAGATTGCCAATGCACAGAGCAAGAGGCACGAATGAAAATGGATGATGACGACGTCCAAAGCACAGCGCGATAGGCTTACAGTATAACAAATGGCTGCGCCGCTGGCCGAGTTGTCTGAAGCAGTTGCCAGCGCAGCTGAGCTACTCGTGCTGCTCAAGCCCATAATTATGGCAAGTTTCTTGTTCTGCTTTCTCAGAGGCTGGTCACCGACGTACAGACGGCCGCTGAAGAGTTTTCGTCCGCATGAGTCCTCTAATGCTAAAGCCAATAATAAAGCGCGCCCGTGATGAGACGGTAAAGCTTTCCAAAGGGCAGTGGTGTCAACTATGCAAGCGACCGCTTAAATGCCAACTCACATCGGGGCTGAAATTGGTTTCTCACATTTTATCCGCTCTCCTTTCGCGTACGTGACCACTTAAAGGGACTCTAAGGACAAATTAAAGATGCCTTCTACCGACAGACTACGGCAATGGAGTTTTATAGATGTCGCCACGATCGCCCGATTTCGGAAGTAAACTGCGAGCATTGACACCATTTTCTTATCTTTTTTTTTTTTGCGCGCGAATCCGAGAGGCTGTGGTACACCGCCATGCTCTGCAAAATGGCGCCAACCAGGTCTAAAGAATTTCGTCGTTTGGCAGAGGGGTGGTCCTCCGCCGCCGAAGTAAGAATGGAATACCACATTGTACTGCTAGCTCCCCGTTTTTCATGAGAGGTCCGCAGAAAGACCCCTTTCCCCTACCACAGGCTTCTGGCCTTCCTCCTTCTGATAACTTTATTCATCCGTTCATGCAGAAAACAATGCGCGACGGTAATCGGAGCGAAAACAGCTGCGTGAACGAGGTCTCCTGCGATACAGTGGCGGTGCAGGAGATGGCTACGGTCTTATAAGGCTTACCGTACATTCCGCCACTGCGAACAAAGACGAACTTTTCGACTTCTTGCCTGCAGCTTTTTTTTTTTTCTTCTAGAGTGTATAGTACCGGACTCTGTAATAACGGCATGCCATCCAGGCCTGCAACGCGCCTTCGGTGCGGGGACTCGGCTTTCCTGGAAACACGTCGCAGTGGCGATGCTTGGTGAAGTTTAAAATGCGGAAACTTTCTCGCTGTCTTCCAGGGAACTGTTCTTTGCTATTCATATCGTTTGCAGAGTACCGCAGAGTGTGTAATCCCCCCCCCCCCCCCCCCTTCCGGTGAAATATATAAAATGTGATAGCGTCCACAGTTACGCCACGCTGGCGATAACGTCGAGCAACCCCCGTTCTTGCTCCTTTGCACCGCCAGGGCGTCTCCGTGGCCAACCGGACCGTGGGCGGCGTGAGCTTCTCGTCGCTGAACAGCGAGCAGTCCGGGAGCACGATGCGCCGGCTGGAGGCGATGGGCGCCGAGCTAAACGCGCTGGCCGACCTTCGCATGCTGGCCATGGGCACGCTCAACCTCCGCGCCCAGCAGTGGCACACCACGGACAGCTTCGCGAGCGTCTTCCAGGTTGGTCGTGATCGCGCGTGATGGGCCTTTTCCTCTACAGCAGCGGTACCGTGATGGAAACTACTGCGACAGCGGCACAACGCGTCCACTCACGGAGGCAGGTTACAAGTCTAGGGCCCTTAATTTCTGGGTAAACCCTGGCTTTACGCGATTCTTGCAGGCCGTACGTCAGAGAAAATATACGTGCCTTTGTTGTGATTCGTGCTCAGTGCGGCGCCTCCCTCCAAAAAGAAAAGGAAAAGGCCTGACGAGACGCACAGAAAACATGTAACCTTCAGCCGAATGTCTGAAGGGCGGATTTATGGGTGAGGAGAAAGTGGGTGGTCCTCCTTTCACCATGCACATACTGAAACTTTTGGGTCGAAAAAAAAAAAAAAAGAAGCGGGAGGTCATGGTTTTTCAACTGAAATTTTATCACGGGAGTCGGAGGCGCTTTCCCAACTCCCTTAAAGGGACACTGAGGAGAACTTCGTCCATTTACTGTTCTCAGTAAAATTTATTATCCGACTATTTCTGGGTATGCTGACGTTTGGCCGGCAGCAAAAGACGAATTTATGGCCGAGAAGATTGAATTTAAAAATTTTCAAGCCACTCGAGTCAAACTCGTGACCTCGACACTGAAAGGGACTGTTTGCCACCGTTTTGAAGAGAATGGCAATGAGCACTGCTTCTGGGATCCGCAATGTCGACGCACGCAGTTTACTACCGAAATCAGCCACTGATGGTGGCACAGGTATTTAAATTTTTGGTCTTTTTTAGCTTACGAAGCTCCTTTTTTGATATTAGTGGTAACTTTATGAATATAGAACACGGTACCATGTAGCAGACACAGGACAACTTGAATTCGTTCTTAGTGTTTCCTTAAAGCAGCCCCTGCAGGGTAAGTGTTTTCATTGCAGGGCCATGAGAATTTACGTAACGTACCATTACAACAGTTGGCGCCTTGATTCAATATGCTGTTGGGGCAAATTGGGGTGTAGGCAAAACTGAACAAGCCTGACCAGGAGACGAGAATAGGAAATCGAAAGGCTTTCTCATAAGTAAAGCCTCAATGTGGTTAAGAGTCTGTTTGAATGAAACCTGAGGATACGAGCGTGTTCCTTGAAGAATTGGAGAGAACCGGTGGAGAGAGACGTCGACTCTTTCACTGCTACGAAGGTCTAACTTCGCCTTATTACCCCCTCCTCCCTCCTGATTCCTGGAACAGCTGCCCGCTATCGTCAGGATTCCAGCGAGCTCCGGCGGCTCACGCCATCTCACAACACAACCTTAAAGAAGTAGGGGCATCAAGTTCTTAAGCGCCACTGATGACGTATGCGCCGCGGCTTAGTAGCGACAGTACAGAAGACCCGACCCATACGACCCAATGCGCTTTATTTAGTTCAATGCAGCATTGCTTCTGCTTCAGGCTTCGGTTTCATTTTGCACGGCCTGGAATATGACCGCCGCAAGACATTTGCGCTCAGCAGAACAGTGACGCGCTCGCTGCTCCGACGTCTCCTGCGAACGCACGCGATTTATGGCGGTTTTGTTATTCGCTACACATAAAAGGTGTGATATCGGTTCAACCGTAAATGTAGTAAAGTTGTGGTAAAACAGCATATTTAACCGAAAAGACACAAAAGAAATGATATTCCAGGAGCTGACAATGGCGGTAGGCGAATAATGTTTTCATACAATTGTGGCTGTCCTGTGATAGCTGAGGCCAATCGGGCTGAGCTATTCTCTGTTGCTTGTAGTCATTGTTTGGGCGAGCCATGCCCAAGTTCTCAAACTGACGATGCGCATTCGAGATGTTGACGTATGTAAGTAGTATACAGCAATAGTTATAGTGGTGCGAGTGAAAAAATTTGGTCGTTTTGTCCCACTGTGCAATCGGTCTTAGAGGCTCTGATCTACGCTTGATTTCTAAGATTGATTATCGACACCCAGGTATTCATATGAAGTTAGATTCTAAAGAAATGCCGTTATTGAGTGAGTAGGTAGGACGCAGAAGATTAGTGCGGAATAATTTATTTACACTTGTTAGTGTCGAATTTCATAAGCCAAGTACGCCACCTGCATTTAATATTACTACGAACAAGCAAACCGTCGGGATGATTAGCTCTTTTATGAGATACTCAGGCATCCACAAATAGAAAAATTTTTGAAGAGCGTGAGTGGGCAAGTCACAGATACATCACTTAAGGATAGTAAAGGGCCACGAACTGACCCTTGCAGGACATGGAAGTAAAATGGAGTTAAAGGCAAGTTAGCTTTATTTGTTGCTTCATCTCACTGGACGGGCGCACCCTGTGCACAACGACGCTTTCTATTCGCTTATTTCAGCAACTGAAGAGAGTCTTGAAGAACAAGCAAGGCGCGGTGACGTTTCTTGGCGTGTGGCTACAAACAGTGTCCAACGCAAAGAGCTTCGTCGAGGTCATCACCAAGACGAAGTAAGCGCATTCAAGGTGCCCCTGCCAGTAGTCGGCGTTCAAACGGAGGAGAGAAACTTTTATTTAACCAATGGTAGATTGGTAGTTTATCGCCATCCTCTTCGGACAGTGTCCTTAGTCCAGGACTCCGTTGGCTGTCGCTATCCTGCGCGGCCACTCGATCAGCCGCTGCTGGTCTTGTGGGCGTGTGCTGGACAGAACATCCTCCCAAGAGGAGAAAGTCGAGTGGAGGATGCATGGTTGTTGGTGTCCCGGTGGGTCCGGACATTCCCATAGGGAGTGGATAAGTGTGGACGTAGAGCTGCTCCATGTTGGGCAGCATACCGGATATTGCGTTGAGAAGAAAAGGTGTTTTGGCAGAGTTTTGGAAAAGTGTGCGAAGATGGCATCAGGCTATCCCTTATAAAAATGGTCTATAGACAGTCTATAGACCTCTTATTGACTCTATTGACTTCCTATAGATATTGCTTTTTGTCTATTCATAGTCTATAGACTGTCTATAGACAAAAGTCTACTAAAAGTGTATGGCCATAAATCTATAGATAGTCTATAGACTGTCTATGGCAGTTGTATTGCCTATAGACTTTTGTCTATAGACAGTCTATAAACTTTATAGACAGAAGTCTACAGAGACTCTATAGACTGTCTAAAACTTTTCTGTAAGGGATGGCATCCAATCTGCTGAGGGATATGTGCGTGCGTGCACATGTTAGTTTCTGTGGACATCTGATGTTTCCGCGAGCAACGCCAGGAAGCAAGACACGTGCACAGTGACAAGCTCTCTATCGAAGAGCAACTGCGTTCGCACTGCTGTCTTTACCGTGCTACTCGTTTTTCGTATATTCGAAAAGAAAATTATTGCATATTTGGGTTTAGCGTAACTGAGCGTGTTCGTTCTACTGCGGAGTTTCGGCAAGCATTTCTTAATTGGTGTTAGCGACCATTTGCGCTCACTAATATGTAATAGGAGAAACATTCTCGCTCCATGTCATGGACACAAGGAGTGTAACGGCATGCAGTCAACAGATTGGACATACACTGCGTGGACAGTGAGTGTCGAGCACATATACAAGCTGGGTCAGGAGTGAGGAACATTGCCGCAACTGTGCCCTGACCGACTTTGTAAAATGATGACAACTATGCAGTCAGCCGTCCACTCGTTTCATAGTGAGGTACTCCGAATCGATCGAACCGCTGCGGCACCCCTGAAATTGATACATTAATGGCGCACTTCATACCTCAGTTGTTAAAAACGGACAAAAACACCAGCGTGTTGTTAATCGAGAAATAACAAGAATGGATGAAGTGTGTAACGTCTGTGCCTTACCCTCCAGAAAAAAGAAATCCTTAGTTTAAACCGGATTTGCTGCCGTGTGCCAGCTTAGAGAAAGTCAAACCATGGGCGGATTTTCGGATGACTCCTGGAAGGAGACTGTCGTACTTGCGAAATGCATTAGTTTAAAGCTTGTTTACTTTCTTTACTGGAAAGAAGGTGGCTAGGGCAAAAAGCTGCGCGAGTAGCAGCTTGACGAAGCCGTAGCTCCGTTCTCAAAAAAAAAAAAAAAACAGTATTTGATGCTTTCTCCAAACAAAATTTCTCGCTGACGGGGCGGCCACCCCTCGCCTCTTAAATCCGTCCCTGAGTTGAGCCATAGAGCCTGCGGTTTGTACGCGTAAAAATGAAGTGCATGTCATGAGGACAGGGCTTTGGAAGCCCCGGAGCGTGCACACGTGGTTCGTGGTGTGTGCGATACGAGCACAATGCGTTCACCTCCGCAGCGACATCGACCTGCTGATCGTGCAGACGCACATCGTGCCATTTGAAGGAATGAGTGACCCATGCATCGCTTACTTGGTCAGCCAGAAGAAAGCAGACGGCGTCGTGCCCAACTACGTGAGTGCGCTGCACCGGGGAGACAAGAAACTTCGCGCTAAGAGCGTGTCTAAAATGAGCGGTTTGTTGCATTCAGAATTACTCGGGAAAAGGCGCTGGGCCACTGCAGGAATGCTGGAAAGTGTGAACTTGGTAGCCACTTTGGCTAGTAATTGGCTGAAAGAGCGGGTTCAGTTGTAAGAATATCCGAATTTTCTCGAGGCAAACCTCCTAAAAAGGCATAGCTAACTTACAGATCTGCCTAATGCCAAATATTTACTTGTAATGTACTTATTATTAAAATAATTTAATCTGCGCACTGTGAAGAGCATCGCAGAGCAACAAGGTGTAGACTAGGTGACTAGTGTAGGCGCTGAATCTATTTCTGCGGGCCAAACTGTAGCCAAGCCGAAAACGAAACACGCTTTCCTGAAGAAGCTCGAGCAGACGGTGGCGCCTCTTATCCCCCTGCAGGTAATTTTGAGAAACGTCATATTTCATATCGTGCCCACATTGCTCAGGTCATTATTCCGAGGTATCTTCGTCTGGACAGAGTGCATGGGAAAAGGTGCCACCGACTCTCTGACCAAACCGTCACTTCCGGAGAGCTAGTAGCATCCCAGCGTTTCAGCCCCGAATGAAAAATCTTCGCCCATGATTTCTACGCGCGTAAAAGATTTAAAAAACGGGCATCTAGCCCTTCGCCGTGTCTAGGACTTTTCTTGACACTTCGCACATGTCAGCATCACTGCGGTTCACTAACCTCGTACTCTGCTCGAACTGGTGCATTCGCCGTAGTGGAGGGCTCCGGAAATTTCGACCACCTGGCGTTAAAGAACCCCAGGTGGTCGAAATTTCCGGAGCCCTGCACTACGGCGTCTCTCATAGCCTTAGTCGCTTTGGGACGTTAAACCCCATAAACCAAACCAAACGAAACCATCAAACTAACTGTTTTTACAGCCGTGTATAAAAACTGAACTCAGTTCGTCCACACAATTAATAGTAAATGGCTCGAAATGGCGCTTATTTCCCGTGTTATTTCTTTTTTTTTCTGCTTGGATCTGCAAGGACTTAAGCATGCAATAATAAACAAATAAAAGCAACAGTATCACTAGGCCGCCGTTCACAAGTTCATTCTTTGGCCCGAATGATGTCGTGTTTATTCGCACGCGCATCGTTTCGTACCGAAGGAGGAGGCGCTTGTTCTTTGGTGGGGATCCATTTCTCACACTGCTCTCTGACTGAATGGAGCAACAACAACCAGGTTTCCAACGCGACAGCGTTAAAGGCCCCATTCCCCAGAAAATTTGGTGTCGGCGTCGAGCGACAAATCACGGGCATGGCCCTGGCAGGTGGTCCCCAGAGCGCAACCTAGGAGGCAGGTGGGGCACCTAGGTCACGTGACCTTACGGCGTCATCACAACCTGCCCACCGGATAGTGAGCAAACTGCCCACCGTGGCACGTGGCAGTTAATGATTCGTCGCTCGGGAAAAGCAACCGGGGCCGCACACGGTCTACTGCTGGAAGCACCTGCCATCACTGGGCAGTGGCGCATCGCTTAACCGCTGCGCCAGGAGAGGCATGAGGACTGACAGGGATCTATGGATGTAAAGCAGAGAATGACCTTGTGCATGTATGGAAATTAACCCATTATGCTATCGCGTCATACCCTTAAGCTGGAACTTGTCCCAATTTTTTTATGCGAAGCATATTGCTAGAGCTACCACTCACGCCGTCGCCGTGGGACCCCCACGTGACACCGTGACGTCACACCACGTGACATCGGATGAGAGAGCCGGCCTCCACCTCGCGCCGTCGCCGTGGGACCCCTAGCCGTCACGCCACGTGACACCGTGACGTCACACCACGTGACATCGGATGAGAGAGCCGGCCTCCACCTCGCGCCGTCGCCGTGGGACCCCTAGCCGTCACACCCGCGCATTCCCGCGCATTTCGAACGCGCGTTCACACTCGGTGTAGGTGAAACGCTCGCTCCACTGGGGCAGGCAGACGCGGCTTCCGTGGCAATCCAGGCGCTCACCCAACGCGCGTCTCGGGGTTAGTCGGCGTTCCGCTGTAGCCATGCCGTTGTCTTCCCCCACGACGAAGGCTTCTAGTGGTTGTATTAAAATGACCAAGTATTCAACCATGGAAAGCCATGTATTACCAAGCCTAGCCACTAATATGCTTCGCATTCCCCAGGCTTAGCCAAGCTGAGCCTCAGCAATTTTTTGGTCGTACTTCTGTAGGCGACGGCAACCCATCACGCAAGATGTGTTCAGCATCAAATCGTCTCTCGCGAGTGAGGTTACGGATTTCACTACAATGTATATAGACATATGAAACAACAGAAGAGTGATTTCGCATGCGGGCGGTTTTTGAACGACAGCATTGCGCCCTTTGCATGACACTAGCTCGTCCGCGCGGCTGCCTTGTGCGGCGTATTAAGCTTTTCCATACCGTTAAAGAATTAAAGTTAAACGAACCAGTTTAACTGTCAGCCGGGAGCCGGAATGTCACCTGCCGAGTCCTTGTCCCCAATCTATCCTCCCGGCCGGACGAGATTCTGTACACACTCCACTACATAAGAAATAGGATGTACAGTCGTTGTCAAAAGTAACCAGGCTGCATGTTTTGCTTCTAGCTTGTATAGTGGAGCCCTTGTGGCTTTTCTAAAGATGAAAAAGGGGTTGGAAGGTAAGATGGCCCCCGTCCTTACCTTTAACGACCATTTCAGCTTCAGAGAAATTGTAAGGACTCAACTGTACGAGCTAGAAGCAAACCATGCAGCCTGGTTACTTTGGCAACAACTGTACACTGAAGCCGAAACTAAGAATACAACACAATCCAAATAATGTGCGTAAATTCATAAATTCAGCTCTAACGATCGACTTTGTGGCCCATACAGGCTGAAATGAAGTGTTTCGGGATATTATTGCGGACTGACTCTGACTCAGAATGTCGTAGTTGTCACCACCCAAAACGGATGATGGCGACGCCACGCAAAACTAAATCATGCAAAGGGTCGAGCAGTGAACAAAGCCGTGGATAGGGAGAGTTCGGGAACAGTCGCGGTCAGGAAACGGCGGAGCGCCGGCGATGCACTCCAGCGTCGCATCACGGAACGCCTCTGGACTGTCGATTTCCATCACAATCCACCCATGCAAGCGCGACCTATAAGGCCGTGCTCGGCTACGAAAATAGTTACAGAAAATGTAAGGCTTTTGCTGCTCTCGGAGCAGTATGGTAGCTGCTCAGCAAAGTCTGTCGTAATCATTTCTGTTTGGTTCCTGTTGGTGCTTTTGTTCAACTATGGCGTGGGACATTTCTCAGCCAATTGTGTCTTATCTTCGGGGCGCTTGAATACCCTCACTCGTTTCGTGTTATTCAGGAGCAGCCGAACATACAGCAGGAATTCCTTTTTTTTTTCTTAGAAATTCGCTCACTGCGGCTACAAACGCGAGAGAGAAGGAAAAGTACTTTTTGAGAGAGCGACATATTGAGCGCTCAGAATATCCTGGGCATGCAGAACCAGGGCACGCTGGTGGCCCAGTTGGTCCTACGCCAGACAGGTACTCCAAGATGGCGAAGGGGGAGGGGGAAAGAATGGAGTTCGGTTGACTACTGGGCACTGAACGGCATTGGGTGAGGGCACTTGGGGTAGTAGAGGTCAGACCGCATGCGAAAAAGGTGCAAGCGAGCTGGGGTAAGAAGGGTGTTAGTGTGAAGCTTGCTGAGAATACGAGTCTGTACAACACTGAGTTGGGTGTGGGGTTTGGGAAATGTCTGAACAGAGTCACGGAGCTGTGTGCAGTGTTCCTTAATGGCTCGTTAGTGGCACAGAGCCTCGCAACAGGTCAGAGGGCTTGACCAGGGTATCGCAGGCGCCCGGATAAGAGTTTCGCGGGCGAACTTGTGGACAAGATCATTGCTTGCGATACCAGCATGGCCAGGGATCCACCTAACTGTGACGGTGGAGCGTGACAGGGTGCGAAGGGCCTCGGTCAGGTCGCGCAGGACTTGTGTGGCTTTCAAGGAAGCGAATGGCATCCATGGCGTCCGTGTATATTGTGTATACTAATGTGAACGCGAAATTTAAAACAAACGCAGTGTGTCGTACAGGTTCCGGCGTCGACGACACCATAAATCGGTCACCCGGCGCCGACCGGGCGACAAGACCGCAGGGTAGCCGAGCTCTCCCTATCTATGGCTACGGGCCGTGGATAAAGGCAACTCTGTCGGTGATCTTGTGGCCTCGTAAATGGTCTACAGCCAGCCTTAATTTTTGAGATTTTGAGTAAAAGTTGCGGCATGTAAAATGAAGGCTGGTTTTCTGGAAAGTAAAGGCGCAGTAACAGTCTCATCTGTCGGTGTATACGCCCATCACGCCGTGAAGGAAAAATTGGCTTTTAGGAAATTAAAGGCTCAGCAACTATGTGGACAGGGAGAAAGGAGGAAGTGAAAGAAAGAAATAAGAAAGGGGTGCCGCACAGAGGCTCGGGATAAATTTCGACCATCTGGGTTTTTTTTTTAACGCGCACTGACAACGCACAGTACGCGGTCGTCGCGCGTGGCGTGCAGGATGTGGCGGACGCGGTGCTGCGAGAGCTGCGGCAGCGCCCCTCCACCACCAGTGCACAAGCGCCGCCGCGCGTGCTCCTCTCGTCGACGCTGGCCGCCGTGGCGTACGTGGGAGCTCCCAACGGCGCCGACGTGACCCTGCGGCAGCGCTTCTGTGACCTCTTCTTCGTGGCCGACATCGACGTCACGTGCGAGGGGACGGCGGGAGAGCTGGGCGCCTCATACGTCAAGGCGGACATGGCGCACTACGCCACATTCCGCCACCAGAGCACCGGCTACTTCGTCACTTTCGAGGAGATCGATTCGCTACAAGACAAGGCGAGTTTGCTGGCTGTTGCGGGAATTTGTAGCCCAGTACGCGGCCATTTCGAAATACGGCCCAAGTGAACGACACTTCAGCTTTCAGGCTGCCGTTGAAATGGGCATCAGCTGACTGCGTTTACGCGGCACCGAGTTCGACCACTCAGCCACGCCATCACTTGGCGTGCGACCCAACAATAATTGCTTCGCATTCAATATTTTATCACTGAGCTGAAATTTCTGCGCGAGTTTTTAGCTTCGCGTATTTAGCTTAGAAGCGTGCACAAGGGCGTCCGCAGAACTCTTTCCGGGGGGGGGGGGGGGGGGGGGGGGGGGCACCCGATGGCCGGTGATGGGGGAGGCGGTAGGTTAGCACCAAAAAGGAACTATTTGTGGTCTAAACTGCGCGTATGAAACAAAAATCAGAAACAGCAAATTAGTGCTAGGCTTGGAGAACATAAATTCGATTTTATTAATGAACAAAGAATTAAAGTAAATAAGCAAAATCCGATAACTGATTATCACTTAGGCGAGCTAATCAAGCTGTGTAGTTGTTTTCTACTAGTGCATAAATGATATCCGTAATTCCGGGGGGGGGGGGGGGGGGCAGCGCCCTCCCTTGGCCCCCCTTCCTGACGCCCATGGAAGCGTACACAACCAGGGCGATCCATTAGAGGCGTGTTTGACTTAAGCGCTCGATCGCAGCTGTTCGATGCGCTCCGCGTGTTTGCCCGATTGTTTAGAATCAGATTCAGGTTTCTGTCTGTGCATACCACTACAACGCTTCGCGCCATTGCAGAACAAATGGCACCAAGCCGGCCGTCATATTGTCAGCTGACACGTATATAACTTGGACCACTGATCTGAGTACAAGACGCTGTTGACTGGACTGCCGTTCACAACACGCCTGCGTGAGAAAGGGGCATATAACAGCCAAGAAAGCAAGAGCCCATTTAGGGGTACGTTCGAAGGGACACCGAGGAAAGCTCGATCCAGCTTTTGCTCTGTGTAAAATCTATTGTACGACTCTTTCTAGTTATGCATGACGTTGGTCATACAGCACAATACACATCTGTCGCCAGAAAAGTTTGATTTTAAAGCAGGGCTTTTTGTTTTTTCCGCCGCACAATTCGAACTCGTGACTTTAGTACCAGAAAAGACTGCGATCACAATTTCGTAATGTGTGGCGGTGTGGTCTAACCTAGTGCTCCTGTATATGCTAGTCTAGCCTCGAGGATGCGAGCTCAAAAAACTGTCTAGATGTGATTGCAGTTTGCTTGTGAAAACGGCCGCAGGTAGCGACAACTTAATTTTTTTCTTTTTAGCTTATAAGACCTTCGTATTTAGTGAAATCAGCTTATTTTTTACTCGAAGAGAGCAATCTGTTGATTCAGGCTAACTTCAGTTTGACCTTATTGTCCCTTTAAAAGAATTTCCCCGACCTCAATAGGACTTCAAATAAATCAACTTCCGATTCCTCATCCGTGTCTGAAGGAAATGACACATGCCGCCACCAGCAGCGCACTGTCATCGTTGGACAGATATAACCGACCTGTATCATAATCGCCGACCACGGTTCACGTGACTGAATTTTCTGCTGCTATATAATCCGGTTTCGAATCAATATACAGAATAGGGAAAAGTGAAATAATCGGATCCTTTTGTGATTTGATAGACAGCGGCTTACTTTTGGAAGCAAGTACAGACCTACATGGATGGCGCTGCTCCAGCGCGCATGTCCTAGTTCATGCCTTTCGCCGATAGGATAAAAACGCCACCGGAGATGTGGCGCTAATATTTACCTTGTGGGAAAATGGCCTCCTCCGTCTGTTTATTTCAGAGGACAATTCTATCATTCATCCACGTGATCATCATCCGCTTATCCATCCATGCGCTTATCTATGCTACGCTCTAAACAGGATGGAGTAACAAGGAAGCAAGCTGTACTCTGTCTACATAAAATGGAGTGCGCTAGACAACAGAGGACAGTTTACTCCCTATTTACTCCCATAAAGGCATATTCGTGTTGAGTGTAGGCGTGGTGGTGCCGATGAAGAGAAAGCGGGCAAAAGGGAAGATTCCTTTTTTTTATCTCCTAGAGTGGAAAAATATCATTGTGACGGTTTTCATTCCTGGTGTTGAAAGAGCACAAAAAGACAAATAAGATGCGCTTAAATTACACGCACTAACTGAAGACTATGATAATGGCCATAGCTAACGAGCAGCTAGGGCAACCGAGCCTCCTCAACGGCCTAAGAGCTAACGAAAGTTGGTGCGCGCAGTTCCATAGGACTCCGCCATCTGCGCAGATCTGTAGTTCAGCAGGTTTTGATCAGAACCATAAAGTTTCTCAATATTACTAAGAGGAAAAAATTGACAGTCGCTTAGCTCAACTAGGCCAGGATATACGTAGCGAAAGCAGTTTAAAATTGGTAAATTGGTTTCTGGAGAAAGGAAATTATGCAGTATCTGTCACACATATCTCGGCGGACACCTCAACCGCGCCATAAGGGAAGGTGGGAATGAAAGAAGGGGTGCCGTAGTGGATGTCTCCGGAACAATTTCGACCACCTGGGGATCTTCAACGTCCACTGACATCGCACAGTACACGGGCGCCTCTTGCGTTTCGCCTCCACCGAAACGCGGCCGCCGCGGTCGGGTTCGAACCCGGGTACTCCGGCTCGGTATAGACGAGCGCCTTACCACTGAACCACCACGGCGGGTCGAAAGCAGTTTCGTCTGCTGACATTTCGGTAGCGACACGCTGTAGTTGTTCAGCAGCTTGGCGGCATCTCTTCGAGAGACGTTCCTCTCGTTCTTCGGGCGTCGCCCGCTTCGCCCTTCTCGCCTCGTTTTCACGCTGTCGGCCGGCCTTGTACCATGCGACGACTTCTGGATCGGAAGACAATTTCACGTAGCCGGTAGTGCTGCCGTGACGAGCACGGCCGCTCTCCTCCTTCCGTGGTGCGCGTCCGAGGAGCGAGCGACTCTGCGCATGCGCAGCACGGCGCACCGGCTGCGGCGCCATGGTACTGGTTGCCCTGGTAACGGCGCATGCGCAGTAGTGGTCTTTAGCAGGCACCGCGAAATGCGCTTCTGCTAGCTTTCGTTACAAAAGCTGGCGCCACCGTCTGTGCCAGTTAATCAAAGTGCACTTTATCCCACTTCATTCACTGCGAAAATGCCGGGAAGACGAGGTTCCTTATTTGACTTGGCTAGTGTCGGGCCGAAAACGTAGATTCTCTCTCTAAATCAGCAGCTGCGCCACTGCGCGCTGTCCTGCCCACTTCAATAAATTCAACATAAGTGCTGGGCTAGTACAGAAACTTTCAGAGCATTTCTTCGCGCTTTGCCTCGAGCATGGTGGACCGCGACACGAGTGGTATTATTACGGCTCAATCCAAGCCTTGTGAACCAACAATAGCCACACCAAATACGAAACCTCATTTTGCCGGCATTCCTGCACCGCCATCTTTTCCTCTAGGTAAAACACTGCTTGAAAGCTGCAGCATGTCCGATGTCGATGAAGTCTTGATCAGCCTCCTTGAGACCCAGGTAACGTGACGCGAAGATTGTAATAGTATAATTTTATACAGTAGCAGGCACAGAAATTTATATTTAAAAGAAGGGTGAATTATAGGAGTATCTCAAGGGAGAGCAAAGATTTTTTGTTAATTTACTCAGCCCCCCCCCCCCCCCCCCCCCCCCCCCCTGCCCCTCTTTTCAAAGCGGACGCTCCTGCACACATGACGTCACTCGGTCGTCTGGTAGAGCTGGAGCAAATGGAAAATTTCCGCGAAAGAATGATTTCCGCTGGATATCTAGCGCCAACAGAAAAGTCACCGTTAAAATAACGAATGTTTTCGCCTGCAGATCACGTCGTACAAGGGCAAGCTTCAAGGCTGGGCTTTTTTTGACGTCCACCGCGACGTCTACTGGCCCTGCAAGCAGAGCAGGCCTTACCGGCGTCTCGAGTGGGCTGTCTCATTGCTGAAGCCGTCGACGACTGCGCGTGCGCGGTACCACGAGCGCCGCGCTTAAAACGCCGCTGCGGCAGCGTTGATTACACATCTGAATCATATTTGCCTACGCGCAAGCTATACGTTTTCGCACAAATTTTACGCCGCCGGCTAATCAACTCCACACGCTCGTACCACATCAAAAAAGGTTATAGAGATCTTTCATGCAGGACCAACGGTTTTCGAATGGAACTTATTTATACCCGCCAACATTGCTGATTGCCCAAACGGCTTTATCACTCATTTCTCTCCGCCAAACGACAGAAATCGTGTTGTACAGCACAATATTGATCAGTGTCTGGAATCTTGTTTGTTTTTGTCTACTTACAACGCCCACTCATTCCTAAGGCCTGGCAAAAAGGATGTCATTACTTGTATAATTAAATAAACTGTAGTAATGAAACCTGTAGTTACATATGCATGAAAAAAAGTGCAAAACAAGATGACATACGGAGAAAGATTCCTCTGAAAGCAGCTGGTCACGATATACAGTCAGGCCCATTTAATACAAACCTGACGGTCACGCACAGAGTTCGTTGTACCTGAAGTTACCCACACATATCTGAAGTGCACCACCGACCCACTGCAGCAGGTGGACAGAGGCAAATCTCCCTAAAAATCACATAGCAGGTGGAGGCTTCACACAGACGCCAATAATGCCAGACAGTTTTCATCTTTATGGCCATCCTAAAATTATGTGATCAAAATATTTAGGAAGAGTTCGATATAGCCACTAATTCGTACTATCAGTGCTCATTATATTGAAGTTCGACTGCACATCACCGCAACAGTTGCACATGCTTGCACAACAGACTTCCCGTTTGCAAATATGAAGCCCTATCCCGGTGGACAAATCTCTTATTTTAGCCTCTGCACACACGGGACTAATGTGACAGATGACACCGTGCACATTGATTTTGTGCCCATAGCACACATGCAGCATCCCCCTCACTGAGTTCTTCGATTTTATAGCAACGCGGCACTTTCCTCTTGGTTGCACCAATGCGGAGCATAATACATGCATGTGCCAGAAAGCGAGTAAATCACCTCTCGGGCAGCCAGCACCTTGGATTTTTAGAGGAGCTGCATGACAGCTGCGAACTGGGAGCGTGCATGTGTCGTATACGACACATCCAATGAGAGAATTCTCCTTTCAACTCGTCGCAACTATATTCCTCCTCAAAAACTTCCGCCACTAGGGGGAGCCACCGTCTGCGAAAGGCCATCAAACGGCTGGCTTTTATTATATTTCTGGCGGTATGTGGATCCAAAACTTTCCGAACTTCCCGCTACAGTCCTGTTTTTGACCCTTCTGTAGAATTTAAACCTTCAAACACAACTTCAGTGCCTTATATTATGAGACAGGGAAAAAAATGATAATGCTCATGACAGGCATGTGACTTTCAACCGCGGTTTTATTTGCATACCGCCGTCCTTATAACAAATGATGTGACCCGCCTCAGTGATGCATCACAGACGCAATAAAGCACGAACAGCGTCACCAGTAAAAAGCGATATTAACCACTACGCGCTGTCTCCTACCTTCGCTCGTTTCTCTTCGACCACAAATCCTGAAGATGCAACATGCTAGTTTCATGTGCACTAATTACACATAATTTGGCCAGTAGCTGACTCCAATGCTCGGTTTGGCCACGGAGACGGCCATGTACGCGCTCAGCCGCTCCGAACAGCAATGGACCATGCAATGTCCATTCAGCAGAACAGCTATACAACAGCTACTTGCTGCAAAAAAAAACATTGCCAGAGCTACATTTATGAATGTTATGTAATTACACTCTCTTAAATGTCCACAAACTAATCAAATGGTAATCAAGCTTTGTTGCATCAGGTGCTGGAAAAAAACAGGAATTAAATTTTTCAAAAATGTCTCTGCGCGAGAGCTTTGTCTGCAAGAGGAGGTCATAGGGGTCTTTAAGAAAATCAGTCTGCACAGCAAATGGTGAATAAAGGTGACAAAATGAACAAAGAAAATTGCATATAGATTCTTGATAGCATTGCCACATGTTGCTTGAAGTAAAATACGGCTACGAGTGTTGCAGAAAAAGGAAAAATACATCAACTGAGTGCTGTTTATATCTCCAATAGATGCTGAGCTTGAACCATGATGTAAGAATATATTTAGATGTTGACACTCATGATGATGATGATGACTGACCACCCGCTGCAACATGTTCATGCTCCAGTACATGCGCTGATCGCAGCAGCGTGGGAGCGCTGAGGAGAAGTGGGCAATCGCTTGCGGAGCAGCGGGCATGGCGTGCCCGGCATTCGGTGCCATTTCAGTCTGTGTTTGAGTTTTGTGTTGCCAGAGGGCATCTCAATGCATGAACGTTATGTTCTCTGCTTCTACGTTGCGGCGGGCACCATGCGCGAACAAGTTCTGCTAAAACTAGGCTTTTATGTTGCATTAATATTGCGCAAGCTACCACGGTGGTGCGTTCTGATCCCATGGCGGTCGTTGCCACACCTGGTGGCTGTGATGTGTTGTTTGATGTTGTCGCATACCTACAAAGCCCAGCCGGGTCCAAAAGCAGACTCGCCGAAATTATGGGAAATGCGTCCTTTGTACCCTAATGCAGTTCAGGCTAGCTGACTTGCGTTGACCGAATGCCGCTTTTTAAGGCTTCTTCAGTGCATGCTCACCTAGACCTGTTTGGTTTGGTTTCAAGGGGTTTAAAGTGCCATAGCAACTCAGGCCATGAGAACACTGTAGGGGAGGGCTGCAGATAATTTTGACAACCTGGGGTTCTTTAATGTCCACTGATATTGCACAATAAACAAGCGTTTAGCATTTCGCCTCCATCAAAATGTAACCGCCGCGGCTGGGACTGAACCCTTATCTTTCGGGTCAGCAGCAGAGCACCATAACCATTGAGCTACCACAGCGGCTTTGCTTGGATCTGGCAGAGGATAATCCCCAGAGCAGATAGGGTATTGCAACCGAGAAACCACTAGTTTGACATTGAGTAGATGTATGTTTCTAAGAAGTCTATGCAGTCATCGTCCAAGGAGACAAGAAGACGGGCGCAGTGATTGAAAATTATTCCTAAAGCTGCAACTAAATATGTTTTGTGCCTCACCTTGCAAATACACGAAATGACATTTTCCAGTAAAGCTGTTTGTTGAACTAAATTTGTTTGTTGTACAGAATCACTATTCATGCCGCATTGGATTAATAAATGAGAACTGCGTAATTTAGTACCGGCACAAATCTACAAAAGCAATATGAGGGAAGCCGCACCCAGGGCTCTGGATGAATTCAGACCACCTGGAATTCTTAACTGTGCACAGACAACGCACAGCACACGGGCACCTTTTGCATTTTAGCTAAATCGAAACACGGTCGCCGCAGCCAGCACTGCAGCTCTTGTCCTACAGCACAGCAGCCAAGCAGTCTGACCATAGAGCTATCCCGGGTACAAAAGTATGGAGCTCAGGATGTCAGCAAATAAAACAACTGGTGGTACTAACAGTGGTCTCCACACTCGGCGTATCACTCTTGACATTCCAAAGAACCTCCTACGCAGGCACAGTAGATACGAGAAAGCACGGTAGCACAGAAAATTCAGATCTGCGATCTCATGGCCTCCAGCACTTTGCATCGCATCGCTTGGCTAAAACGTCGCAAATTTCACCACTGAAGCAAAGCACTGATGCTTCCTTTCGCTCCCTGCACTCGCACATATAGCGTCGGAGTTCTGCTACCAAGCATGAGAATGCGGGGCGATTGCCGGCTTCGGAGGCAGTACTTATGATGCTGGCGAAATGCCCAAACGCCCTCGAGATTTCTGCGCATATCAAGAAACCCATTCCAGCATTTAAACAAACGCATGTACTATCGCGCTCAATATGAGTTGCAACGCGCGGTCATCGACCGGGGCTCGTTCCGTGGTGTGCCTCCTCCAAACAGTCGCTCGGAATTCTGGGAGAAACTGCTGTTCCAGGAAACAGCACCCCCGCTCAGGAAAAAGTTTCTCCCAGAATTCCGAGCGACTGTTTGGAGGAGGCACACTACGGAACGAACCCCGGTCGATGACCGCGCGTTGCAACTCATATTGAGCGCGATAGTACATATCACGGCACCGACATCTCTCAATACCTGCAGCACGGCCGCCACAGCTCAGTGCATAGAGAAGCCTCTGTAGAGTGGCACCATCCGTCCACGGTAAAAAGAAGCACAATGAGCGGCGAACAAGATCTGGTCGCACCGCTTGGCACAGTCTCAGCACCTAAATATATTTTTACACTATGACTTGAACATATATCCAAGCCTTGCCATAATGGCTGTGTTATAATAATAACAGACATTGAAAAATGAAGGCAATAAAAGCATGAAAATATCTGCTTTACTTCTGTTCCAGTTTGATTATCTGTACTTGTCTTCTCTGTACAAAAGAAAAAATGCACAAGGAAAGAGAAGACGAATACTGCACTACAAACCGTACCGTGACAACAAGGCCACAATTCTGGCTAAAATCTGAATCCAAGCCCTACAGAACTACCAGAGTTCTCACTTCCGGGCATCAAAGCCAAAAAAACATGTCATTCCCATCAAAGTGCAGCTACGACCATAAATATGATCATTTCAGAATGGGTAGTATATCTTCCCATCAAAAAATTTCAAACCATCAGGAAATTTCAAACAAAGTATTGACATGCAGCCAGCCATTAGCTGCTAGTGTTGCTGCCAAGTAGACTGTCAGTTTACAAGACTGGCATCTCGGCTGGCCCCCTCGTTTGAATAATTATAGAAGATACAATTTTTCTCCCAGTTGAGCACCATACCTACCATGAAAGCAAATACAATGAATGTTGTCAAGAACATAATGTTTTTTCAAAAAATTTACACAGGTAGCCATGAAAGTTTTGTGAGCGTGAGCAAGTGATGCAGTTCCCCCCCGCAATGTTACTGCTGACACTAAACACAAGATCATAACTCTACACCTTTCGCACCAAGACTGCACGGCACAACCTCATACTGGAGAAAACACTAGTGTTCGCACTCAATGCTTGAAGCAAATACCTGCAGGCAGAATGAGCAATTATACCCATATCAAATGTGCTTGTATGCAAATAGCAGATACACTTCTTTAGAGTAACAGAGTATTAATACGAAGACTACAACCTACTGAACAAAGTCGCGAGGGCAAGGAAGCCACAGTGATAATTGGCATCGCTAAGCACGAAATAAGACAGGATGAAACATGTTTTTAACCATGCAAACCCAGGCATAGGGACTATTAAATGCTACCAGCACCTCCAGAAAGGCACACCAGCAGCTGCTGAAGAGAAAAAGGAACAGCTGCCAACTCACGCCAAGAGATTCAACACTGAAGAGAGAGTTAAACTGATGAACTCGGTGACTGCCATTTAGCGCAGGAAAGTGCACTGTCAAGTGTGGCACTGAGCTTGATCATAAAACACCAGACTGGCAATGCTAATAACATTAAAAAATAAATAATGCAGTTTCTAATAAAAGCAAGCGGCTACAATAACAAAATTATCTTTTATCACATAAAAAACACTGTGAGTGCACCTAAAATGCTGCCAGAACACAAAAGAAGCAGTGCTTTACACCGAACTGCAGCAAACAACACTGTATCCACACAGTCATGCCCCGAACTCTGCATTCCACATTGCGATTCCAGTATTGTGATGGTCGAAAAAAAGCAACGCAGCCATTTACCTACCGCCCTGCATCACTCTTGCACCAAAGCAAGCCCGCAAGCATAGCTTATGGCGCAGCATGGCCACAAGAGCAGGCAGTACAAAAAGTGCAAGATTGCCCTCTTGGTTCCAAAAATCATCCCCCTATCTTCAGAATGTCTGCAGATTCAACCGCATGGGTCCAGTGCTACTGACTTTGAATACCTAAGCATGAGTACAATTTTTCCATTTTATATGTTTCAAAATACAGTAGCTAATTAAATGAAGCGACCGTAAGTGGAAATGACAAGCGCGAAAAAATACAGCCACCGACTTATAAGCCTAATGTACAAAATGCTCACCGGAACCATAACGTCAAAACAAAACAGGTAACTGCAGTCAGAAGTGGGAACGCAACTCTACCATCTTCTTATGATGAAGAAAGCCAACGCATGCGACTTGAATGGCATCGGCCCTCGAACTGAGCTGGAAAATCTAGACTGGGATGAAGGCAATGATAAGGGTTGATCCACAAGAAATGCTGCCTTCCAGTGAGAACTAATCTCTGGGATGCATGCCTCTCATACTGACAACAATTGCACAACCAAACTATACAGTCGTCTCGGCTCTCTGAAGATGCCCGCGTAAAAACAAGCTTGCCAACAAACTGCCCACTTGTATCACCACCTCGCACAGTGCTCCGCAACTCCAAACATGGCCATGTGAATGTGACACGGTCCATTCGGCTAACCTCGGATTAATGGGCACAAGGCGTTGACCTGCTCGTCGCGTATGTGGCGGAAATTGTCCACGGTGTGGCCAACACCAGTCTGTCTGCGTACACCAATGTCTCTTTACATTATAGCGCACTGCTCAGGCATCCCCGGGACGCGCATGTTCCCATGTTCGTCCAGGCCGATGTCAGGCCCCTGCAAGAAAAAAAAAAGAGGAGGGATTAGACGGATGCTAAGGAGAAGTCCATCCAATTCATGTTCTCTGTAAAAGCCGATTCCATGACTCTTTCTGGCTACATCGATGCTTATCCTGCAACAAAAGACGCATCTACTGCTGAGAGAACTGCATTTAATAATCTTACCACCGGTCGATTCAAGCCTGTGACGTCTATACCAAGAAGGACAGGTTGACGCGAATGGCAGTGTAGCCTAGGCCCTGGTATCTGTGCCCCATAAAAATGGGTTGATGCACTGTAGTTTATTAGCAAAACCAGCTGGTAAAGGCGATGCCTGTACTTCCTTTCTTTTTGGTCCTTGCTACCTTATAAAACCTCCACTCTCGGTGACAGTGGTCGCCCGGCCACTGAAACATATCGATGGTAATCTGTCGATACAGGCCAATTTAAATTTGTCCTCAAAGTCTCTTTAAGCCCTTAAGGGCTCAGTTTTAAAAGAAATAACGGTACCATAATGGCTCATTTTTTTTTAATGACGTGAAATGCTTGAATAACATGTTTTAAAAAAAAATATCTGGAAAAATCTGTACAGCAAATAACAATTGTTTATTTGCTACTCTGCATTGCCCACTTCAGTCCTGGAGCCCTAATTCATAGCAGAAGTGTATTGAATTGTTTTGAAATGCACTGTCGCTCCACTGATGCCATCCAAACTGCTACCAACAATGTGGTACAGCTCAAAACACAGCATTTTGCTCAGAGCCTTCTCGTACCATCTACACCAGATCATGACTCGCTGCCATCTAGAATGCCGTCACCGTCTTCTTTGCTAGAAGAATGAAACACGAAGTCAATATCCTGATCACTTGCGCTATTATCATCTCACGGACAGCGATCTACCGCACTAGAATGCCACACAGAAGATGCCACATTTGTTAAAATGCGTCAAAAAATATCACGCAAACAGGGTGACCTCAGCCAAAGCACGCATCGCTGTCGCTCCAGTCCATCAGTGCCTCAGCAACAAGGAATGCCCATGGCCATCTACCGCATTTACTGACGCAATGAACACACTCGAAAGAATGAATACACCTCCTAATTTGGCTCATGAAAAGTGCAATTTATTTTTTTCTTTCAGCGTAATGAGCGCACCCCCATTCTTCTGGCGTGCAGACTGCTGCTGATGATAGTGAATGCTAGCCAGTGGTCTTTTTTGAATGTCAAAACAACTATACATCTGTCAATAGGCAACACTGTTGAACCTTAACTTATGGGACGAACAGCCAATAAGAATGTTCCGCAAGGAATCCGACAACCAAGAGAAATCACGGCTGTTCACAAAGGATTTCTCTCTTCGATCTTAGCACTGAATCTTGTGATCGAGCTCTGCTAGAGTGAACTCTAGTTCTGCTCTCTCTGCAGAGTATTACGGCCTGCTACCTAGTCATACATGCGGGCTTACGATAAAATTTGTCTGCGCTCTCAAAGACGGAAACTGTACTGAGGGGTGCATTTTGTTCTATTTGGAAGCTGAGTCGAACCGAATGACGTATTTATTCTACCAGACTACTTTTTGTGACGTTTTTACCACTTCAAAATTTTTCTGAATGTTTTACCTGGCATAATAAACAACAACCCCCCCCTCACAATTTCTGGGGGAAGAAAATTGCGTACATTATGCCAGGAAATACAGCAGTGAGAAAAATATCATTCAATGACAGTGCTGATAAGAAAATGGCTACTGCCATCTATTTTGTATATAAATAGAGAAACACCCTTTGACGAACTGTGTTCATCGAAAGTTATCCAGGAAGTAAATACTGATGACGAGGTGAGTTCGTCCAGAACCATTGAGGGGCTAACTGGGCCTGGTCGGCCAGGACGATGACTGGCGAGCCATCTGATCAGTTTGGAATGCCACAGCTAGGTGAACATGCACCCAAGAGCAAAACCCAATGTGGCAAGTTTGCATCTCCTTGCTTGGCACCACAGAGCATAGATGTGGGAACATAGAGGAAGCAAAAAAAAAAAAAACACTCACAATCTCAACCAGGTCTTTAGGTGGATGGCCACACTCTTGCATCTGGAAAAAAGAGCAGCTTGTAATAAGCCACGCTTCTTATGTCATACATACTGACGCACAGAGTGCCAGAGATGGAAATTGAAAAAAAATGTGGCAGGCACTGCTATTGGAAAGGCTAACCAATCATGGCAAAGCCAAGCATCCACACAACCTTGCATTTCTGTGCACCAACATGTTTTCAGTCCACATGAAAATATATTGCTTAAGGAAAGTTTACCGGAGTACAAAATACACTTCATCATCATCATCATCAGCCTGACTACACCCACTGCAGGGCAAAGGCCTCTCCCATGTCTCTCCAATTAACCCTGTCCTTTGTCAGTTGCCGCCACTGTATCCCCGCAAACTTCTTAATCTCATCCGCCCACTTTTTTTTTCTTTTTTATTTACACCAAAAAGACCTGGGTAGGCACCGGCAAAAAGCGAAAAAATTTTCGCTTGAAAGCGCCGGCGCCCCCCTGTACATGGCATACAGCGAAACAGCACACAAAGTAATCACATATCAATTCATACTCTGTTAGTTTTTAGATGAAATACTATTAAGAAAACAAAAATATACACATGGTACAGATCACTCTTCCACCATTCATTTACATTGACAAGTTACGAGAGGAACCTGGTTTTGATGGAACGCAAGCTGCATTTTTCCAGTTGTATGTTGCTGGTACAAAAGGTATTTAGAAGTCCTGGCATAGTGGAATACAACATCTGGCAACCGAAATGAGTTCTAGAACTTGGAACGTGCCAGAATTCTTGGTGCCGTCCCCTTCTGCCGCCCCCTGCTACGTTTGCTTTCTCTTGGAATCCACTCCGTTACCCTTAAGGACCAGCGGTTATCTTGCCTTCGCATTACATGCCCTGCCCAAGCCCATTTCTTCCTCTTGATTTCAACTAAGATGTCATTAACCCGCGTTTGTTCCCTCACCCACTCCGCCCGCTTCCGATCTCTTAACGTTACACCTATCACTTACAATAGCAAAATGCAGCTGTGCCTTTCTGAGAGCATATCGCAAGGTGTACATTCCATGACATGGCGCGTGTAAGTCCCAAAGCTGCATCTGGGCTGTGAGGGACTCCATAGTAAAAGACTTCGGATTGTTTTCAACCAGTCTGGGATTTTTTTAACATGTGCCGACACCGCACAGCACACAGAAAATGCAGCAGCTGTAGCCAGGAAGTGAGCCAACAGCCTTGAGCTTGGCAGACAGATGCCAAAGCCACCATGGCAGGTATATTCTGTGAATAATGCTGTATGTAACAATAACTGTCATTACTTTGTAAGTATGACACAACCCTTCAGTGCAACAGTATAAGAAGAGCTCTGCTGAGAGCTGCAAACGAAGTCTCCCAGCGTTTTTGTCTTCCTGAAAGGTGAACACAATATACCAACAGCTACACCGCACCCCTGTTCCACTGCTATACGCATACTAAAACCACCCGAGTCATGACCTTCACCAGACAGTAAACGGGCTATCTCGCCAGTGTGACCCGCTGATGGGAGCTACGGTGGTCAACAAGTTCCAAACGCACCCAGCAGACAGGTGCTAGCCTGAGGTACCTACTATAGGTATCAGACTATACACCTACTATAGGTATCAGACTACTACAGGTATCATCACATGGCACTGCTCATACTGCAAATACTAATAAGTACACATTCCAGCCTGCATTCTTCCCAATGCAACACAGCCGGTAGGGCAGCGCTCACCTTCTGCATGAGACTGAGCACGCGCTCGAAGCGAGCCTGTTTAACCTCGGCTGCATCTGACGCCTGTTCAGCTTCAAACTCCTCGCACACCCGTCGCATTAGGCCAAACTGTCGGTTGTACCGCTCATACTCGCCGTCTGCCAATGAGGACCGCTTGTCAGCCAGCCAGTCTGGGTACTGCAATGGACACAAATTATATTGGGACTAGAAGAAAAAAACGAAGAAAAATGCATCCCAGCCCGCACCGCTAAGTATAACGGGCTTAATGGACAGGTACAATCTGCATATGAGGCAACAACTTTTCTTGGGAATGAAGAGAAGACTACCAGGAAGAAACACCTGTAACTGTGACACACTGCAAATATTAACTGCAACCAGGGCCTATATTCCACTGTGTAGGAAGAGAGGATGTGTTTTAGTTCTGTAGCTTCCACTCCATTGCCCAGAAAAGCTGTCGCGGAGCATAAGGAAATGCACCTCTCAGTGCCACCTACCAACAGAGTGCACTGTTATCGGCCTGTCACTAATTTCAGAAAAAAAATCACAATTTCAACTGACACTTGAGATACTGGCTGTAGCATTTTTAGTAACAGCACTACTAACAGACATGACAAAGGCCGTAGATTCACCAAAAAGTTGTCCTTTCATTTCCTTTTTTTCTTTACTGATACTACAAACACATACATATACTTTTTATAAGACTTCATGATGTCATCCACAGAGATGCTGAAGTCTTGTAGCAGCACCAAGGGATTCTTTAGATGCGGTGGCTACACTAAAATAAGACGAGCCTGACCCCATCTTCTTCGCCAATTTCCTTTACATCCAGGTCATTACACCTAGCTGTAATCGTGCACTTTGCATGCATGCTCAGTCACTTCACCGCAATCACAAATGCCACAGCCGAGGCTTTCAGCCATGCTAAGGAGCGATGCAACCAACACTCCAATAGGAAACCCATCTTGTTAGGCATTACGTAATAAACAGAGAAGCTGCAATCTAATGATGAATGATCGCTGATCATTACTTTACTCATTTCAAATGTAAATATGCAACCCGCCTTGTCCCCTCTTAATGAACAAGAAACCATTAACAGTTTTGATACGTCTTTACGGTGAGACCCCCACTGCTTTACTTCAATTGACCAGATATAAATAATGGTTCAAATACCAAGTTACACATGACAAACTTGCTTCGGGTCACAGCAAGGAAGGCAGAACACAGAGCTGAAGGTCAAGACACAGGAAATGTAGACGTGCACCGGGAAACCCTCTTGTGCAATCCCTGTGTTCCGCACGAAAACTGAAGCGCTCCGCATCAGACGCTGACAACGCATTCGGACAGTGGCCCACGCGACTTTTGGCTCTGAAAACAGGTTAGTCATTGCTCTGCTCACCACAGGTGCAGAAGCGCTTGCACATCAGGTTGCACAATAGTGCATCATGGTCCTCACACATGTTACGCTCTATCTTTAGTGTGTCACAAGCTACCCCCCTGAAGCACCCCACTACTAGGGTCCCTAACACACCTATGGTAGACAACTCCTGCCTTAGTTTGCCATAAACCTCTTTCCATGCCCATCATACCTTGTCGACAATGTCCCTGAGTGCTGGGTACAGGAGGTCCTTTGAGAGTAGATTCTGCATCATACCCTGCATCATGGTCACCAGGCCTGGGACGTCCCCACCGTTGAGGGCGCCGCCAGCATTTCCATCTAAGCCCATGGAGCCGACAAGCCGGGACAGCTCCTCTTCCGTTGGAGGGTCCTGAAAGGAGCGCAATGTTTGCACTGCACACCTTAAATGCCATGGTGGATAAGTAAATCGCATGGCCTTCTGTGGCCATATGCTTACAAGCTTAACTAGCGTTGTGCAATAGCGTAAAGATTAAAGCAATGACTGCATTCCATCCTACACAAACAATAAAATGTATATGCTCAGTTTGAGTCAGAATAAATGCAGTGGTCGAACTCGAAAGCGCAGACTGATGGGCGAGTTGGTTATGCACGGTATCACTGAAACAGCGCAAGGCCGAAGGCCAAAGCAGAGAGCAGAGAAAAGAAGGAAACGGACAACACAGCACTAAACTAACAACTGACATTTATTCGGCACGCTGCGCGTATAAATGCATTTAGGCACCAAAATAGAAAACAACGCATAGAGCTCATTCATGCACCCGGATCCCTGCAAGCCAACACAAGCTAAGATGTGCAATTCAGGAAGCAAAGTTCTTTTTGTGATAAAGAAACAGATGCAGCACTTACACATGTATCACCATACTTCTTGATATTCGAAGCTGGTTTTTGTTCCTAGCAACAACTCGGCAAAAATTAAACTGTGGGGAGCAATCGCACTCACAGCAATGCATGCTGAGATTACGAGACTGTGTTATCAACATTAATGCGGTGCTGCCTGAGGCCTATCATTTAATGATAGGCCTATCATTTAAGCACTCCTGTCTGGCCAATATAAAGCCTATTGCAAGTGAGAGGAATGGAATACACAACATTTTTTTGACACTTCACGAATTTGCACTCATGACTTTTCGGGCAATTGGGGATAGTTTTCCCTGGGTTGTTGACGCGCATGCACAAGCTTGATAACTTAATGGGGGGCCGAAAAAATAACATCCACTTCGACTCTTTCTTTTTTTTATTCGGGCTGTTTGCCATTAGGCATAATGACCGACTCTTTTTCCAACACTTTTCAAATTATGTGATATCTTGTGGATATACGGAATGGCTGCTACTCGTTTACTTGTTGGACATTCAGGGCTGGGGAAGCATTTCAGTTTCTTCAACAAAACTTCAGCCACAGAAGAAAGCACTTGACGCGGATAGCCACAAGCAGTAAGCCTCTCTACCTGGTTACTAAAGCTGCATTCGGTTTGATGTAGACAGGATTTCGTAAGTGCACTCCTGAAGCTTGACATGACAATTTTTCTTTTAACAAGCTTCGAGTGCGCGGAACTGTATGGTAGCAACGGTTTATTAAGCCCTAAGCTCGAAAGACCAGCACACACTGCAAGGTGAAAACTGCAGGCTCAAGTCTAGAAATCTGTGTCCTCTACAGGAACTTCATGAGTCACGTCCAAAGGGGCAAGAACAACAGAAAAAACACCACGAACTTTGGACACTTCCCTACTAAAAGCTTCTCGTACGGATCGCAGAATTGTTCAATATATCGACAACTCGATATATAAACACTGCAACAGATAAGCTTATCTATAGCAGAGAAGCATGAAAACTGTGCACCCCGCTAGTGGCGCACTTCCTGCAGCGACATGAAGCCTGCCAGCATACTGGCAGCACACTGCTTGCTGAGTGTCACTAGCCTTAGCTCGCTTCACGTCAAAGCCACAGTGAACAGTGCTTTGAGAGAAGCCGCTGCCAATAATAAGAGGCCTAATTCTGTTGCCGGTCGACCATATGCAATAACATCCAATTAGAATTAGGGTACAGTTGATTTTTGTGTCACCTTCAGCAGCAAAGCAGGCCATGCGAGAGCTGCCACAAGCCTTTGGTCAGCTAGGCAGGCTTCACCACGACAACTGGTGCACCAAACACTGACTTCCCAGCATGGCAGCGATGTCACATTAAAAATAAGCCCGCCAGACCAAAGGCCACAGCTCAAGCACACCCCGCATTCACATTGTCTCGCGGTTTTACAGCGCTACCACTGTAAAGCCATGCAACCAACCAAGGCCATGCAGCCGACCCGGCTCAGCGTGCAAAAAAGTTCACAGAAGCACCATTATGAGAGATGCCACTCGCATGGGTGTGGCACGTACTAGTTCAACACATCGAATGTTCAACTAAACGGAAGTTCGATATTGTGATCAACACTGCTACACTTCGACATAAGTTCGATATAAGCAATAATTCGATATATTCGGGATCGAACTCAATGCAGATCTGGCACTGCCGCGTGACCAACTGAATCACTATCAAGCCAAATCCTGTGCAAACTCAAGCTGCTGACCGCGGCACTGACCCACTTAAGAATTCTTAGGTGGTCAAAATTATCCTGGAGCCCTCTATTACTACCACACCTCTTTCTCTCTCTCTCTTCTTTCACTGCATTCCCTCAAAGTGTGGTTGAGGTGTCCATCAAGAAGTGAAATAGTTACTGTGCCATTTCCTTTCCTCATAAACCACAATTTTTTTCAAGCTGCTTCCTAAAATGTAATCAAGGTTCTCAATGTTAGTCCAAGATGAAGGCTGCGACACTCGTAGTAAGGAAACATTGAAATGCGAACTAAAATGAAACGTATAGAAAGCTGTTCTATAAAAGCTATAAATATTAAGATAATTTTTATTTGTTCCCGATTTTTCAGTGTTGGTGTAACCAGAAATTGGGAGCAAAGAGGAGAGGCACTGCTCCCTGCATCAAGGAATTGTGGTGTTCACTGTACGCAACTGCATGTGCCAGTGCTTCCACCATTTGTGCCTTAGCGCACACAGGGCACCCCACAATGACAGAGCGAACAGCACATTCGAGACCATAAAAAGCTGCTGCTGAACATCTCTTTACAAAGGCTTAGCAACCAGCAGTCAGTTTCTTGCACACAGATCAGCGCCTAGCCAGCCAGCCAGAGAGTGTGTCCACATAGTGAACGCCAAGTGAAAGTTGCTAGTCTCAAGCCCGCAGACTCATCAGCAGGCCGCAGCTGACTGCGCACCACGTATTACATGGCTTGGCTGCCATACAGGTCGAGTGCAAACACTGCTCACCCCAAAGGCAATGGCTGTATCTGAGATGCTCCGCAGGGTCTCGTTCAATGTGGCAGCAAACTCCTCATCAGAGGCTGCTGACGCTGCGATGTAAGCAAAACGATGCACCCAATAAGAGTGTCGGTGCTTTTTCCAACAAAAATGAAATTAGCAGAACACAGGACAGCAACAGCCCTGCCTCCCTCCTTTCGAAAGCAGGCACCAAATGGTGCACCTAGCCTTTTTCTTTCCTCATAGCAATCCATCTAAAAGGTGGGTTTTTGACGTCACCTGAAGCGGACCAAAGACATAACCCAAGGCACTCTTTGACCAAGCTGTCTTGCGCCATTAGGATAAAGTCATCTTCATCATATCTAGCAGTATATAACGTAAAAGTAACATACTAACTGCGTCCACCATCTGCTGTACCAAAGTGCATCTGGCACACATAACACCCCTTTTATTTCAAAGATTGCAGTTCTGTCTAAGCACGTCACAATCAGCCACACGTTCTGCATCACAAAGTCTGCCACACTGTCACTTACATCCAAGTGTCCTTGAGCCTAGTGCCAGTACCGCTAACCCCACAAACCTCTGACAGCAATGCTCGTCATGCAACTTCTCCAGTGCTAACTGGAGGGCAATAGCTGCCATAAAAGAAGCGTTGCTTATGGAAAGAAATTGCACAACTGGAAGTCTTAAAGGGACAGTGAGGAGAGCTCTATTAATATTTCTTTTTATAGCAAAATCGGATAGTTCGGCGTTTCATGGCTTTGTTGCCACTTGGCCGGCAGCGAGAGATGCATTTATTTCTAAGAAATTTGGATTCGAAGTTTAAAAAGTTTTTCCCGCCACTCTTATTCAAACTTGGTTGGTTGGTTTGTGGGGTTTAACGTCCCAAAGCGACTAAGGCTATGAGAGACGCCCTAGTGGAGGGCTCCGGAAATTTCGACCACCTGGGGTTCTTTAACGTGCACTGACATCGCACAGTACACGGGCCTCTAGAATTTCTCCTCCAAAGAAATTCAACCGCCGCGGCCGGGATTGAACCCGCGTCTTTCGGGTCAGCAGCCGAGCACCATAACCACTGAGCCACCGTGGCGGCTGATTCAAACTTGGGACTCTCTTATGACGACACAGGACTAAGTGACGTGAAACATGACGTGCACATGACGTAACGCAGACTCTGATTTCTGGCGGCTAGCAGTGCGGCCTAGCAGCAGCCGAAATGAAAGCTACTGCCGGCCGCACGTTGAAGGCATCTATCGGCTATTGCAGCCGTCGCTACCGTCCCTTCGTTTACGTTTGGACCGGCGTTTTGCCAGCGTTACGATGGATCCCGTTCTCGAAGTCGTCAACGACCATGTACCTCGTTACCGTTAGCGGAGTACCGGGAGCCCGCCTACCGCTGGTGAGCAGGCGCAGATTGGTCCCGATGCTGCAGGCGCGCGCGTAGCTGCCGGGTACGTGGCGCCATCTGGCGATGTCAAGGAGTTTGCGCATGAATTGGCTGTGCGCGGGCTCCCGGAACTCAGGTACCGGTAACAGGAACACGGTACGCTAAAAATGTCTAATAACTCCGGCCTGCACTTCAGCGACCTCAGCCCTACAGAGCTTCAAGTAGTTGGGAGTTGCCTGGCACAACCGGGAACGTTTCGCCGGGCGAGCATAAGAAGACTCAAGGTGCTCTTTACACTGCAAACTGCCTTGTACGATCACCGAAAATCGTGCCATCATAGTTCTTCATCGACCGTGGCGATCATCTGACCAACCTTAACAGGCTCCTTCAAAAGTTAACTATCATTTGGAGCGACACTTGGAGTTCCTCTGCTGTTCCACGCTTGTAAATAGAGGTGCGTCAAAAACGAAACCACACAGGCATGCAGAGTGCACAGACGCGAAGTACCATGATATACCGAAACTCATCAAGCCGCCTGTGGCGCCGCTAAGTATTGATTTTCTTCGCTTACAACATTCAGGTTGTCTTTTGTCGATCTTCCTTGTGTGATAAAAGCGCGCTATTGGTTTCAAAACAAAACTTACTTCAGTATTCAACCGCGCAACCTTCGTTTGTCAGCCTCAGTGATTCGTGGCTTCTCGTGTCCCAGTGTTGGTTCTAGCAACGCTGTCTTGTCCTATGACGTCATCATGCTTGTACTTGCAAGTGCGGCCTGTGGCGACGATACCTGTATTTTGGTTCTTGCTCTTTTCTATGTTACAAGAGCGTTGTTGTCAGTATGAGTGGCGTTTTTTGTAATCAGGAGCTGGTAATTTATCGATACAAGCCAACTTCAATTTCTCCTCAGCGTCCCTTTAAAGGGTTACAGAAGTCTTAAAGAGTTACAGTTCTTCAAATGTCCATTGAAACAGGCATGTGGTATGTAACATTTAACAGCTGGAAGCTGCACATGGGCTACAAGAGATGCCATAGTGCAGTTTTGGCCTCCAGCACTTCAGAGGGTACTGACATAATGAGGAATGCACACAGCTCCAACATAGGCAGAACACAGGCAGCCAGCAATACTAAAAATGTTCCACAACAGGTTTGCCTCCCAAAGTCCAGAACACTCAAAACTAGTGGGCCCATCTTCAAACATCCTTGCCAGATGAGACACAATCTTCCCGAGGATTAGGTGCAAAAGTGCACAAGTCTCAGTGACACCAGCACTTTGTGCCACTTCGGAGAGCCTCATTGTTTATGCAGACACCCATGTCATGCACGAGGCAGCGCACAGATATACAGCACAGACAGCAAATTATTGGTTGCATGTTTTCTTCTCTGCAATGGTATGCAAGCCATTACTGTACACAGATTGCCACCTGGTATTTGCATAATAAGGTGAATAATTTATTAATAAAATTTTTTTTCTCATGCTATTTCGATTTCAACACCCAACGATGGCTGCGACATCAAAGCTCAGTACAGGTCACCTGGAGCATGAAAACCTGGGATGTAGTCGCTACTTTGTCAATTTAAATCCCTGCAGTGCAAAAGCCAGCCACCCTCACGATCTGGAACGACAAGGAATGAAGAAGGAGCGGTTATTCAGTAATTTTTTCATGCCTCACGTGACCTACACTAAACTTTGACGTCACAGCCATCTTTTGGCTGCTGAACCAAGCCAAAGCAGCACGAGAGAAGAAATTCAATTACACCATACATACGCAGGTAGGGGGGGGCCACACTTTTTTTTTCTGTAATTTTGTTAGGGTGCTGCACTTACCCAAAAGTGCAATTTTCACTTCAGTTTTCAAGCTAAATTCTGAGGACGCTGCTTTAACTACGCATCCATTTTGAATCTACATGTGTAGCCCTTACCTATATGCATAAGGAATATCAAAATCTTCAAGGCGACTGATTAAAATACAGTAAGTTTTCTTTTTCAAGAAAAAGACCAGTCCCTGGTCAAAGCGTTGAAGAATCTATTAAGTTTTTCAATGTGACTTCCCCAACTTATATATATGTATAAATTATTTATCTGTAGTAGATGAACCCTGTGTGATGATCAATGCATATTAATGTTATGCCTCGTTACGCAGGAAAAAACGCGCAACTAAAATTTGGTGTCCTTGCTTCTTTTAAACTTTCCAGGAGTGTGAGTGTGACTGCAACTGCACAGCAAAAAATGATGAGGCAAACAGTCCCTTTCCCATGCATTCAGTGCCAGCGCAGCTGCCCACCTGCCCTATTGGCGCTCTGGGCGATGCGGGTGAACTGCTCCTGTAGCTGGGGATCCTCACGCAGCAAGCCCTGCATCACGTCCGCAAACTGGCCAAACTCAGCCGTCCACGGGTGTGGCTGGTCGCCACTGCCTCCCAGTGCTGCTGCTGCTGGCGCTGTCGACCCGTCATCCTGGGGGAACAGACATCCTCAGCTCACTGTGAACCAATACTACAAAAATTAGTAAGGACAACTTAGCTCCCACACACGCAGCGAAAAAAAATTGCCACGCAATTGGTATGCACGGTTTAACATCCCAAAGCTGCAAATAGACTATGAGAAGTGCCGCAGTGGAGGGCTCCAGATCAACTGCAACCACCTGAGGTTCTTGGACATGCACCAACGCCGCACAGCCCACGAGCATTTTTGCATTTCAACTTCTGCCAAATGCGGCCACCGCAGACAGCAGTCAACCTTGCAACCTTAGGCACAGCGGCCAGACATCAAATCTGCTGACCACTGCAGCAGATATACAGCCCATAAAGAAATGCCATAGACCAAAAAGCAGGTTTGTGTATATGAGGCTTTGAGATCACAAAGGCAGTGCCCTGAGCAGAAGTATGAAGCAGAAAAGGTTTTTAACACTATTGTGTGTATCGCCATAGCAAGTGCTAGACAGGCAAACCTAGGGCACCAACTGGAATATTTTACGACGACACCATAAGTGCCTCATGTCCCGACACCCACCGATGGTGCCACACTTTGCCATTAACAAGGGTGGTAACGAGTATACCACTTGCCACGGAAGGCGCATGGAAGATGAATCATGATTTATAGAGATTAACATCCCAAAACGACTCGGGCTAGGAGAGACGCCGCAGTGGAGGACTCCGTCGAAATCTGACTGCCGCGGCCGGAATCGAACGAGCGTCTTTCCAGACAGCAGCCAAGCACCATAACTACTGAGCCTTCGCAGCGGCTGGTACATGGAACAGCCAGCTGCATCGTTGGCAGGTGGCAAAATGGGGTGAGGGAAATAGCCCTCTCCACTAGTGGGAGAGAGAGGAGGGTGAGGCCAGAAGGTGGCTGGCATGGGAAGTACTCGCAGAGGGATTACTGTGGACGGATGAGGTGGTTCTGATCCAGGCGGAGCAATGCGCTGCTTGAGAATGGTTGGCACGCTCAGAACAAGATTCTTATGCTATCACACTGTCACAGCTAATGAAAATTAGGTGTCCTCCAAGTATTTTTCAACACGCTCTGCACACACAAGCCCCTATGCAATGCAGTCTTGGAAAACAGCCCCGAATTATAAAAATTTAAAAGAATAACAAAATTACAGGTTCAACAGATCCAGTTAGTATCACGCAGACAGCAGTTCACATTACAAATAACTGACAAATAACTGAAAAGCCCTTCAACCGAAACTGTTGACCTATTTTCAGAACATCAACTACCACCCACCACACTTCAAAACATTTTCCAAAAATAATGGCCTGTGCTCCTCTCTTTCTATGAATGAAAACAAAAAGTGATGACCAAACCTCTTCAAACAAATTCTTTTGGAGTTGGATTGCCTTATCCAATACATTACCTTTCATATTTTTGCTCTAAACAACTAGTACTACCTCACCATGCTGTTAACAGCTAAACATACAGCAGAACGCAGTTTTTTCCAAGCCTGGAATATTATTCTCTGACACGATCTATGTGCACCACATTCCAAGGCATTTTTATCAGCTTTTCTGCCTTTTGGAAAAAAAAAATGTGAAAATACTTGGAATGGCTACAGTAAGAAAAAATTCAAAATAATTCAAATTGACAAGTTTAATCTCCCTTTTATTTCGAGTAAAATAAACTTCATTCACGATCATTACTATAAAAAAATTTCGCAGTGATGCATAAAAAAATTTGATTTGATATTTTACGAATTTTGCTACTGCAATGGGCCTTGCTATCATCTGCGAACGTAACAAAGCAGTCGTGCCAGAATAAATCTGCTTTTTTTTTTTCACCACACCATGCTAGGACACGTTTACTACAGTGACACAATAGAACCATTTTTTAAAAAAGAAATGAAGGACTGCCGAGTGGAAGGTCTAGGTCGTTTGGCATAAAATCACAAATACATTAAAAAACACTGCATATGGTAATATGATGCTTCCATAACAAAGTTAAGAGACTGAAAATTAGGAATCTAGGGGTGTGCGAATATTCGATATTTTCAAATATAATTCGAATATTATATTTTTAGTATTCATATTCGATTCGAAATCCAAGTATTCGTGTTGTTTTGAATATTCGACCCGACGTTGGGTCATGCAGTAGCTGACTGCGCTGGTGAGCTTCTTTGTGGCTATACCTGCGAAGTTGGTATAGTCAGAGCTGTGCACGAAGTACCTCGCAATACGTGCCAGTTCAGTGCCAAGCGAGAGGGCATTTTCTGTGGCTGGAGGAGTCGTTTCAGCCAGAAGGGAACTACTTCTGCCTGATCATGTGGAGCAGCGGGTTTTCCTTCACGACAACCTTTCATGCTCATCCCAGCAACGCGCGTTCGTGCTGATGGCAAGCTAGCCTTAATCAATGCTGTGTACCAGCCATCTTCTCTGATATTTCCACTCTTCTAAGAATAACGTTCGAGACTTTGGTACTTTTTGTGCAGCCACACAAACCTTTTGTGTTCATTTCATCACTGATAGTTGAACTGTGATGTTCTTGGGTGCTCAAATAATGTTTTGCAGTGGTTAAATACGTCTGTCCTTGATTATTCGATATTCGATTCGATATTCGGAACCAAGTATTCGTATTCGAAAAATTTGATATTCGCACACCCCTATAGGAATCTCCAAAAAATTCTAAACTTGAATGACCTGACCGCCTGTTCAGTAAGCCAGGCAAGGCACGCTACAGGGACTGTTTGTTGGCTCACTCCAGCTGTAGGCCTTTTCTCAACTAATTATGCTACGAAAGATTGATGCATGCCTAACAGATCCCTCAAGTAACCAATTAGTATCACCATACACTTGGTTTGGTTTGGTTTGGTTTATGGGGTTTAACGTCCCAAAGCGACTAAGGCTATGAGAGACGCCGTAGTGAAGGGCTCCGGAAATTTCGACCACCTGGGGTTCTTTAACGTGCACTGACATCGCACAGTACACAGGCCTCTAGAATTTCTCCTCCAAAGAAATTCTAGCCGCCGCAGCCGGGATCGAACCCGCGTCTTTTGGGTCAGCAGCCGAGCACCATAACCGCTGAGCCACCGCGGCAGCTGAGCAAGAATGTCACAATCTGGTGCAGTAGTAGACGTTCCTCCTTTCATGTGGCAGCACACCTCAACGGCAGCCACGCACATACATACCTTGCTTTTGCTGGCATCACCATCAGCCTTCTTTGCTGCAGGCTTCTCAAAGTCTTGCAATGCACCTGCGTCAGCACAAGCAGAGCGTTTCACCTCATACTGCCCCACCAGCTGTCAAGCAAGGAGGAGGAACACTCAGCAGCTGTAATAAATGACAACAGTTTTATCAGCCGCACTGAACGAACATCCACCTATCGACAAATGGAGCTGACAATGAATACCAAGTGCAGCTACAAAGAGCGACCCAGATAGAAACGATAAAAAGGAGCTGGGATACCTCACATTAGCACGGCGGGACCTCAAGTTCCCATGTGAATCCATAAGGCATGAAAGACCAGTTTAGCCACTGACAACTAACAGAGGGTAAAAAAAATGGAAAAAAAAAGAGGCAAGTTTTCATTACACCATAGTCCTTCGATCACTACAGAAAGACCATGGCTGCACTGTAGCCTACTGATGCAAAGATGCAGTGGGGTGACATTTTGGGTGAGACTGCAACGTATTCCGAACAGCTTTTTTTATGCGAAGCATATTAACGTAGGTTTCGGGCCTTCGCGCGACGCCCGGCAGTGGCCACCATTGACCTTCAAGTGACCTTCAAGTAGGTCACGTGACATGACGTCACGTGATGATGTCACACAGGCTGCAGATGGGGCCTCATATCGCGCCGTCGGACGTCGCCCGGCGGAGGCCTCCACGCTTCGGTTCGCGCCGTCGCGTCACGCGCGACGGCGGCGCCACCATCGCTGCATCACGTGATATATGACGTCACGCCAGGGATGAAGCGGCGCGCGCCCGCCGTCGCGTCAGTCTCTATGCCTGCAACCGCGCCAGCGTCTTTGCGCCGGGCGTGTATGCGGTCAAGATGCCTCCAAACGCTAAGGACGTTAATAATAGGATTGCAAAACGAAGGCTGCAGCGTGCTACGGAAACCGATGAAGAACGCGAAGAATGCCTATAACATGCTTCGCATCCACTGGGCTTAACCTTGATAAGCCTCCAATTTTTTTTTTTTTAATCTCTGCAACTCTGGAAGATTTTAAAACATGGTGTTTAATCTCTGCAACTCTGGAAGATTTTAAAAAATGGTGTGTTGGCTATTGCGTTATATTTCTTAGACCCCCCCATCTCAGTTTCGATTAATAGTTGCTCAGAATAACGTGAGAAACAATTATAAAAGAGCAAAAACCAGAAACAAAACCAAAACGCGATATCACCAATGTGTGACATCGCAATAGGTCACAGATGCCGCCGATACTGTCACAAAACCTCTTGAGTTTATCCTGACAGGCTCTTTCCTCCAGCACATGGACATCAACACGCATACGGCTCGTGGCATCACACACTCAACGCTCAGAAATTAAACACAAAGTATCGGAAACTATCAGAAGACAGCTTACTGCGAAATTTTCAGTAAAATGCATATATAGGTCAGAAAAGTTTCTGAGCCGCCCTTCAATCCTGTCAAATGATGCCATTTTCGAAGCTGTGGCAGTGGTGGGAATGTCTGAGAGCATTCTGGAGCAGGCTTTGTAGCAAGCGAAGACTCAGTTTGGAGCAGCTTCCTTGTGTTTTGTAGCTGGTGCCCTATCATGAGAACGCCACGGTTTAAAAAACGGCAACGCGCTGCACGAACATTTCAGTGGAGCAGGACTGTAGGCAGCCTGTCTTGACTAAGCAGTTTCATACATCAGGTGCAGCACTGTCAAAGCCAGCGTACTTGTTTATGCTGTCTACATCAGCGATCAAAAAATAGTGCATTCCTTGTGGTGAGCAATAAGTAATAAACTCTTTGCCTGTATATCTACTACATGATACATCCGTCATGAGCTCGATTAAATGCGCGCTTAGTGATGACGACGCGCTTTTGCCTTCTTAGGTCTTAGACTGCTCAGTGACAAAACGAGGACAGAGTAACGTGCCTCCCTTTATTTCTTCATGCGAATACTTCTGTACCTTTCACAGCGTTATACCTGATGTATGAAAAAAAGTGTAGGTCCCAGTATTCTTTTAAATGCATCCAAGTTTACTTAATGTGTTCTGTGACTAATGCTCACAGTTTATTCCAAGAATGCATTAGCTAACATTGTATAACTAGCAACCTTCTGTAAAATTACGCTCACACTTCTATGTTTTCTTGTATTGCTTTAACCACTCCCCTCTATAATGTCGTATGGCCCTGAGGGCATTTTAAATAAATAAATAAATAAATAAACTGCAGCAACCTCCACAGAGAGTGCAAAGCTTGCAACTGCTCTTACTGGCTCTGTTCCTACACCTCAAGTTGAAAAACAATGGCAGCCCTGGTACTGAAACAATACAGTTTTCATGGAGTTTCCAAGCTCAATAATAATAGATGACTTCATGAGCGAATGTGAAATGCTATACACTATATACCAGGTAAATGCGAGGCATCTGTCAACCTTGAAACAGTCCAATATTGCAAAAGCCCACACACATGCATAGGCATATGACACATTGGCAGACGACCGTAGGTGAGAGAAAGTCAACCACAGAAAAAAAACGACGCGACCGCAAATATTGGACTGTTTCTCATAAGTGCAAATGAAGGATCAAAATGAAAAAGCTGCAAAAGGAACGCGCTATAAAAGCTGAAGCTATCTATATTTGAAATCCGAGATCTTGGGCACCATGAGTATCATATCATTTAGGATGGCATATGCATGACTTGGCACTTTGACATTACATTAGGCGTTCAATTTTCCAACTGGTGAGTTCTATTACTAACGCGGGCATTTTACAAAAGTCTACGCACCTGGAAAAAAGGAACCTTAACACAAATTTGAAGCTTGCACCTCGTTCTGCCCTTCTTTTTGACAAAAAAATTCAGGGGGCACTTTGACGATCTAAAGTGCGCGAGGTGAAAACCTTTCCACACAACTTGGCTGCACGGCCATAGGCGCACACGAGGCAGCTATGGGGAAACTTGGATTGGCTAGTCATGACCCATGACTAACTAGTCATGATTGGTTAAAGCCTAACTAGCCATGATTGGCTAGTTGATAACTGGTTAATGACAAGCTAGTCATCAACTAAATAGTCATGACTAACTAGTTATTAACCAGTTATCAACTGGCCAATCATGACTAGTTAGTCATGGGTCATGCCTGGTTAATGACAAACTACTGACTAACTAGTGATGACTGGTTGACTAATTATGACTCACTTCAGATGTAGCGGACGGGCGGACAGAGTCATGGCCGCGAGTATGAGCCATTACAGGCTATCGCCTAAATAACTCGACCCGTCCCAGAGGCGCGTCCGACCGGCCGATACGAGGTCAAGAGCCGCGCGGTGCCTCTCCGCTTTAGGCAGTACTACATAGCACACGCCCTTGCAGCCCCCTTCCCCGCGGAAAAAGCGACCCGTGAAACGGTGCAGTGTCAAGGTCGGCAGCACGTCTTGCGAACTTCCTGCTGCTGCTGTCCAACAGTCTTCCCGCGCAAGAGAGAGTACCCTGTATTGCGAAGTCACTTCGCTCTGGAAGCAACCTTGACGCTCCACCGGGAAGTTAGTGAAATAGCGCCGAGGAAAACTTGTCGCAGAGAGCCTACCTAGAAAGAGCCCAGAGCCAACACCGATGCAGCCATGACTTTTCGTAGGTTTGCCAGTTGGACTGGACCAACCCGTTCCTGTTTTTGTCCACGTCAGGACACCCGGGTGCTTTTTCGTACTTCTTCCAAAGGCGAAACTACAAGTACACCATCTTATATGCTCGCTGCATGAAGGGCCCCGAGGGAACGAGAGGTCAAATCGCATAACCTACGATGCAGTCATGAACGCGACCTCAACCGCGCCATGCAACCGTATTTGGATAATACCAATGTGGCTTTTGCTAAAATCCGAAGAACAGTGTGTACTCCGATTTCTGCCGACAGTGAAGGCGTGCTACCGAGAGAAACCGACGGCCCCGGAGCAGACAGTGCGCTTTTTCTTATTTGCCCAGCGCGCAGAAAAGATGCCAAGGCCGGCACTTACTGTCAAGCAGATCGTCCAGTTCTTCATCGACGAGCTCGGCGTTTTGCGCGGCAGGTGGATGCTCGCTTGGACCTTCGCTGTCCTTCCCCCGACACTTCTGCTGCTCTGCCATCGCGAAACTTGTGCTGCTTGTGCAGCAACAGAACACACGCGTTTATCCTGAGCGACCATTGGCCGCAGTTACAACAGCCGCACGTCCGTATGAAACCGCGGCCACCACGCAGACCACGCATCTCCATAGTTAACTTAGTTTTTGTTTTTTTTAATGTTTTTTGTAGCAAGAGTTTATAAAAAAAACTTTTGAACCAGTGGCCGAGCATGTCAAAAGTCAGCTTTTCTTGAGCTTTTAGGAACCAATCAGGTTTGACTTGAAAGGTCACATGGTCTCAAGACAGCGAGATATAAACGAGACAACGACTTCAAAAGTACGATTCGCGCATGCAGCCGTTTTGCAGGGTGGACACTGTGGTAGCTCAATTAGCGGCATTATTCCAAACTGTGTTGCATTTGGAGCTGTGTGTGTTTTGTGTGCGGAGGGTCTTTTAATTTGCTAGCACGCGACACAAGAAACGCTGTCAACGCACCGCTGCCTACAGCCCTTGTTCGTCGATGCAAGGTAACCTTTATTTATTTATTTGTTCCTCACAGGCCCCGAAGAGCATTGACCAAATTAGTTTAGACAAAGAAAGGGAAAGCAGGGAAGTTAACAGTGCCAGATTTGCTGTCCTGCCGGTGTGTTCATCGTGGTGACAGCGGATATCGGTCCTCTTGCTCCCTACGCGACCGTTGTAGGGCCAGCCGGCGGGGTGGGCGAAATTATTTTCAAACGACCTGCTTGCATACATGCTGTTCTCTCAGGCTTGTTACAAACGGTGGTAAGGCATGCGAATCCTAGCACTCATGCTGTGAGACGCTTTCGAGGTATCTAAAGCAGTGGTTGTGTTTCTGTGACCCAGTGGTGCGGAGGATGGGGCGCAAGCACCGTGACCGTAAACGCCTTCCTGGCGCGTTGCGGTTCTTGCTCGGTTAGGACCTTAACCCCGAATAAAAAAACTCTGCCGCTAAACGGGGAGAGGGTCTTACCAGGGCAAGGGAGGAACGTGGGAGTGAAAGTAGAAAGAGAGAAAGAGATGCGGTAGTGGAGGTCTCCAATTTCAACTACCTGGGGATCTTTTACGTGCACTGACATCTGGTGCACTGACATCTCGCAGCACACGGACGCCTTTTACGTTCCACCTCCATCGAAACGCGGCCGCCGCATTCGAACTTGGCTACTCCGGCTCAGTAGCTACTGAGCGCCTTAACCACTGAGCCACCGCTGCGAGCACTGTTTTCTGCGAGGGCTTAAGGCACCAGCTCCATCTAGCTGGCATTGTTTCTGCGATGTCGGAGCCTTCCATCAAATTTTTTTCTTATGCCCTTACGTCTGATGCCTCTGTAGATGCAAGTGAGCGTTTTGGTAGCTTCAGAGGCACCCTAAGTGCCAGGCTTTCCTGCTGAAAAAAAATTTTGTGCTCTGAGTACTTATGACTAACCCTGTACGCATTGCCACAAGTTTATGGAATGCAACTATGGCGAAGAGATTTAGTTTCTTTGTCTTGACATGTGTTTTTCTTCATTTAAGGCAGTGCAATGGTGCAGCTGTGCTGATTTGAGGGAAACGTCCTTACTTGGACATACGTTAGAAAGGGCTACAAAAAGAAAGAAAAATGAGAATGGAAACCTGCCAACACTGGTTATCTGTGTGTTGTGCTCCTTTTGGTGGACAGCATAGCACACCTCGTCTCTCCTTTGTCCCCGTCTTTTTGGCTGGTTTTCCTTAAGTATGTACGAACTAACCCAGATTTCAACTCTTCAGCATAGCTGTCTTTGCAGTCTCTTTGGCTGCTGTGTGTAACACTATCCTGCTTCCTTTTCAGGCTGACGAAGTCATGCACACGCCTGCCCGACCTTATAAAGACTCTACAGAGTCTGCTCAGCTTCCCGAAATGGAAGCCGAGCTTCCCCCGGTGGAATCAGTGTGCCGGAAGCTGGATGCAAACCTTGTTGCCAGTGAGTCCTTCGCAGTTCTCGGACCTGGAGGTAGTACACAGCTGAAAAACGCATCATACAGCATCATTATTTTGAAAGTGCAAACACCTGCCTTACTATTTTGGCTCCAGTTAGCCTTTTTTTTTTTTTTTTAGCAATGCCATTCAGAGTTGCAGCTCTCATGGGCAGTGAAGCCACACAATTTACTGTTTCAGCGAAGGTCTGCTTTGCACTTTGTGCAGAGGTACTGTCACAATTACAATGTTGCAGGACGTGGGAAAGCACCACCTAACGGCACTTGTCCATGGCCGTTAGTGGCCTTTTTGGCGATAAAGGGCTATGTTGCAAAGTAAAAGAGTAAAATGCATAATTGCAACCGCCCTGCAGAGTTGCCACACAGCGAAAGGCGGAACGTGATTTTCTTCACCCATCACACGGCTGAGCAAACCCTAGCTGCAGCTGGGTACCAAACTGGCACCTGCCGCCGGTTGGTACCAATCTATGTACGGCACGTGAAGTAGGAATGAGGGTACAGATATGCTTGCGATGGACAAAATAACACATAGGCACCATTAGGGGGCACAGAACAGTTTTGTCTTGCTTTTCCCATGTCTTGCAATTTTGTGATGACAAGAGTACATAGGTGGTCTTTCAGCTTGATGAGTAGGTCTGCTCAAAGTGTAGGGACCATGTGTGACACTTGGAAGGCAGATGCAAAAGTGCTGCAAAACTAAACCGGCCTTTTGTCTGCAGGCGCTGCACTCAAGGTGTACCTGCGCTTGCGACCACGGGTGGGTGGCAAGCCGTTCACAAACCCGGCTTTTGAACCCCACAGTGACACAACTGTGGCGTCAACAACAGCCACCCTGGAGCACCAGCAGCAGAAATGCTTCAACTTCACCAAGGTGGGTTCATTGGCTGGCGGGTTGAGCACTGAGCAGCTGGACTTGGGTGTTTGTGCTACTCTGTGGGATGATCTGGATTGAACGTTTAAAGGTACACTGAAAACGGGTTGCTTGTATTGACAGATTTCCATGTCCTAATGAGAGGCTAGTACTTTCACTTCAAATGAGCGGGGGGGTTAATAAGCATGGAAAGATCAAAACCTACCATACGGGCATCACTGCCACCAGTTTACGGGAAAAAAAAACTGTGGTGGTATCGTCATCCAAGCGTGATCACGGAGCCCTTTTTGGTCTGAGCATCAAGAGTTTGAATCGAGCCGCAGAGAGAAAAAAAATGTGTTTAAATGCCTTTTTCTTGGCAATAAATGAGTCTTTTGCTGTCGGACGAACATCAACATAGTTAGTAAGAGCCGTAAAATGACTTTTTTTTTTTTACTGCCAACTAAAAATGGGTAGTTGTCCTCAGTATTCCCACAAGGAGGTCCTAAGAAAGCAGCGACATAAATAAGAGACTTTTTTTAGTTCTTAGTAAAAGGGACTTTTTTTTTTTTTGAGCTCCAAGTGCATTATTCTGGACACAATCATCTTAAAACATGCAGTGCTGTTGAAGCTCCTAGAATTGCAGGAAGCGTGGTATGATAGCATCTTTGCTATTACAACCATTCTCATCCTGCTAACCACCGGTGCACATCCTCACCTACTCTGCTGACAGTGGCTGAAATGACTCAATTGTAGAACTGCGGACAGCTTCCTTCAGAGCCATTCATGCAATGCGACAAATTGAAAGGAGAATGCTATAGACAAGCGCCATGTTTGTAAACAGAGGTGGCGCTGCAGTCGGCAGCGACGCGGGGTGTAGGCAAAAACGTAGCATGCCCACCCCGCGCCAAGCAATGCTGCCTTCGAAACCAACTCGTACACGCGCATATTTCAAAGCGTGCATGTCGCTTGTGGTTAGAAACATTTCTGTTGGTGACTGTAGAGCAGTTCAGCACTTTTTCAACCTGTTCGCCAGACGGAATTATATGGCGAAGCACTGCGTAGGCTTCCTTCTGCGCTCCCATACTTGGCAGCAACGGTGCGGCTACAGCGGTCGACTGGGTTGACTTATTAAATGAAACCGAGAAAGCATGAGGTATGTCTGCTGTCGCAACATTTGGAGCGATGCAGCATACCCGATAGCTACCGTATTTTCCGGTGTATAAGACGCACCTGCCATATATGCAAGCTGTCACTGAAAAAGTTCGTGTATAAGACGCACCCGTGTATAAGACTCACCCCAGTTTGCCCAGTTAGGCTAGAGAGGCTTAATTAAACACGCTTGCGCGACTATCGCGAAATGCACCGTACCTGTGAGCAATTCTTAAGCAACGCTAAGTGATCGAAAAAGGCAACACTCATGCCATACCCGTCCACGTTTTAGCAAAAAAGAAAGAAAAAACGATACAGCTCTCCATATGTCCATAACAACATTTTAGTTCTACTTGAAACCTTCGAAGTCTTCATCTTCAGATGCGCTATCAAAAGGTTCACCCATTTCTGGAAGCAACTCGGCTGAAACATGCACTACGTACACAGAGCAAAAAAAGTTGCAAAGGGTGACTAAAAGAGAACGCCGGCTTGTATTGACAATGGCGAGAAGCGCGATTGTCACCATCTTTTGGCGCTTCTCGTTACTTTTGCTTGGGGCCTCCGAAACAGCCGCGCGTTTGTGATCCCGGAAGTCGTCATCTCCGCCGTTTCATGATAAAGATCACCTAGAATGCCATGCACGGCGGTCCCGCTATTGCAGTATTAACAGTGTTACAACCGCGTTATTGGTAGTGATATTTTTTAGGTGAAAAAAGCTTGAGCATGAATCGGAGTAATCGATGAACTCGCAAAAAAAAGATGAAAAAATTCGCATATAAGACGCACCCTTGTATAAGACGCACTAGCAAGATTTTCGAAAAAAAGTCTAGTCTTATACACCGGAAAATACGGTAAGTGCAAGAAGGACGACGGGATGCACGATGCGAGGCAGCTTTTTCCGATGATGAACCTTTGTGATGTGCCTGCTCTCGTCTAGCCACTTCAGTGCGGAGAACGCCGAGCACTACTGGACACTGAAGCCATGCAGTTACTTTGAATGAGTCATGCAAATGCGATCTTCACTGGTAATGTCTGAAAAAATGCTTTTTTATTCGCCTCGCTTTAAGAGCTAGAGGTGCACAGGCGAATGGATAGAGGTTCACCTCGAGCTACAACGAAGTTGCGATTGCTCTGCAGAGCTAAATATTTTAAGTCATTCTGCTTGATAACTGGTTTTTGGTCCGGTATTTGCTGTTTTCGCCAGGTTCTGATTGACCAGCAATTATAAAATTCAGGTAATATGGGAAATAACACTGCATGATTTTGCCGATACCTTAGCGACATTCAATCGTTTTATAGGATAGGTAGTGAAAAAACCTACATTTTGAAGCTCGTGGAAGCAAATATAGGAAAAAAAAAACTACGTGTATATTCCTATTGCCAGACTACAGTGCTGCTTCAAATGTCGCGCTTAATGGCCCGATAAATGCTGAAGGCGACTGGCAGCAGTTCTTTTTTCTTCCTTTTTTTTTTTTTTTTTAGCGCGAAGAGATACCCGGGACGTAGTCCGGGTGGTTGCCGCCTGAAAACGTTCCCCAGCGTTCAATTTACGGTCACAACCACATGGAATGTCGCGGCCAGACTTCTCATAATGAGAGCCCGACAGAACGCGAACAAACTGCAGACATTGATTCTTGCACTGTTCGCCGCGCGACTGAAGCGCAAACATGCGGATTAAGAGACTCAAACTATATTTCGATGCAGAAATGCAATACTAGCCGCGCAGCCGATCCGTCGCCGAACTTTTCCCGCTCCACTGCCGCTGCGCATAGCTTTGGCCCATATCTAAATGCGATAAACTTGTGGAAGCTTGTGCCACTGCCTTTCTTCAGCATTGCGGTTCAACCACCCGCACCACAATTCACCGGAATATTGCAAAATGCATTCAAAAACGCTCAAGCATGGCATACCCAAGGCACGCGGTTCCGGCTTTTGCCTACACAACGAAAGTCACTGCTGACTCCACCACCGCCGCATCTCCGTGACGTCACGGCCTGACGCTTGTCTATACCATGAGTTTGGCACATGTCCTGAGTTGCCTATGTCCCATAAAATCCAACACAACCCACAACCCAGCCGCTGCGGTGGCTCAGCGGTTATGGCGCTCGGCTGCTGACCCAAAAGACATGGGTTCGACCCTGCCTGTGGCAATCGAATTTTTATGGAGGCGAAATTCTAGAGGCCCTTGTACTATGCGATGTCAGTGCATGTTAGAGAACCCCAGGTGGTCGAAATTTCCAGAGGCCTTCTCTACAGTGTCTTTCAAAGCCTGAGTCACTGATACGTTACGCCCCTATAAATACCATTAATGCGACAAATATACATGACCCCAATGGGCTTAGGGCATTTTTGCCCTGTCCATTGTCCGGGCAGCAAGTTTCCTTATTAAGGAGGTGCAAGTATATTGCTGCCCAGAAAAACAGTCCATATTAGTGAGGGTCGTGTCATTGAGACATGCCTGTACTTAGGGCAGATGTAGGGCATGTGCAGTGCTGCCAGTTCAGATTTTGGTGCCCAAGAGGACTTTTTTTTTATTCACAGGTCATTTTCAGTGACAGGTGAGGTCACTGTCATCTGGGGTGCTTCATAATATCAGTAGGCTTGCCTTTTACATGCACGGACCAATTGGTGATTTGCATTCTAGCCGGCCAATCAGCATGGTGCATTGTCATGTCATACTTGATGTTGCTGCACCTGACAAATCAGTGTGGCATGTTGTTGTGTTGGCGTAACTCTAAGCGGACCACTCAGCGTAACACATTCCAGCCAATGCAGAAACTGAAAAAGCAGTCAAGGTCGCTGTAAAGGTGTACACTTCTCCGAAGATTGTCATACTCATGAGCATGGTGTATAGCATGTGGGGTCTTTTTCGAGTATGGAACCTTTTGTACAGCCGGGTTGCCTTGCCTTTTAGGCCAACCATGGCTGCATGTTTGCACAGCTTTGATGCAGCAGTTTCTTCGCAATGCTTGTAAGCTGGCAACAACCTGCATAACACTCTGCATTTGTGTCACCACCTTATTGCATTGGCGAGTTTTTTTTCGTACGGCCACAACACTTTAGGCCGCGGTCAGACTCTATTGGCAGTAGCTGTGTGCCTCAAGGTGTGTCGCTGTGCGTGCACAGGTGTTCCCAGAGGGCAGCAGCCAGGAGCAGCTGTTCCAGGAGGTGGTGCAGGAGCCCCTTGATGCATTCATTGAGGGCAAAAATGTGCTGCTCTTTGCGTACGGTCCCACGGCCGGCGGAAAGACTCACACCATGCAGGGGCCATGCACTGACCCTGGCATCGTGCCCCGGACCCTAGACCGCCTCTTCCGTCTGCTTGGCACCCAGGTACTGCCCTTTTCCCTCACAGCAGCCCAGGATTTTGTTCTGCACTCATCAACCTTTTTAAGTGTTTTTACTTCTTATCTATTCTGTTGTCGCTGTTGTATTGTCTGCAACCAGCGACGACGTGCTTGAACGTTCATGGTTGTCCTTTTTCTTTCATATCATAGGTGTAACGTTAAGAGAACGGAAGTGGGAGAGAGAGAGAGAAAACTTTTATTGCTCTTTCAAGAGATTCGCGGAGATGAAGACTTCTTGGTCGTCCTGCTTGGGCGCTGGCGACTTGAGTCTTCGAGCAAGGGTGGGCCCTCAGTCCAGGGCTCCACTGAGTCGTGCCGCTTCAACAGCGTGCTGTACCAAGGCCCTCTGGACCTCGAGCTCGCTGCTGGAGAGACAGCTCTCCCATTGCTCCTCACTCGGTGTTTGATAATTGTGGAATAGAGTGGATGAGTGAACAAGCGCGGGTTAATGACATCCTAGTCGAAATCAAGAGGAAGAAGTGGGCTTGGGCAGGGCATGTAATGCGAAGGCATGATAACCGCTGGTCCTTAAGGGTAACGGAGGGGATTCCAAGAGAAGGCAAACATAGCGGGGGGGCGGCAGAAAGTAAGGTGGGCGGATGAGATTAAGAAGTTTACGGGGATACGGTGAGCGCAGCTGGCAAAGGACAGGGTTAATTGGAGAGACATATGGGAGAGGCCTCTGCCCTGCAGTGGGCATGGTCGGGCTGATGATGATGATGATATTGGCGTGCTAAAAACTGACATTGAGTGACACTTATGTCCTTCACAGGTATACGTTATGTTGGTGCTGACTCAGTACAACCTCTTTCTACTGTGCAGATATGCCAGGGGGCACCCGTGCGGCCAGACTGCTTTGACGAAGTGGTGCAGCTGAGCACCGCAGAAGAGGCTGCGGTTTTGCAGCTCAAGAACCAGCTGCTTGGCGAGAAGGGTGCCCGCAGTGCAGCGGACTTCAGCACTTTCCACCTGCCTCGCGATGGCAGCGACGCTTCCCTCTTCCTGTCACGCTCTAGCGCAGGTAGCGATGGCTCCGCTGGACAGGTACATTCCGAATCTGCACCAAAGGGGTGCCTTGCCATTGGTGCTTGTTATGGTGACTCCCTTCTTCAACAGTTTGAGCACTGCTTTGATGCAGCCAGTGTGCACAGGTCTAAGTTGAGTTACAGGATTTTGAAGTTGTCGCTTCACAAACAGGACTACAAATTTTTCCTTTGTGAGGTGGCGACTTCAAAACCTTGTAACTTAACTTCTACGATAGGCAGGATAATAATTTTACCTTTATTCCATAGTTTAACATCAAGAGAAGCCAATGGCATGCAATTTCTTGAAAGCTCTCGACAAAAAGTTGCGTAACGTATTTAATTTTGTGCACATGGACTTGTGCACAAAATTAGATTAGATTTGAATTAATTGGCTCGCTTACATTTCCCTGATGTTTTCATAAATGTGACTGCATGAATAGTTTTTTTTTTTATGACCAGCTTCCCCGCCTAAAACAAGCATTGACCATGCATATTTCATTAAATGATTCCAGGACTGCCATTCACAAATACAACCGCCCTTGCAAGAATTTCCCATACATCTGCTGCTGGTCACTGAGGATGCCAAAGCCTCCGACTGAGCTGTTTATTGCAGGATTTTTGTTGAATATGTAAAAATGTATTTCAGGGTGCTTAGCATTCCTATACACATCTTATTGCGTGCTCATCTTTTTGCTTGTTTACTGATTCTGCTTTGAATCTGGTTGCTGGTTTACTGTATGCTTTTGCATGCCCAGATGTTTTGAGCACTTCTGTTAAGCTCAGCCAATTTAAGAGAACCCATGAACCACTCTTCATGGCTGTCTGTCGATCTGTTTGTTCAGCAGCAGCCAAGCGGAGTAGCTGACCGTAGCGGGTTTTTGTTTTCATGCCTTGAAGTGCGTGTGTGTGTAGTTTCGGAAGGTGAACTCTCCACATATCTGCCATATCTGGTGCAGAATGTTGACTTCATTGTTCACTGCATCCACAATAGGTTCTGCTGTGGCTGTCCTTTTATGAAATCTACAATGAAGGCCTCTACGACCTGCTGCTCCCCTCAACGGAGGCACCCAAAAAGAAAGGCGCCCGCCGCACCCTGCTGAAGCTTGGGGAGGACCATGCAAAGCGCTTCTTCATCCGTGGCCTCATTGAAGTACCCATTCACACCGCCGATGAAGCGCACCGGCTGCTGTGTCTTGCATACCACAACCGGAGCATCGCCGAAACACACCTGAACCGCAACTCGAGCCGCAGCCACTGTGTGTTCACCGTGCGGCTGGTTGCCTCAGGGGCGGCCAGACGGGACTGGCACGTCAGCTCGCTCATGCTCTGCGACCTGGCTGGCTCAGAGAAGCCATCCAAGTCTGGCACTGACGGGTCACGGCTCCGCGAAGCCGGCCGCATCAACACCTCCCTCATGGTGCTCAGCCGCTGCCTCGAAGGCCTGCGTCGCAACAAGGACTCTGCCAAGAAGGTGCCCGTGCCCTTCCGTGAGAGCAAGCTCACCAAGGTACAAAACATTGCAGACAGCTGCCCAGTGGGGGCTGGTCTCTATTTTGCAAGGGTAGCCAAACGGTAGCCATACACTTACAAAGAAAAGCCATACAGCTTTCTTTGTTTGACTGAGAGGTTATCCAGGGGACTTCTTGCTTTTATTGACTTTTCTCCACCACTCTTTGAACTTTTTTTTTTCCTTCTATCTTTACAGATATTAATAGAAACTGTGGTTTATACCTCACCTGCCTGCTTTAGCATAAATTCATGATTATCAAACTTTGCTTCAGAGAATTCTCCATGTCATGTTTGGACTCCGCATGGTAAAAACCTTACCTCTTCCAAGCTTTTTAGATGTTGGCTTCTAGAACTGAATGCATCCGTGTCGCACTTGTTGCTAAAGTGTGAGTGTTACACGAACTTGTCCGCCAAACTGCTTATTGCTTACTGAAGCAGTTGTCGGTACCCTTTGTTGATGTTGAGAATAGCAGTGAACGCAATGCTGTATTCGTTGGATGGCTCCAGTAGCTAAGTTTATTGAATGACCCCGGCAGTAAACAAGCTATGTAGCCACGGCCTTTATACAGTGGAGCTCCGATTATGTGTCCCCCGGTCATGCGACAACCCGCTGGCACCAAAAAGCCTGGCTGTGCGGGGTGGGGGAAAGAACTTTAATGAATGCACAATAAACGCATCTGCTGCTCTGGCTTTCAAACAAATGCTTCACTTGTGTGAGATTTTCGATTTTATAATGGTTTCGCGGAGTCCCCTGAAAGACGTATTATCAAGGTTCTACTGTAGTTCACTTGTTAGTAGCTGTTGAACCTGCTGACACATCGGCACAACTCAGCTGTTAAGCGCAAGTGTTTGATTGAGCTGAGCATTGGATCGAAATATTTGCTACACATGCTCAAGTTCACTACTTTTTTCCTATGCTTGCCAGAGTTCATGTGGTACATAAGCTCTTCTTAGCAGTGTGCTTTCATTTTCTGCGGAGTTAAACCCCATAAACCAAACCAAACCATTTTCTGCGGATGCATTCCATGCAATTCGTTTTCCAAGGTATGTGGCTATCTGAGCTGGCCAAGGCTTCAGTGCGATTGCATGATTTCATCACCATTTCTGGGGCTGTCTGCAGGTGATGCAGGCCTACTTTACAACGGGTGGCCGGGTTTCACTTGTGGTGAATGTCTGCCCATCAATGGCCATGCTTGAAGAGTCGCTAAATGCGCTCAAGTTCTCTGCCATCGCCTGTCAAGTGGTGCCGCTACAGCTGGAACCACGGCATGAACGCTGTCGGCAGGCTGTCCGCCGACTCACAGAGGTCTGGAACAATGCCCGTGCAAGTGCAGGCGAAGGTCATGCCGACTCCTTCATGACCGCTGACAGCTCCGTTCGCCCTGCCACCTTGGACCCCGCTGTGACTGACGAGATGTTTGACGTGATCACTGCACTGCAGCAGGAGCTTGACAACACCCAGAAAGCACTCAGGTCTGTGCATGGCTTTGTAACTCGAGAACGCATAGAGTTTCTTGACAGTTGGCAAAGCATAATTCAAAATCAACATAGCAGACATCGGTGCATGTTTTTCTTTGCGATTTCACTCTTTCCCCTCCAGCAACCATTTTTAACTCCTGGACAGTCAGCCTTGAAGCGACACTCTACTGGCTTTTAGTTGATTCGATTCCTGTTATTCTGATAATGTGAACACTTAGAAGCCCGAATTAACGAAGTTTTATTTCTCGCAATCAAAAGCATCTTTCCTAAATAAACTTAATTACTGCTCTGGGGTTTTGAAACATGGTAGAGCTAATTGAAGAAATTCTTTATTGGAAGTGTTTCTTTCCTATGGTAGTGGGTGTCTGCAAAAAGACATCAGACTCAATGACTGCCGCTGCTTAGGTAGTGTACAGTGGCATTAATGAGATCACCATTGCGACACTAACACACAATCCATGCTAACTGTGTGCAAATTCTCGAGATGGACCATAGGCATTTCCATTGTGGCACTCTGAATAAGCAATGGCAACTGGTCTATGTATTCAGACTTCTTTCTGTAGTAATGCGTTTGTCATCTATGCTGTTCCATTTTATGCTCCGCCGCTGACTGTAAGATTGGTCTTCTTAAAGGGAAGCTGAAATGCTTTTTTGTCAAATTGGGGAGATTTGAGGGCTCGAATGCATGAAGCTTGTAGGTTAAGCGTACCAAGTTGTTTAGCTCTAGCGTTTAAAGTAACGGCATAAATGCAGGTTATAATCACAGCAGTCTTCAGGCTTCTCCTCTAAGCATTGGAGGGCTGTGGAGAAACTAGACAATGACGTCGTTGTTTGGTAGGTTTCGAATTTCTGCTGCCTTCAGTGGTGCTGGTTTGCTTTCTCCAAGCAAACGTTTATGCATCAAAAATGCTCCGCTGCTGTAGATGCAGTCATCATCGCACTCCCTACCAGCCCCTGTGCCTGCGGAGCAGCCTTAAAGGGCAACTGCAGCACTTTTTTGAGAATTTCGCGGTATTCAAGGATTCAAATCTATATAGGCTGTAGGTAAAGCATGCCAAGTGCTTTTGCACTACCATTTAAAATAGTGACTTAATCAACGATTGAATTTTGTGCTTCTTCTCAATGCACTGGAGCAGTGCAGGGTAACTCAGCGTGATGTCACGGAAGGTATTATTTCAAATTACCGCTGTCTTTAGCCACACCCTGCCCTGACTCGTTAGATGCTGCCAAACAACTCTCGGCAGGGTTTGCCTTCGGTGGCGTTGGTTTTTTTTCCTTCAAAGCAGGCTTTTCCACGTTGGAAATGTACGTATACCTTCGATGACGTCATCATACTCTCCCACTTGGCATTCTGCGCTGCGGAGAAGATTGAAGGGCATCCGGATTTAATCGGCGATTACTTCACTATTTCAAGTGCTAGCCCAAAACGACTTCGCATGCTTTACCTGCAAGTTTCACTCATTCAACCCTCCTAAGCTTGATTTCTAAAACCTATGCAGTTTCCCTTTAATGCCGCGGTGGCTTTATTCAGTGATTACGTTATTTTAAACGCTAACACGAAAACACTTGGCATGCCTTGCCTGCAGCATTCACATGTTTGACCCCTTTAGTCTCATCAAATCCGTTCAGTTGACCTTTAGAGATAAGTTGCATCTGCCAGGCACTGGATTGAGGGAACTCTGGGCTAGTCCTCTAACCCCTTCCGGAGAAAGAGTTGGCCAGCCGCGTTGGCTGGCATCGCCAGCTACCACGAAAAGGCTTGCAGACTACGGGTTTTACTTCTACTGCACAAACGAGACTTAACAATGCCCTGTGCTGTATGAACCATGCCATACAACGCAACCTCAAAGCGCTATTTCAGCACAAGTCAATGTCGTGACGTCTGTTCTTGGGGACGAAGAGCAAGGTGCAGAGCTCTATCTGGTCGAGTGACCGCCATCCACTCATCTGAAGCAGGGAATGGAGCTCCATCATAACGTCCGTGGCATGTTATTCAAGCCACCCATAACGAATTTCAAAAGGTGTTGAAGGAGTATAGAAGCTAACTTTTGGATTCATGTTTTCTTCTTTGTAATGATGCGTACGGCATTATTTTCCATGGATTACCACGTGGCATTCTCCTGCAACTGCTAAATAATTTATAACTGAATTTCTTTCTCGTGCTGTTTCGATTTCGGTTTCAGCAGCCGAACTATGGCTGTGACGTCAAAGTTGGGTTGTAGGTCACGTGAGGCATGAAAAAAACTTCAGTATAATCGCTACCTTTACATTCGTTATTCCGGCTCTTGAGGAAGGCTGGCTTCGGCATTTTAGTGGATTAAAACGATGAAGCAGCAATTATACCGCAGTTTTTCCATGCCTCGCGTGACGTATAACGCCACTTTGACATCACACTCATCGTTCGGCGGTTGAAACCAAAACAGCATGACAGAAAAATTCGACTATAAATTACTCAGTGGTTGTTAGCGAACACCAAATAGTGATTTGTGCAGAGTAGTGTCTTCCGCATCATGGTAAAGAAGAAAATATGCCGCCAAAATTAGTTGTCTAGCTGCTTTAAAACAAATGGGAGTTGTTGCGCTATGTGTTGCAGCTCTCTCAATAGTTCACACCAAGAAAGCTACGCTATGTTGTACACCCTATGAAAGTATTTTACGTGTGAAATCACATTGAGCATGTAATTGGCAACTGCGTCTCTCGGATACTGTTGCTATTAAGCCAGACATCCATCTTGTCTGATGGTGTGACCGTGTGTGGGGCAGTACATTAGGTGCAGAGTTTTGATCTTGGTTGTTCTTCAGTCATCGCATGGAGCATCATTGCTCAGACGCATTGTGTCAGCCAAGTGTGGGTCGACAAAAGTTCCTTTGGTAAGAAAAGAATCGGCTTGCATTGCAGCACATGAAATAATTTGTTTTTTCTAGGTGTAGTTGTTCTACGGTGCGTTCAGACGACCTTTATCGAATGCCTTTCTTCAGCCTAGCTTCGCAGCTGCAATTTTCCTGGGTGCCCAAGTCTATGTTGTCACTCATTAGAGGTCTTTCGTCTGGCGGTTGTGATGTTACGCACGGATGTCGCAACAGTGTAGCGCCATGATGCCCAAGTAAATGGCCAATTTCTTATGTCTTCTCCACAGGTGGAATGAGAAGATGCTTAGTGCTAGCAGGGCAGAGGTCGCAGACTACAAGAATCTGGTGGCAGAGATGCAGCGGACACAGCAAGAGCTCTTATGTATCGCAGACAGTGAGATGGCCACTCGCGTCCGCAATGCCTGCGAGATCACACGGCTGGACTTGTACCGCAAGGTAATTTTCTGTCAGCGTACCCAACTCAGGCCACAGACTTTTTTGCGAACAGAATGGGATAGTTTTCCTCAGCCCCTCTACCAATTAAAGTTCACTCTTATGTAATGATATGACATTTCAGATTTGTTGTGGCATTATGCCAGGCCTACTGCAGTTATTTGAACAGCCTTTTGCACCAGGGGCTCACCAGCAGGAGAAAATAATTTTCGCGTATCTGCTGCATGCAGGAGGGTCATTTTTATTTTTTTGGACACTCTTCTAATGTACGTGTGCAGGCCGAGGCCGGCTCCACCATGGAACTCCTGGGGCGTTGCGAAGAGGCAGAGCGGCGCATCGCGGAGCTGGAGAAAATGCTCGACGAGGGTGGTGACCGGCACAGTGCAGAAGAACAGCATCTCGGGTGAGCCAGCCTTTGATGAATTCCCTACCACATTTTAGGTTTACAAAAGTTCTAAGAGTGCATGTACTGCGCATGCTCTTTTTTTGAAAGTGAGGAAATTGCCATAAGTTGGAAGTACTACTTTACACCTGGTATCCACACAGGCAAAATGGCAAACGGCACTGCATGCTTTCGAGGGATGAACCTATAATTCTTTAAACGAATGGGCAATTTCGGGCTTCATCAGTAACTCATTCGCAAACTGCGTGCAGCATCTGCATGTCATTGCGTGTAATGTTGTCATCCTAGGCACTTTGTAGACACCTTGTCCCTTGCTCTTTCAAAGTACCATATAATGCCACTTATAAGTCGACCCTCTGATTCATTGCCCTAGCTGGCAAAATATTGAATTGACTCTAAATATAAGTCAATGCATGTCACTCATTTTCTCCCTGCCACTTATACCCGTGCCACACGGACAGATTTAATGCCATTAAGTGCTTACTGCCTTAAGTTTTAATGGCATTCGTGCGGTGCCACATGCATAAATTTAACGGCATTAGCCTTACTGCCATTCGCGACCTACTGAGTTCGCCACAACTCATTCGCCCGCGCAATGTGTACTCTCGTTCCCATTCCACACGCAGAAAAGCATGCAGCTTTGCAGTTACAACTGCCTAGCCCACTATAAAATGGTTAATTCTTACCTTTCAGCCAGATGAAGCATCTAAACCGCATTTTCGATGCGAAGGGTGCCATTTTAACCAGCCTTATTGACTGGTACTCTCGACTTATGTGCTGACATGCGAGTTTATGGCTACTTTTTCGACTTGTAAAGCAGGAACAGCCGTATTTTCTGGAAAATCGTTTTTACATTACATTTGAACATCATTCCCGATATATTCTGCTCATTAGGAATGTTTATATTAAGATGAAACTTTTGACTACCTTGCAAGCGTTATCATCATCACTTTCAATAATGGCATTAAAAGTGGACGTGTGGCACGAACTCTGAAAATAATGGCATTAACAAACTTAAGGCCTTAAGCATTTACTGCCATTTCTTGTGCGCGTGTGGCACGGGTATTACACTTTTGTTTGGTTTTGCCGCGGGATGACAGCGCGGTGCCCACGCTACTTAAAGCAATAAATGGATATCGATGTGATCACAAAGCCAGCAGTTGGAAGCAAATAGGGATCAAAAGCAGGAAGACTGTTCTAAACCATTCAGGGGGTTAAACAACTGTGCAAAGCTAGTGCAGCTTTCCCTTCACTAAGGTATCTCTAGCTTCAAAATTTGTTTCCTGCGACACTGCAACTACGACAGCACACGCTGATGGACAGCTTTCCTCGGGCATGTTGGTAGTTCTGCATTTCCAACTTGTGTCTCCTTAAGGGGGGACACTGGTCTTGAAAAGAAAATTTTATTAATTTAGTCATAGTTATGAAATTTTCAGGGCACATGTATTTTTGTGCGCTGATTCTAGATATGTCGTTTAATTTCATGTAAAACAATTCCTTGAGCACTTATGCACTTTTTCTGCAAGTATTTTGCGGAGAGTTTTGAAGAAAATTTGCTGCAGGAAACTCGCTGAAATGTATGCCATTGGGTTCTTTTGACACCAAGGAATACAATGAGGGTAAAATTATCATCCTGGCTCTCCTAGAACTTGAGTAATAGGGTACTGAAGCTGACACTTCAGAAACACGAATACACACTTTCCTTCTCATTTCTGAAGCGACAACTTCAAAACTCTGACAGGCAGGAAGACAATTTCACCATTACTGTATTCCTTGGTGTCAAGAGAACCCGATGGCATACATTTCAGCGAGTTTCCTGCAGCAAATTTTCTTCAAAACTCTCCGCAAAATACTAGCATAAAAAGTGCATAAGTGCTCAAGGAATTGTTTTACATGAAATTAAATGACATATTTAGAATCAGCACACAAAAATACATATTCCCTGAAGATTTCGTAACTGTGACTTCATTAATAAAAATTTTTTTTTCAAGACCAGTGTCCCCCCTTAAGGCCCATTCACACTTGCGAGTCGCAAAGGCCGTGTGACCGTTTTGGTCGAAAAGCAACGTTCGCATCGGTTGAAAAGGGACAGTCTCGGGCCAGTCGCTCGCTGCTCGATTTTCCAGCCATGTGATTCCTAGTCTCAAACCACTGAACCAATCGGCGAACGAGTCGAGCTTTCAGCAACGACGCCGCTCGCAGGCGCGCCAGGCAGCGAACTGCACTGCTCCCTGGCCTCCTTAGTCGTCGCTAAGTCTAGCCAGTTTCACATCGATGCCATAGCTGAGGGCGCTTCGGAACTGGCCAGCGCTGTAACCAAAGGTGCTATACTCGTAACTTCTTTATTGTGAACCCAGTCTCATAATAAAATAAGATATAAAGACATGCTTGATTTCTGCAACCCATTCCGCAGTGGAGCAAGCAGACACCAGGCGGTCACGTCGCATTGGACAGCAGCAGCAAAGCGGCTATGAGAAGAAATTTGCTTGTATCCAACAACTCGGTATTGGACAACGACCTCAAAAAAAATGATTAATTTATAAATTTCTATTTTCCAGGGCATGGTGTGAACATGAACTAACAATATACTAGCGCATTTTTCTGATGCTAGCAGCCACAGTGCACATCGTGACGACATACTGCTCTTCGCTCAGGTTGTTGTAGTACATTGCTAATAGCGAGGGACCAGAGCAAGGACCAAGTGCGAGTGCAGGAGATGCGACCAAAGCAGACAAAGCTCTTGGAAACACTAACGACGCAATTTTTCTCATTTCAAACTAGAATCGGATGAGAAGGCGATCCGCAGGCCACCCTTGCAAGGGTGAACAGCGGTTTTGTCGGGCTGTTGCCTGGTCGCAAGCGACTGCTGGTTGCACGCCCTTTGCAATTCGCAAGTTTGAATGGACCCTTAGCCTTTAGAGCCTCCCGTATGGCAAGTACATTGCAGTTCCCGCCACGGCATGTTTGCTTTCGCATCTTGGCATTGTTCCTTCGTGTGTGCTCATCGGCAACATGCCACACCGTATAGCCGTCAAATTCAGTTTGGATGTCAGCACGCATCGTGCACACAGAGCGGTGTGTTCCTGTGGAAGTGTCAGTGACTATTTCTTCGGGCAGCTTATTTTCCCGAATTCTCGAACTTTGAAAATAGTTGATGTTTTCAAATATTATTCGCTTTGAAGCCAAAATTGAATGCCGCATTATTTGCTTCGATACTTGAAATGTTAGAATATTCACACAAACCTAGAAAAGCCTTTCTCGCAGTGTCTCTGGCTACCAGAGCACCGGTGTGGGCTAACACGTTATTCAAGAGCTTTGCTGCTTGGATTTATACGTGGACACAGTTAACAGAGAGACGACGGTCAACCACAGTCTACCGACTGAAGTTTTATTTCACTGTAGCAGAAAGAAGACAATAAGGACACATGACATTGTTTTTATAACATAAGAGGGATATGGAGAAAACCTGGATTTAGGCTGTGCCAGAAAGCAGCAAAAATTAAATGGCCAAAAACTATGGAAACAGCTGTCCATGTGAACCCTAGCAGCGCAACTCTCAAACAATCCTGTTCCAACCAGTCCGGTCCGAAGCACATGACTTTAGGTCTACCGTCTGCGGTGGCAATGCATCTTTGGCGGTCAGCTACTGATCTCAAGGTCGCAGCATTTGATCCCAGCCTTGGTGGCCATATTTCCATGGAGGTGAAATACAGAAATGTCAGTGTGCTGTGTTGTGTATGCACGCATTAAAAAAATCCCCAAGTGATGTAAATTAATCCAGAGTTGTATGCTACGGCGTTCCTCATCATAGCCCCTGTGCGACTTTGGTGTGCCCAACCCTGCAATTTGTAATTATTTTTATCTAACATGTGCTCTTTGCTCATCTGCAGTGTTGCCCCCCTGAAGGATGACAAGGCAGTGCAGACAGACGAAAATGCCGCAGCGGAACGAGAAGCCGAGGCTCAGCTGGCCGCTGCAGGAGTGGAGCTGGAGAGCCTTCGCTGCTCGGTCGAAGAGATGGAATCCCAGCTGGCATGCGAAGTACAAGCACGCAGGGATGCTGAAGACTCCGCCCAGCAAGCGCACGAAGAGCTGTCAGCAGTCTCGGAGAAACTCTCAGAGGAGGTTGCGCACAGTTCGAGTCTGCAACGGCGCATCGAACAGGTACAGCGAGAGGCTGGAGAAGCGCTGCAGCATGCCACCTCTGAACTGGGCCAGGAGCTAGAGGAGCTGAGGCGCCACATGCGGGAGCACGAACTCTCCCTGCTCAAGCAGCTCGACGACAAGGACGAGGCACTCACGGCAGCCGAGCTGAGTTTGCATGCCCTCAGGGATGACCTGGAAAGGGAGGTGGCCATGAGGAAGGCTGCGGAAGAGCGCTGCTCTAAGCTGGCCATGGAACTCGAGGACACCACTGAGTCGGCTTGCGAGGCCAAGAAGTCACTGCGAGATGTGCAGTCATGCCTAGAAGAGGCCAACGCCAGGCTCTGCGACTGTCGCGAGGAGCTGGCAGCAAGGTGAGGGCACACCTGGTCTGCCAATGCATTGGCTCAGGACTTCTATTTGTATTCGTTGCCCAATCAGCATTATTCACACTCAAAACTCTATTCGAATCTTGCGGAGTCTCTAAAAAAGATACATATCATCCAAAACAAACAAAATCTGTATTCACCTGGATCTGTTTGTGGCTCGCCACGCATCAGTGATGTGCGGATAGTGCTTAGCGCTCAAAGGTGTGGTCACGGCTATCACCCTCTTATCAACTGTAACTGTGCTGTCCAGATTCTAATTTGTCCATCCACAAATTACTTTGGTGTTCACCCACTTGCACGATTTCTGTATTGTATAAATTCGCTAGTCAAAGTGCATTGGGTTCAATGTGCCCGATTTTGTGTATTTCAAACTCTCGCGCCTCCACAGATGATGCGGACACAAGAGCTGAACTGTCAGCAGTCATGTGGGGAAGAGGTTCAGGTATTCAGTGTTTTGGCGGCAACAGCGTGGGAAGGTGCAGACAACACTGCTGAAAATGGAGATTGTGGGGTGCGTGAGGTGTCGTGTGTGTTCTACATGTCTGCTGCAATATCCATTATCTCCAGTTGTACAGCACGCACCTGCGAGCATGCGTATCACCAACACTGCAGTTGTCAGTTTCAGAGTATGTACTGCGAATGCTAAGTGGTGGCATGTGGCCTGCACTGCACCTCACGGCACAGTCTTACTTCCTGCATCGAGAAGTGGCTGTGTTGCTGCCAGGATTTTAAATGAAGTTCTAATTTGCTCCTCCTTTACACCATCCTATTCAACGTAGCTGTTCATGTACCATTTTTATGTTATATCTGCCAAGAATCTGACACCTACTCAAGACCACTTGGCCCATCAATCAATCGATGACACTGCCATCGTGTTTACTATAGATCACAACCTTTTATGCTGTGAAATTCATGCTTCTCGGAAGCACTCATTGAAATGCTTTCTCGCATTTTGTTGGTATCGCTCTGCGGTGTTGGATAGATGGGGGTTCTGAGTCGTTGCTAGCTTGCTGCTGCTGCTGCTCTCTGCTTTACGGAACCTGCGGTCAAGCTTCGAACCCATTCCCACCACCACCAGGACAGGAGTGCCACTGAGCGAAGAGGTTGGGTGATGGAGGAAGATTACGAGAGGGTTTATTTACATTTTTACATCGTGGTAAATAGAAGTGACTGAAGTGAAGCTCTTCTGCCGCATTCGTTGTCAACTTTTATACCCTTCTTGTTCCCTAAAGTCCCTAGGTTGAGGACGCCCACGCCAGAGTGCAAGAGGCCTAGAGCTTTCACCTGGGCGCACCAACACAACACCGCACTTAGGGTCACGCCCCTGTCACGTGTACCGTCCGAGGGAAAGAAGGTTGCCGTCGAGGCGTCGACTGCGGTAGGTGGTGGCTTCCGGCCAGCCGAAAGTCCCGCGGGTCACCGACATCTGTTGTTCATCAAATGACACCCGCCGCTCGAAGCCGGAACGAGATGTCACGAAAAGGCCGGAAAGTGGTCCCTCGTCCTTGGAGATGTTCGAAGGATGCCCACCAGCTCGTCGCGGTGCTTGGCACGCCAAAGAGTCACAGGAAACGAAGCCCTTTGTTCCCCGGCACGGTCACAGCCATTGGGGAAGATAACGTCAGTCTCCCCGCGGTGGCGGCGTTCGACACGTGCAGGCACTTCGGAAATGGGGGTCTGGTTTTGCTTAAACTTCAGCCCCTTCGTTTTGGTCCTGCACTCCTACCGGGCAAACTCCGTAATTGGAATCAGCTGTCACTGGGTCCTCTCCGGGCAGTCCATGGCGGCAGGCCCGAAAGTAATCACACTGAAGTTGCTCACAGCCATATACAGTAGAAACAGGTGTGCTGGCTGGTTCCAAAGGAGACCCGCTGACGTCGATCTCAACAGCGGTGAATAGCATTGCACTTTAAAGCAATGGCTCAGTTGCTGCCAGTGCAATAACTTGACCAGGCAGAGTTACTGGAATTATCGCAAAGTGTTGCAGTAAATGACCTTCTGGCTTATTTAGGATCTGTTCTTGGCAAAAATGACATTTGCATCCTCTAGACGCCTGTCTCTGTCTAGCTGGATTTGATATCTGCCTTTCGCTTTAGCTTCATTTCATGAAGGGATGCTAATGAGCAATGACCACTGCAGGTAGTCCAAAGAATGCAATGCGAGCTAATGCCAATGTCGCTGCTGTGCGTGCCTCGCAGGGAGCTGTCCCACAAGGCAGCCATGGAGCTTGTGGAAGCAAGAGAGGAAGAGCTGCGTTGCTTGCGGCAGTCTGCCACTGGGAGAGATGAGCCAGCAGCTGATGAGAACCATCCGCGTCCTACCCGGCGCACCACTCGTGCCTCTCGCGCCACTAGGACGACGTCTTCGACCAAAAAGGAGGCAACGGATGGCGATTCAGACTTCAAGACTCCGGTTCGCACTCAGCGCCCGCGTCGTGTCAAGAAGTCCGTGGCAGTCTCCGAAGACCCACTGGTGAGCAGGGTGTTGAACCAGAACTCAGGTTCTTTTTGGGTTCGGAAGACTTCGCATGCTTTACCTGCAAGTACTATCATTCATTCGACCCCTTTAAACCTGTCGAAATCTAATACCTCTTCAGTTTCCCTTTAATGCTTACTTTTTCATTGCGGGTAGGCAAATACTGAAATTTTCAAATACGAATTGAATATGTGACTAGTATGACACCAATTCAGAACAAGAGAAGTACGCGAATGTTTTTTTTTTGTTTTTTTTTTTTGCAACGTAGTCTATTCTTTGGAACTGCAGTGAACAGAGTGGCTCGGCACCATCAAAAAAAAAAAAACCTGACTTTCACAGAAATGTATACGGTATGATTACATGGCGTAATGGTATGCGGCTTGTACTGTGGTCATGCAGATTTAGTAACAAAATGGAATCGGTGAATGACACATGACTGGCAACTAAAATACTAACATGATGGGTAATAGCCTCATTAATTCGGACTTCAACGGACCCGAAGAAATGCCTCAATTATCAAAAGGTCCAGTTTTACTCATTTTGCTCAATTTTCTCAGCAGCTCCACATATAGGTAGCAATTTGTTTCAGCACAAATTATTTAAAAATTTCGTTTTGTGGCCTTTGTTCCTATAACTTCTATGGGCAACCCTGCACGTGTGAAGGCACAAGTTACATGCACATTAAAATTTTCTCTACCAATCTTTCAGCAAGTATCAATCTTGTTTTTTTGTCATTTCACACTACAGTCGAAGCTATCACTTAGTTGCTTAAACGCACACACGAGATTCTAGGATGGTATCTCTTAGTCTTTGGTCAAAACCTGGTTAAGTTTCTCAGTTTCTGCTGTTTCATAAGTGTTCTCATTGTTTCTGTTTGTATTTTCTTACTACTTTTTATAGAGATGAACATGGTATCAGCGAACAAAGTAAAGTTTCTCTTTTTATGGAAGGCTATTAGACTGCAAGCATAAACTACTAGGTTTACTGCGTAAGAGCTTTCTGAGCACAGTCAGATCAGAATACATTGCAATTTTTGCTTGCTTAATTCTGGGATGACTTGCGGAAGTACGAGATGTCTTAAGCTGACACTTGTTCTCAGATTCGGACCAGGTCTGATCTGTGGGGAGCTTTGCTTTGAGGATGCTGAGCTCACTAGCCACATGGCACTCGCTGTGTGGTAGAGGGGGGAAAAAAGTGGAAGAAACAGAAGCAGGCATTGAAAAAAAATTTGCCATGCAACACCAAAAGACATGTGCTAGGATAGGTCACAGTACACATTAGTCTTGCAATCACCTTCTTGCTGAAAGGCTTTGTTTTACTGATTTTATCTATCAGATGTCTGCATATGCCAAGCATGATTACACATCCTCATCTAGGGGCACCCTTAGTAGCATGACAAAGCTTTCATACTTCCTTGAGGTCTGCTATATTCCAGTTAGACTTTCGTTAAAAATTTAGTGTCTAGCCTCCTCAGCCTGACTACAACTCTCTTTTGGAGAGCATTGTTAGTAACTTGAAAGGTGGAGGTTCACTTCACTTCAGGTATTGTTCCTTGTACTGTTTTCTGCCTGTGCATAGGTTTCTCAGTGGACACTGGCACTTTCCTGACAGCTGTGTGCTTATCCATGCATTTTGCTTGTGCCTGCTAGGACGATGACGACGACACCGCTGGTCGTCGGTCTGTTCTCGCTGATGGCAACTCCGAATCCTCTCCCCTGAAGCGTCTCGGCGAAATGGTCGTCGGCATGTTCTCTCGCAGTGCAAATGATGGGTGAGTTTGTGTTCCTTTCTTCTTCCTCTTTTTCAATGAAGGCAGAATGGGACAATTCCCATGTACTGTGCTATGTCAGCACACATTTCAAAATACCAGGCGATCTGAATTAATCCAATCCTCTCTAAGCTGCACACAGGCTATCAGAAATGGCTTAGTAAACAAGCCTTTCACGCCATACCGCTCCGTTTTTTTTTCCCTTCTGCTCGATTAAAATAGAACTTAAGGCTTGAGACCCTGGTAAGCGTCCTCCTGTGCATTGTTTTCTCAGGCTATGAAAGTAAGGTAGATTTAGATGACCCCTTCACTGAGCACAGAGTACTTGCCTTTCAGTTGTTCCTTTGTTTTGGGACGCATTTGTCAGTTCATGAATTGACCGCCTGTTGCGAGCATAGCTCTTTGTGAGAACAGCATAGCAATGAAGGGAACATTGCATCCTGTGCGCAGTTCAACAGCCAGCACACGAAAGACTCGCAGACACCAGCTCCTGCCAGTTGACCAAGAGTTTGTCGAGCTGGAAGACGAGGAGCCGCCGCCAGCAGCGCGCAAGACAACTGGCCGCCGACGGGCCAAGCATTGATCACTCTCCTCTGCTAAACTTTTTTTAGTCTTCATCTATCTCTGTATTTTATCTTTTACATGATAAATCTGTACAGTGTTGCATGCTAATATACAGAATGTCGTGGGCTTCTCCACCCCACCCCTTTGTCATCATTGTCATCATTACAGGAACTGTGTACAGACTTTTAGCTTCCATATTTTATTTGGGAAAGGAAACTTAATTTCAGCATACTTCTGGCTGCGAGCTTGAGACGCACAGGAGAGTAATTTGAAGCATAATTTTTCCACACGGGAATGTCGTTCTGTTATAGTCGGCACCTGCAAACCCTGACATTACCCTGACGGGCCAAGCATTGATCATCCTCCTCGGCTGAACTTTTTTTTAGTCTTTATCTAGTTTTTTAACAGCTCTGTATTTTTATCTTTTATATGACAAATCTGTACACCGTTGCATGCTAATATACGGAATGTTGTGGGCTTCTCCACCCCACCCCTTTATCGTCATTGTCATCATTAAAGGAACTGTGTAAAGACTTTTAGCTTCCGTATTTTATTCATTTGTGAAAGGAAACTTAATTTCAGCATACTTCTGGCTGCGAACTTGAGACGCACAGGAGAGTAATTTGAAGCATAATTTTTCAACACGGGAATGTCGTTCAGTCATAGTCGGCACCTGCAAACTCTGACATTACGCTTTCCACGACTGCCAGAGGATTTGGCTGTATAGTAAGCTTGACATCAAATGAGATGCGTGGGGTGTCTTAAAATATAGTTAGAAGCGGTGCTTCGAACAAAAAAAAAAATAGATTAGGTTTGAGACTACCTAAGGAAGCGCTACTGTTTGCATAGTACTACAATGGTGGGAATGTTGTGCCAGACATTGCCATTTTGCTAAACGTGCTTTATGTTGTTACAAATAGGCATGTGTGTGAGTGTTCGAACCAACCATATCCAGGTCGCCTGCCATTCATGCTGGTACGGAAACCGTTGTGATGGAAACCAATAAAAATGAATCTGCTTAAAGCGTACTAAGAGTTTGCATAGCTGTTAGTGCACCCAACACAAAACGCTTGCCTAGACTTCGTTTCACTGGACATACGTATTCACGCACATCACCACCTAAACATTCAGAGTACCAAAGCAAACTCCACACAGACCAATGAGTGACTGAGCCAGCTGGCGCCGGCCCATTCCAGTAATGAGGGAAGAATGGCAGCGAGGCACCCATTCCGGTAACCTCGCCCTATCTACCAAACTCGTGAACACGATAATGAGTGAAAGTTACAGAACATTTCATAAAACATTACTGTGCACAGGGATCCTCTACGTTTAAATGTTTCATGAGCATCACGGTCAAAACATCTTCAACTGCTCACATTCAAACACACATCTGTAACTCTTGACGCCTTTTTTTTTTCGTTCTTTTTTCATTCTTGACGCCAGCCATGTCGTGAGAGTGGTAATCTGTAGTGACGACACGGTGCCGGCTTTCAACAGTGTTTGCACAGGGTTCGGATCCTTAACCAAAGTCATGTCACCGGACCAAGGAGCACCGTAACCAGTCAACCAGTCGCGCTATGGCGGGTAACTCAGAGATAACGCCAGAAGAAATCTTTCTACACGTGGTCACTGTACAGGACCACTGAATTTGAATCGATCACTTTATTCCGATCCTAAACTCCAAGCTCCAAATTGCTTTCAATTTTTTCTTGTACCTACAGGAACTATGCAAGCTCAGTTATCTTGCACTGTGAGATTCATGCACTGGGGGACACTACACAAACGATTGCTTTCCAGTTTTCGCTTCGGCACATCCACTGTGCGAAGCGTAGCTGCTGGCACTACGATGCTGCGAACGCTATCACTGGTCGAATGCTTTGGAAAAATTCACGTGGAGGCGCCACCGTTGCTGAAAAGTCGGCGTCGCTGCTCTCCGGCGGACGCGGTTGTTGCGACGCGCATCTGTTCTTTCACTCATTCCTCGCATCTTTCGGCTCTCCTTGTCCGCACGTGGCAGTGATTGTGTCTCAACCCGAACCAGTAGGCAGGCCCGTGCACTTTCCTTTTCATCCTTCCTTCAGTCGCAACAACACCGCAGACATATGGAGCCAGAACCGGTCAACCCGGTTGAGTTGTTCGACTGAGCAGTTGAGGCACCGGGCTGCTTCTAGCGATCCCTACGCGAGAAAGCGTCGCAAAACCGCGTTATAAGTCCCGAAAGCGGGCTCGTCTAGTTAATCAAGCCAAAGAAGAATGGGAGGTGTACATCTCGAGAAGCAGCGGCACAGGGAACAAGTGTATCTCGAGCAAAAAAGGGCAGAGGATGCTGCCAACGTCTCCGCGACGACATCGGCCAATGGTTCGGTTGCCTTTATCTCCGCATAACGATGCATAACCTTGCTCAGCCGAGTTGAGCCAAACCATTTTTTGACACCGCTGCCGCCTGGCTTCCTCCTTTCCACATGTAAGGCGTGTTATGCATAAATGTCACAAGACTGCTTCATTGTACCCCGTTGTTTGGCTCTTTCTAAGCTATTACAGCTTTCGTCGCTAAAGAAAATCTCTCCACCAAAGGTGCCGCAATGCTGGTATAGTTGCACTACCATATCGGCAAAATAAATTAAGTACCCAGACCCTTTTCCCCGCGCCGCTGCGCCACCGATTGGTCAACATAGGTCACGTGGTTTGCTGCTGCCTGCGGTTACCTACAAGCTTCCAAACAACGTAGCGTGGTCGCCGCGCTCGCGGTAGTATGGGGATTCGCACGTTTCACGCTTGTCTCTTAGATTTGGAAGAAAAAAGCCCTTCGAGGCAGCATGCTAGGCTGCTACGCTTTCGGGTGCAGCAGCCGGATAGAGTCGGGGAAGACCTTTTCTCCATTCCACGGGGGGAAAACAACCAGGAAAGGTGCTTTGCCAGGCTTCTTAGGATCAGCCGGCAAAAGTCTTGCGCATAGCGTACAGTGCACAAAATTAGGCTGTAATAGAAGAGCTACATGTGCGGACAAAAGAAAACAGAGCGCGCTGTTGGATGCGAGAGCGCTTGCTCTTAACAAATAAAGCCGCCGCGGTGGCTCAGTGGTTATGGCGCTCGGCTGTTGACCCGAAAGATGCGGGTTCAATCCTCTCCGTGGCGGTTGGATTTCAATGGAGGCGAAATTCTGGAGGCCCGTGTACTGTGCAATGTATAGGACAAGTTAAAGAACCCCAGGTGATGGAAATTTCCGGAGCCCTTCACTACAGCGTCCCTCATAGCATGAGTCACTTCGGGACGTTAAACCCCCATAAACCTTCTTAAATATTTCTTCATGTCCTATAGGGAAGGCATGGTGCTCGTGAAAGGAGATAAGAATGCGCACGCCAGTTTGTCTGTGTCTGCGTGCGTGCGCGCATGTGCGGCAAGTTCGTCAGCAGCTACGCTGCCTTCGGGAATCGCTCGATATGCATGTTTTTATGGTAATTGAGTAAGCAAAGAACGTACGAGAGACTTAAACACCACCAAAATAACATAATAATAGTGGGGTGCAGGGATTTCGGTCTGGGAGTGGAGCCCTTAGTCCAGGGCCCCAACGGCCCTCATGGTGGTGGTGGAAAACATTTATTCAAGGCTATTTACAGGAAAGAGTGGGGACTGGCCTTGAGGAAAATTTTAGGAGAGGTCCCTAGTCCGGGACCCCTGTGGCTTCCGCGGCAGCTCGGGTCCTAGCAACGAGAGCTCGTTGGCTCTGTAAGGTAAATCAGCCGAGCAGGGCAGCCTCCCAGCTATCTCGGTTAGGTGAGGGGAAAGGGGGGTAAGCAGGGTTAGAGGGGCATGCCCACACCATGCGGTACACGTCCGAGAACGCGCACCCACAATGCGGGTACTCCCCGTTAAAAGCTGGATTAAAATATTGCAGCACTGCCTGGCACAGTACCGTGTTGGTATATAAGCGGAGGAGCCAACGTTCCTCACTTTTGGTTAGCCCTTGCGCAGGGCGATGAAAGCGGCTACGCTGGCCGCCGCACCGCAGCCCGAGCGATCAGCTGACCACCGCATCCGGACATGTCACTACGCTAAACCGACCATGCTTCACCACAGGTGCTGTAGTCAGTGGTTCTACACTGCAGGAACACAGCAAGTGGTCCCTCATATACTGTTCGAACACTGTTGAACTATTTTTCAAACAAATTTTGCAAAGTAAGTGTAGTTCAGGCTAGTGTTTTGAAAGTACAGCGAGCAGTCCGCACGAAGGCCTGTTGAGAAGCGGTGCGCTGCCATCCGTAAACATGGAGTCCACCAAGTCTCCTGCACGCAGGTTACTAGTGCTCTTTCTTTCCCATTGGTGAAGCCACCAGCAGCGGGACAAGAACGGAGGAATATATTTATGCAGCGCGCCGTCCTGATAGCCTCCACGGCGCTGCAAACAACTTATGAAATATGTGCACCCTCTCACGCAGGCTGCGAACGTGCTACTATGCTAGCTAAGCTCGACACCGAGCACCATTTGTCGGCATGTGCCGCCCGGTGAACTGCGGATCGAGCGGGCGGCGCGCGTGGAACGCATGCTTTTGAGGGCGTGTTCACTTCTGTCCTTGGTGCACTCCGCCACCTAACGTATGCAGGTGTAATCTGCATCACTGCGCACAGTTATCCTTTCAGGCCGATTCACGCGACAGTCCGTTCGCCCGCAGCTCGTGCATCACGTATTGCAGCTGTTGAGAACGGGCCACAATCCCACCGCTGGAACCAGTGTTAAAGATGGGGCTTCTGTCCCACCGCTGGAACCAGAGTTGAAGACGGAGGGGTCCTGGAGATGACTAACTCGTTTAGCCCCGCAGGTACCGGCTCCGAATGACGATGTCGGACTGCGTTATCGAGGAAACTGTACAAAAGGGTTTATTCTACATATTTACAGAAGAGAATGGAATCGAATGCAATGCGAATCCTCCGATCACACAACAACATCCCGTTAAATACGGTTCGCGTTCCCCAGGTCCCTGACGGGGGAACTTAGTTCGAATAACGTTGTCCAATCGGATGGGCCATTGATGACGCTAGCGGTACCACCCCCGGCACGGGGCGGTGCTGAAGCTCTCTCGCTCTCTCACAGCTTGGGGGATGAGAAGGGGAAGACAGTCATCAAACACAGATGCGTCACCTTGACCACTGCCGCAAGTTTTCTGTGCGTTGCCTCCGTGGGAAAGCAGAATCCCGCAGTCTCCTCGCAGGTGGTTGAACCTTCTCGAACTCCCCCGCCGGATGGCCGAAGCACGAGACCCCTTCGACACAGCGTCTTTCAATTAGAAGCCTCGCTCAGCGTGACCTTGCGTAGCATCATCCCGTTCGGTGACCCGAAGGCCGACTCGGCCAACGTATACCGCTGCTTCCGCCGTGCTTCATGTGCATCTCTGCTTCCAGCGTTGCTGCTGCTGTCCCAAGTTCTCGTCGCATCTTTGCCTAACGACGACACTCGTTTGACAATAATTTCTCCCAGGCCCGTGGGAGACAGCGTCCTTCGATCGGTTCGGAGGTTCGGTGATTTGGAGAGCAACAACCCCGTCCGTCGTCGTCTATGCTTCTGCCGCCGGCGCCAGGCCTCGTCATATCCCTTGCTTTGCGATGAGTCACACCCGGCTCCCAGGACCACGTTGTCCACTCTTAAAGGGCCACGGACCAGGGTCCGGACATTTTTGAAAAACAAGCCCACTGCATAGATGAGGCATCAAAGATAACCTCTGCAAAATATTAGAGCCATGCGCGCCCCGAAAAGCTGCGAAAATTCAAATCAAAGCCCGTTCGTTCTTTCCTTCCTTCAAAAACGGGCCCGGCCCACTACTCTGCACCCCGCTGACGTCAAGGGGGGCTACTTTCGCTAAAGGCACTCCATTGGTGCATCGTTCTGACTGACGGGAGAAGGTTGGGCGTAGCCTTAGCGTCGCGTCGTCTGCACAAGGCTTTCCGCAGCGCCTTCTGTTCTGGCTCATGCCTACAAACCCGCATGAAGGAACAAAAAAAAAAAAAACTGCGGAGGGAGCGTGCGGCTACAGCCTTACCCCCCCCCCCCCCCCCCCCCTTGATCACGTCACGAGACGCTCTGCGTGCGCGCTCCCTTCTCAGTTTCTTTTCTTCTATGCGAGCCCCCCAAAACAAGGTTTTAATTAGTAGTGCAGCAGAGCCTTTCCCTCGCTCGCCCACATGACCGCTCCGCACACACACCCCTTATCTTTCGTGCATCTTGCGTACGCCTTGACTCCAATGAATGACATATGCTTTGGAGCGGAGAAAAGACTCAAACACACAGAACACAAACACGCATGGAGAAAAGCAAACGGGCGGTTGCCGGGTCCGCGCTTCGCCGTGTGTTTCGAACACAACCGACTTCCGCCCCTCCGCTCGTGAAACGGTGGGGAGGCCTAAAAGAAAATGAAAAGGTGGCTCGTTAACTGGGAATGACAAACAGATGTATGAAAGGATGCGCTCGCTAACAAGTCTAGGTGGTCGAGCCGATCGCGCCTCTCGATCGTTCAGTGTGCGGAGAAAATGCAAAAACCAAGAAAAGAATTCTATTGAAGGCGGGGCCATGACGTCGCCCTGTGACGCACTCCACAGACACCACGCCTCCGGCTTACACCGGAGAACGAAGGGGTGATTTTGCCTTGCCGAGCCTACTCGACGAGGAGCGGGAGAGAAGAATTTCGAGGAGGGAATGGAAGGAGAGGAGGCTAGCTCAAATAGAGGTAGAGAGTGTCTGCTGCGCTGGGGTGGGCACAGGCCCTTTAACACAGCGTAAGCTACACTACGCGGGTTAGAAGGAGCTTCGCGTGCCCTCTGCACCGACCATACTGCGCATGCGCGGCAGCCGTGTGACGTCATGAGAGGCGCAACTGCGTCGCCGGCGCGCGCGCTTCTCCCCAGTGCTCCGCCGATCAGCGCATTCCAGAGGTGTGGCGCAGGAGCCGCGTGCGCCCGCCGCTGGGTTTACGACTGCCGCGCCGCGCGCTACTGCGCATGCGCGAGGACGGCGCACCGGGCGTATATCTGCCAGTCGGCGGAGAAGACAGGAAAACCACAATTCCTCAGACCCCCGAGGTTGTCGCTTGGCAGTTAGCCGCTTACGCTACGTATATCTTGGCATAGCAGAGCTAAGCCGCTGCCAATTTTTATGCGAAGCATACTAGCCGCACAACCGAGCTCTTCCTTGCTGCGACGCGCGCGGCCGCGTAGCTACCACTTGACCTACATCGGCGCACCACGTGATATGACGTCACAACAGCTGTGAAAGCTGGGGCTCAACTCGTGCGCTCGCTTGCGGACGCGCAGCCTCCACCGGCGGCCTAACTCCCGCTCCTTCCGCTAGGGGCGCTGACGTCACAACAGCTGTGAAAGCTGGGGCTCAACTCGCGCGCTCGCTTGCGGACGCGCAGCCTCCGCCGGCAGTATGCTTCGCATCCTAGGCTTAACCATAAGCTAAGCCAGGCCATTTTTTTTTTATACGCCACTAAAAACTGGTCTGCGATCCCATGACGTCAAGCAGACGCGACGGACCAAAGGAGCAGACGACGCGCTGGGTGTACCACAGTTGCCAAATTATTTTAAAGTGTTTGGCAAGGCTGGTTGAAGCGGTTTTTCCTACCGACCCATGTCTGTGCGATTGAATGAAAGAAAAACTTTATTGAACTGCAGGGGAAGTCCTGCAGAGTGGGCGCGACCCTTTGTCCAATTCCTCAATGGCCTGGGCCGTCTTGCTAGCCCAGTTGTCAGAGCTAGTGCACGCATCTTCGCGGGCCGCCGCTAATTCCCGCGAGGGGAGAGGCACCTGTGCTTGCTTGCTTGACCAGTCCGCGGGCCGACAGCGCGCCTCTCAACGGACCGTCGTGTCACTGCTTTTTGGCGCGCATTTTCTCGCTGACGTCGTATCCGAAGGTTGCTGACCAGGCAGGCTACGAAATGGGAACCGGTATGTGCAATTAAGCAGATCTATGCGCTGGCATTTTGTTTGTTGTTGTATTTTACGTGCGCTGCCGCCTATGATAAGTGCTAGTCTATTTTTTTTTAATGTGTTGATCTGATGCATTAGAATGTAGGTTTATATTTCACTCGGTGGCGTAGTGACGTGCAAGATGAGATAGCCGGATCGGCCAGCTGCGGACTGAAAGTTGTTCTGGTGAAACGCGTGCCCCATAAACCATAACCGATCGCCAGTGGTTCTTCTTCGTTATCCACGTGCAGAGCAACTGCTGTTCGCGTTAAACTATTTCGAGTACGGATATGCAAGCACGATCGGTAACAATTTAAACTTCCGTTTCCGTATGTCAAATAGCAGACGGCAGGGCAAAGTGCTGACCGACGTATATCTTACTGTCGTTGGTATCTACCCTCGCGCCTTGGCCACAGCAATATATACACGACTGCACTACATTCTATGACACTGTCCCAACAGCTACGCGACGTTGTCACATGCACCGATGTGCAGACGAACGAGGCCCGTGTATAATGGCCGCACATGAGTTTCCTCCTACTCACGCTCAAGCGCAGCCGCATCAGCGCACACGATGCATACAGCGCACTTGCGGTTGCCCTAAATGAGAAGAACAGAAGAATTTGTTCACAAACAGCTTTATAACTTACATCCATTTCAGTTCAATTTCATCTTCATCATTCTGGAACAACCAACAATAAATAGGGTATAGATAAATAGCTTATGTGTTCCCTCTGTTTGGTCGGGATGCCGTGCGGCGCAGACTACGGGATTTCAAGAGCATAGCTCCACTCCCAGTCTTCGCGCCATGAAGTGGATGGCCAGCAGCTGCGGCCGCTGCTGCCACTCGGCCATGACGTCCTTGGGCGCGTCCACCTGGTCGCCCTGAGTCCTGTCCAGCAGGGTGGTACAGAGCACCGCACCTGCAGAAAGCCGTCGCCAAAGCGCGCTTTAGCAGGTCGTCGAAAAAGGCGTTTTACGCGACATCTTAATCGTACCGTGTCCTGCATGGATTCGGTCCCTGGACCAGGTCAAACCTTCAACTGCATTTTTGGGGGCACCGGCTCCACATCTCGTTTCGGAGCAAGGCGACGAAGGCGCTGATATATGCGCCAGTCTCTCGGGCCAACTGGCCTGTGTGTCTGCACTAAAGCGCACTCTTTTCCTCTCCTTCCCCTTATTTAGGGTATAGCAAACACAATGATATGGTACACGTTCTGGTATGCCAAAACTTAGAGGGACCATGCAAAGAATTAAAAGCCGCTTCCGGTAGCGGTGAAAATCGTCTGCTAGAGCCGCCGCGCGACCCCCTCGGGCAAGCGGGAGCCAGGGCATTGCCTTCACGCATATGTTTACAATTTACCTCTGCCGCCTCTTTCTGTAGCGAGTTCGAGAGTCAAGAAAGCGCAGAGACCGGAGAGACGCTGCCGACGCACGCTGCTCCTCGGGAGTGCGACAACCGGAAGTCGTAAACCGAACGTCAGCGAATGACGTATTCATGGGCGGAGCCCAGCCCCAGAGCTGTTTTCTTTATTTTTTGATGGTGCCCCGCGCGTACGAGTTGGGGGAGAGGAGGAGCGTGATTTTTAATCGTCTATAACTTCGTTGTTATTGATGCTAGCTAAAAAATTTTTGCGCTGGGGTGAAGAGTGATGGATTGCCTATCTTTGCGTAATCTCAATTAATTTATTGCATAGTCCCTTTAAGCAATGTTCGACGGTCTCGGAACAGCAGCTTAGGATAGATAGACAAGGGTTGAAAGTGGTAACGGAATACATCCGCTCGGGACAGGTAGTGATCACAGATCCGCACCACGGCAGTGAAATGACCAAGACAATAAGAGTTGGGTGGAGCACATTTCGAAGGTACTCCCGGATCATGAATGACACTTTACCCGTATCCATCAAGAGAAAAGCATATAACAGCTCTATCTTACCGGTGCTCACCTATGGGGCAGAAACATGAAGGCTAGCGAAAAGGTTTAATCTTAAATTGAGAGCAACGCAGCGAGCTATGGAGGAAAAAATTATAGGCACAATGTTAAAGGGTCCCTGAAAAGGGTGTTGGAGGTTGGCTATAAAATGCTTGCGTTATGTAGAGTACAGGCCACCGAGCGTTCATGCCGCATACAAGACAAAAACGAGTCGATAATTTACAGTACAATTTTAAGAACTTCCGCACCTCACGGCGACGAGCTTTCGCCCGAATCCGCGCGCATAGCGTTATGTAGCGCTCTTTGCGTCAACAGCGGAATGCCATCATTGGTTTGCCGCGCCAGCGCCGTCGACGCCAAACCAGTTTAGGAGGCGTTCGCTCCGCCCCCTGGGGAATTCCCTCGTGCGTCGGCGGAGGGGCCGAGTGCGTGAAGCCGGCGGACCGACATTTCAGCGTAAAGAGTGACGAGAGGAGAGGGAAAGGCGCGAAGACGCGGAAATTCAAATTTTGACTGCAAATAACTCAGCTTCCACAAAACGCATCAAAATGTTTTTTGCTGGAGAGTATTTGTGACGCTGCGTCCTTTAGCATCCTAGGCATATCGCATCTTTGTTGAGACCCCCTTTAAAGGCGCACTGAAAAGGAATCTGAACTCGGCTTTTTGTCGCGGGAACTCGATCTACAATTTCCGAACATTCTTAGAAACTTCGAATTACTGCCCTGTGCGGCCGATTTCCCTGATTTAAAACGGATTAACGTCCGGCTCCGGCCTCTTTTTTTTTTTTAATTCCCCACAGACGGTGGAAGGCGGCGTCAACTAACGTATGGACTTTGCGATTTGTGTTTTTGCTACTTGCAATGCAGTTCATGAAGAGACTCCACAAGCACCTCCGTGGAGCACGCTCGGTCGGCTCCGCGCTGTCACTGACGCCACCATTCCCGTTTCGTCACATGACATGTTACGCCAACAATATCGCTCACGCCACAAGTAGTTCTGCAGTAAAACTTCTATACTGTGACGGGCGCTGGGACTCGATCGGACTTCGGAAACCAATTGACGTCAGCCTCTCCTGCGGTACGAAAGCGGTACAATGCCATGAATGCCGTGTATCCTTCACCCCCTGTTCTTTAACAAGTCGCAGGCAAGAGCGCTCTAATCGCGACGCATTTGGGCGTATTGAGGACGCCGCCACGTGCAGTTCGTTAACATTTACGGTTTTACCGAATAAAAAGGTCTACGCTAAGCCTACCCCTCCGAAGAACCTGAGGCGGATCATTTTCATGTCGTTCGACCACTTTACTATTCGCATCTGGGCTTTTAAAGTCATATTATCAAAGTAGTCGGAACGAAAAAATACTAGTCGGTGCTTCACATAACTCCTAACAACATTCACATGATTTCAATTCAGAAGACCTATTTTTGAAATCTGAGTCCAAGCAGAGACCCGCGTGCGGCTTCGACAAGCGTCGTGCTCACCTTTGACGCCGGCGTGGTGACACATAGCAGCGAACTGCGAGGACTCCATCTCGATGTTGACGACGCCCAGGTCACGCAGAGGCGGATCATTTTCATGTCGTTCGACCACTTTACTATTCGCATCTGGGCTTTTAAAGTCATATTATCAAAGTAGTCGGAACGAAAAAATACTAGTCGGTGCTTCACATAACTCCTAACAACATTCACATGATTTCAATTCAGAAGACCTATTTTTGAAATCTGAGTCCAAGCAGAGACCCGCGTGCGGCTTCGACAAGCGTCGTGCTCACCTTTGACGCCGGCGTGGTGACACATAGCAGCGAACTGCGAGGACTCCATCTCGATGTTGACGACGCCCAGGTCACGCAGCCGCTCGAGAAACGCGAACTTGTCCTCCTCCGAGTAGTGGCAGATGGCCCCGTCTAGCCTTGCCTGGCCTGGACAACGGGGAGACGCGGCTATGCAGTCGCTATATGCAGGCACTACTTAAGCCATCCCTTATAAAAATGGTCTATGACAGTCTATAGACTTCCTATTGACTCTGCTGACTTCCTATAGATATTGCTTTTTGTCTATTCATAGTCTATAGACTGTCTATAGACAAAAGTCTACTAAAAGCGTATGGCCATAAATCTATAGATTGTCTATAGCTGTCTATGACATTTGTACTGCCTATAGACTGTTGTCTAGGATTTGTCTATAGACAATCTATAGACTGTCTTTCTAAAGATTTTCTTTGTAAGGGATATTTGCGCCGGCGTCCTTTGAACGACGAAAAAGTCAGCACTCCTTGGGCTTCTATAGATAAAAGGATCGTAGTGCCTGTGTCGCATCTTGAACATCAGTCCGCAATGGTGCCCGGTATCTGCCCCATGCTGCAAGCTGTTCGCGCACGCCGGCAATGCACGTATACGCCTCTTTGGGGACGCTTGGCCAAACATGGAAACTCATGAAAGTAATGACGCTTTTGCTTGTACTAAAGATATTGGAGCCAAAAATTAGAGGCTGTGACGAATGCAAGAGGTACTCTGCAGCCCCATACGTGGAGCTATCTTATTTAAAACTGGATGATTCAGAACAAAACTTATCACAGATTTTACAAGTGGCAAGCGAGGCCAAATATAAAGGTAACGGCTGCCTTTTCTTTCGAGAGTACCGACTGAATGAGTCCTAATGGCGCTATCTGGACTTGTTGCTCATTAAGAGCAGCAGCTAGACATTGCGCTTTCTGGAAGAAAAAAGAAAGGCAAGTTCTGGCCTTGTTTACTCCGCTAAAACTTCGGCGCTTATGTTTTGCCGTTTTCGAGCGTCAGAATTTTGAGAATAACCTCTGAATACTACTTATCATTAAAAGTAGCCAACATGTGAGAGCCTGTGACAACTGTAAACAGCTGGCCATTTCTATCCGTAAATATAATATAAGGAAACAAAATTCACTGTCGCTAGCGCGAAAAGTGACCGTGCTGTGATTCGGTTTGATTTACGGTTTATGGGGGTTTATCGACTCAGGCTATGATGGAGGCCGTAGTGAAGGGCTGCTGAAATTTCGACCCCCTGGGGTTCTTTCTTTAACGTGCACTGACATCGCACAGCGCACGGGCCTCTAGAATTTCGCCTCCATCGAAATTCGACCGCCGCGGCCGAGATCGAACCCGTGTCTTTCGCGTCAGCAGCCGAGCGCCATAACCACTGAGCCACCACGGCGGCGTGCTGTGATTCTCTATTACAGGACTGGTACTTGCATAAATAAAATGCACCTTCACTTATAAGCAGGCCGCAAAAAAAAAAGCCGTAAAATTAGTGCGTCACTGCGGCGATTTTCTGCCGCAGTGAATGCGCCCCTGATGATCAAAAAGACGGCGTTGGAAACAAAATAAAACAAAACAACGACAGAGAATTTTTGCCTAAATTCTATAAATGTGTGAAAGCAGAATTACATGAACGTTGGCTTGTCTTGTAACTTCGCTGTTGGCTTTCTAATGTTGGCTTATGATGCTCTTTTTCATGCCGTGCTATCATTGTGTACGCATGTTTTTATTGAAATGAAGCACACGTGTGCGATGGCTGCCGTTTATATACCGATGGATGACGTCACCACGATTGTAGCGCCCCGGTGTGGGCGGGAGTATCGGCCAAGCGGAGGCGCGAGGAGTGTAAACGATGCAGGCAATGGCGGCGCCATCGGATGCGAAGGCTACATAGAAGACACACTCCAAGCAGCAGTGGACATCATTGAGGCATGCGCATGGGAATCCGGCCTCACTTGTTCTGAGCAAAAATCTGAACTCTTCGTGATCCGTCGTAAACAAAGAGGTAGGCGTACCACGACATCCCCCCCGCAAATAAACGTCTATGTTAATGGACGATCTGTCAAAGAGGTACAGACCATGAGGATACTGGGGTTGTATTTACAAACAAATGGAAAGAATACTGACACACTCACTAAGCTAAAACGCACGGTAGAAGCGACGGCGCGATTAATCCGCCGCATAGCTAACCGCAGACAAGGGGTGAGGGAAAGAGATTTATGCCGACTAGTGCAGGCCTTTGCGCTAAGCAGGATACTCTATGTCACCCCTTATCTCAAATTTTCGAAAGCAGAAAAGGACAAATTGGATAGTATGATACGGCAGGCCTATAAGGCTGCGTTAGGACTCCCACTAAATGCCTCAACTGAAAGGCTTATGAGGTTAGGAGTACATAACACCTACAATGAACTGAAAGAAGCCCATTTAATGGCTCAAACAGCGCGATTAGCCAATTCCAGAACTGGCAGGAGTATTCTTACCAGGCTCGGAATTAACTTTCAACCTACGAATAACGATGCTAAAGTAGATTTACCCCGCGACTATAGGACGGCCCTACTAATCAAACCACTCCCCAAAAACATGCACCCCCTACACCATGAGGGTAGAAGACAAGCAAGAGCCAAAGTCTTACATAACAAATACAGACAGTGCGCTGGAACACTTTATGTAGATGCGGCAGAATACAAAAATACCAATGCCTTTGCAATTGTGGTTGTGAACGAGAATGGTGACCACATCGTCTCGGCGACAATCAAAACGAAATCCTCTGAAACGGCAGAAGAGGCGGCTATAGCCCTCGCCCTAGCGCATACCCAAGGGAGCATCATCTTCAGCGATTCCAAAATGGGTATCAATAATTTCGCTAAAGGGCGAATTACAAACACCTCCCTTAGAATCCTTAACGCAACCAAATTCTCACCAAATTATTCCGAATTGATATGGGTCCCAGCCCATTCGGGGAATCCGGGGAACGAGGCAGCCCACAATAAAGCCCGAGGTTTCGTCGACCGGGCAGTGGATGAGTCTGGCTCCCTGAATTTCACGAAGGACTCCATGATCACATATCATGATCTCACCAATCATTTTAAACTAGAGAGGAGAATTTTCCCCCCTCCAGACAAAAGACTTACTAAAGAACAAGAGGTTACGTGGCGTCGTCTACAGACGAGATCGATACGCACCCCATCACTCCTCGCGCACATTTATCCAGATCTTTACAACCCAAACTGCAAACACTGTGGCCACCGTGCTACCTACGATCACATCCTGTGGGACTGCAAAATAGAGCCACCTCCGGGTGATCTAGTTACAGCTCCTTCTCTCGAGCGGTGGGAGACCGTGCTGGCTAGCTCTGACCCCAGAACGCAAGTTTTGGCGGTGGAGTGGGCTGACAAAGTCGTCGAGGGCTATGTACTCTCGACCACTTAACGCGACCTCTTGCCAAGCTCTTCCCGGCGAATAAAATGTTTTACAATCAACCATCGGCATATTCGATCCTCATCAAGCTAACCTAACCTATCTGCTCGAATGTGGTCAAAATCGCGCAGCTAGATTCATACTTTCCAAGTATACTCCTATCACTCAAGCGTCACCGAATTGAAGTCCCACCTTGATATCCGCCCCTTAGCTTCCCGCCGTGAAATAGCACGTCCTTGTTTGTACCACAGATTTTTTTCATACCTTGCCTCCGGACAACATCTTCATCCGCGCAGCCCCTCATTTATCCCGCCACAGCCATCCAAAAGCCGTTTATCTCGAGCGCGCCCACACTACAACATTCCAGAAATATTTTTTCCTACGAACAGCCCAGGACTGGAGCGACCTTCCCACCCACATCTCCCTGTTAACAGACAATCATGAATTCAAGACCGCCATCAAAAATCTCCTGTAAAATCACCTGTATTGCCGTTCTTCACGCCCACCCCCGTGAAGGGGCCTTTGAGGTATCAATAAATATGTAGATAGCACAAACCCACAATCATCCCAAAATCTTGCTCGTGGTTTACTCATTGGAATAGTGTTTTCGCACTAAAAAAAAAAACTCGGATGATAAGGTGCTTCCCGTGAGTGACTGGCGCACCGCGGTGCATCTGGCGCTCACCTTCGTAGAAGTCGTTGGAGCTGAGCGTCTTGCCGGCCACCACGTGCACCCCAGGTAGGCACTCGCGTCCCACAGCCACTATCTCGTCGGCCAGCTGCGAGTCCAGCACGCACGGACGACGCACAACCTCGCCCAGGATGTGCTGTATTGAGGAAGTAAAAGGGACACGTGCGTACGCAGATGACCAGCACGCGACGAGCACCAGTGCGAAAAAGAGGAAATGCTCCTCCCACGTTGCAACGCCACACGGCAAGATATAGCGCCTCAGGGCTATGCGTTCTTCGCGTTGCACTCCTTACTCCCTACATTTTGTTCCTACTGTCTTCGCCCGTTTTTTTACTAGTCTGGAACATTTACCTTTCATTTGCCCCGTTGCAGTTCAAGCCCCCCCCCCCCCCCCCCCCCTTCTTCATTACCCGTACCCCACTCCCTTCAGGGCGGTGGGCCTGTCCACCCTCGGACCAACTGACGGACCACCTGTCCTCGGTGACTCTGGCGCACGATATCCTCAACACTGCAGCGGTTTTCGAATGCGAGAAATGGCCCAGATTTGTTGAGCCACAGCGGCGACGATAATTCCGTTTTCAAAATTCTAAAAATTGATATGGCTATTACTAACGGCCGGCTACAAATCTGTGATTGCAATCAGGTACCTATCGGTAATAGTTAAAAAGTTAATAGAATTTAGTTAATCACTTACCTAGTTAACATGATTCGCCTGTTTTTTGACGTCCGCAAACACTGGTATTAGTATGCCGCAAAAAGGTTTTCGTTGCCTCAAAAAAAAATTTAAAGAATTTTGGACCTTCTAAAAAAGAAAAAAACACTCGTATACTTGACGGCCGCAGCCACGATATTGCCAAACCGTCAGTCCGTGGTAGAAGGTACAGTGTAACTGCCACGAAAGCGTACGCCAGCATTCTCGTTGCACGGAATTTGGCGAAAGCTTCAGAGGGGGTCGGAAAACGGCTAAAACAGCTCTAAGAACGAACTGGTGAAGGCACTGCTGCATGTAAGAGAGACACCGAACGCTGCCTGTGCTATCCCGAGAGATATGGGCTATCTCGAGCGATAGAAGCACCGCAGCTCTTGAATGTTTCGATAGTATCCACAGAGAGGGCCGCTATCGGAGGAAACTTCGTTCGAGGTAGTGCGCGGCAGCAGGGGCAGCTGATGACAGCACACTATAAGTAGTAGTAGTAGTAAAGACTTTTAATCGACCATAATTTAAAGGCCGAGCATTTCGACCGTCTAGGCGACCAGAAGCCGCTGTTCTTCCCCTTCAGCGCCAAGCCAGTCGAGCCAGGTGGTGATGGATAGAGAGGGTGGGGGGAAGGAACCCGACTGCTGAGCAGCCGGGCAATAGAAGAGGCAATGGGCCAGGTCCGCATAGATACAGGGGCAGTTGGGACAGGAAGGGTCCGATCGATAGCGATAGAGGAAGCGGCGGGACGGGGTGATAACTGCATTCATCTGAATGTGCCGAAGAAGGCGAGACTCCGGCACCGTAAGTGATGGATGAGGGGGAGGGTAAAGGCGTTTGTCGAGGTGGAGCTCAAGGTAGACCTCTTTTATGGTGCGGCGAAGGGTGAGTCTCCCACCGTCCTCCGAGGGCTTGGGCCAGGGGATCAACGGTGCCCGGAAAAGTGTGTCGCGGACGAGCTGATGGGCCAGCTCATTGCCGTCAATCCCTGAATGCCCAGGGACCCAGCGGAGGAAAACGATGGAAGGCTGCAGTGCGGAGACCGCTCGTTCGACCTCCTGTTGGAGAGAAGGGGTCAGGGTGCGTTTCTGTATGTGGTGTATAGCGGCTTGTGAGTCCGAATAGACTGTGTACTCTTGGATAGAGGGAAGGAGGGAAAATGACTGGAGGGCATGCGCAATGGCGAGGACCTCGAGGGACAATGCGTCTGGAGGGTGTAGATACGGCCCGCTGGTGTGGGTTTCAGGAGCAGGGAGGTGTGGATGGTACAGGGCGTAGCCGCAGGAACCTCGAGGAGCCACGAAGGAGGCATCCGTGTAAGCTACACCCTGGGTATCAAAGAGAGGGGAATGGTGCTGTGCGGCCGCATGACGACGTCCGGCGTGCAGGACGGGGGACATGTTGGTCGGGAGGGGAAGGATACGAAGATTGGGGGCGGGTGTGTGAATAGGAGAGGTAAACGGGGAGATTGGAATGGGCGATATACCCGCTTGAGTCAATAACCACTGACCCTGACGGGTAAGGGAAAGCCGGGCAAGCTGCGAGTCACGATGGAGACTGAGAAGAGAACGAAGAGGATGGAAGAGGCCTGTGGCAAAGAGCTTAGTGGTAGAGGTAGTGATAGGGAGGTTGAGAGCTGCCTTGTAGAGGCCCACAAGGGCAGTCTCGAGAGCGTTAAGTTGAGTCTGAGTGAAGGAAGCGTAGGGTGCAAAGTATATGTGGTACAAATGGCAGTGGGTCGCCGTACTCACCATTTCGATTTCTTCCTTCAGAAGGCCGTTCACGGCCGCAGTGCTGACCACAACGGACCCTGGCGGGACACCTGAAACAGACGTGCCGAAGAAAGCTGCATGACTGTTTAAGTTAACAACGGTGTGACGCATGTAAACAAGCTCGGAGGCATGCGTAAATCTCTATCAGATAGTAGTAGTAGTAGAAGAAGACGTTTATTCGGCCAAAATTTACAGGCCGAGCATGTCGACCGCCTGGGCGACCAGAAGTCGCTGTTCTTCCTTCCCTTCAGCGCCAAGCCAGTCGAGCCAGGTGGTCTATCAGATATATTCAGCAAAACTACGCAATTCGTTTCGCACACACCCTACTTGTAATTCATCTTAGGCGCGTTGCCATGCAAAATAGCAACAATCGTTGCTTGCAGACACGCCTCAGACTACAGCATTCGGCAGCTGATTATGGGATCGCAGGATCGAATCCCCGCCGCCGGGGTGCGTTTCGATGGAGGGTAAATGCAAAAGAATTTCATGTGTGCTGCCATGTCAGTGCTGGCTGAAAGAACCGCAGGTGATCTTAGATTAATCCGGAGCCCTCCCTCGCGGCGTACCTCGTAGTTCAGAGTGCAGATTCGATATATAAAAATTCATTACCATCATTAAACATTATTAAATCATTGACTGCACTCAGCATTCCAAGTACATAGTGTAATTATCATGTAAAGATCTTTTGCTCAGCCCTCATTTGTATGTTTTTTTTTTCTGTGCCTCCCATGCGGATTGAGGAAGTGAAACAAATGAAGCTTTTTGGCTTTCATGTCTCCATATGTTACTTTGGTACAAAATTGGGCCAATTGTGTTTGATTCACGGTGGTGGTGACGATGGTGTTCGTTTCTGTTCGTCTCGTGGTGTTCGTCTCTTGTGTCCTCGTCTTTTGCTGCGCTACAGTGTATTGGAATTTTTATAGAAGGGCAGCTGTGGCCAAAGACCGCCATGGTACACGGTGTTTTCGTCTGCTCAAAGAGGGGTCAAAGACCCGTCTTCCAAGCATTTCACTCCAGATAAGCCAAGCAACAGGCCAGGAAGCTTGTGCCAATGTATCACCGATCAGTAGAAGAACGGCAGATTGGGCGATTTGGTGTTCCGTGGTGACAGGAAAATTCAAACAGCGCTAGACAACATGACCAGAAAAAAAGACACGAACCGGGCAAGTCATTGCAGTGTAAATGCGTGCCTTTCTTTGACGACACAGAATTGTTATTTTTTCATAATGACAAGACTACAAGAGAAGTCGCTGAAGCATTTCAAATCACCAAAAATCGAATGGTTGCGTTAGCAAAACTTCGTTAACTTTGTCAACGAAAGAAATGACATTGCTACACAAAGGGTAGCTTGGAGGCAGGTACAACACTAGCGATTGTTGTGGCTTGTTGCAGTTTTTATCTGAACTTTGACGTAGGACTATGCGCACGTGTGCCCATTTTTGTATGTATATACTGACTTTTTCCGTCAAATAAACTCAGTTGTAAGTTCAGCGCCGTCTTTGTCTCCTCCTCTTTCTGGTCCCGTTGTCTAGCGCTGTTTGAATTTTCTTGTCACCGATGAGTGCCCGGTAGGGATCGAACCCCGTACCTCCCCCGCATGCGAGGCGGATGCCCAAACCACTAGGTCATCGCTGCGGTAACTGATTCACGGTGCAATAGCGAAAAAGGTGCGACGTGAAAGAAAACAAGTGCGCAAGACAAGCGCTGTTCATTGCCCGGCGTTGCTGCTCACCGATTCCGCCGCTGGTGCCGATGCGGATAAGCACCACGTCCCGGCAACGCGCGTAGTGGATCAGCTTCAGGATCTCGTGCATCAGGATGGACAGCGACGGGGCGCCCATGCCGTGCTGCGGTGCATGCCATAGTTAGCTGTACCCGCACGCACGGTGATATCAACAAGCATTCATATGCTCTTTTCTTTTTTGCTATGCGACTGGTAACACTGTCAATTAATCTTTGCTAACTGCCTCAGCTGTGTTATGTAGAAAATCATTCTATTTTATTCATTTACGATTCTATAGATTTGCAAAATATTCCCTTCTACCCTAACTACACAGCCAAGCGTCCCCAGATCCGGGGACGAATGCCCGAAGGTGGCAGCACAAATAGCAAGAGGACCTTCACGTCTCGCATTGTCATCTACGAAAGGAGAATCAGGGGTGCGTGTGCCTCCTGCTAGAGTATCCACATGCCAGTGTCTCCGTTTAGAGTGTCGACAACCATGGTTCGGACGGGAAACGCCATTTTTCTTCACGAGTATTGCACGGACACGTGGACATGAAACTTCCGATTGAATTTCTGTCTGAAATGAGACTTGAGTACCTGGCAGCTATGCTGGACAACCTCGTAAACCAGAGAGCCGGCCTGTTGCAAGCAAACACTCACGCTGACGGAGAGCACGGGCCCGCACTTGAACATGGCGTAGCGGTACGACCGGTGGCTGATGTCGCACAGCTCGGCGCCCGTCGGCAGCTTGATGCCCAAGCGGCGTCGTGCGAGGTGCGCGAACTCCTGCATCCGGGCTGGCGTGCCACCCATGCACACGAACTGCGCCAGAGGAGTCACAGCGGCTGCTCAGAATTACAGTAATGAAAACTATTGTGTCACTTGTATGGCAATGTCTCCTTCACTGAAAAAGAAACGTTGATGAAACTCCACACAGCACTCGAGATCGGCTGGTGTTCTGCTTATCTGCTTATCGTGTCCTTTTTCCACTGCTGTAGGATGTACACTTCGCCCAGTTAGAGCCAAGTTAGGGAGGACGCAAGAAGGCCTGAATGTGAAGAGGATTAAGCTATGCCTGTCATGTAAGAACGTTCAGCAGTGTACACGCACCTTAACATCTCCGAACATCTCCTGCAGGTCGTGCGTATCCGTCGCCAGGGCTAGGTGATAAAGGTGGTCGACCTCCATCTTGGACAGGTGCGGGTTGTGCAGGCGCAGGCGGCCGTCGTCGACCTGCTCGTCGTCGCCATTCCCGTCGAGTCTGCAACGAGACACGACGGCGCCCGTTGTGATGTCGTTAGCGCTGTTTGGGAACACCGTACCGGCACTATTGACTTCTTTCGCGATGCCATGCCGGACTTGTCCCAGTTATTAATCCGAGAGCATTATCGAGAGCTCTGTCGTGTCAGCAAAAAGTGTCCGCAAAACATGTCCACAAATTTTGTCCGCACGGTTACGTCGTTCTCTTAAGATGAATGTGCGAATATGTGATTGTGACAGATAGTGTGTGACAAAATATTGCCGTCGAAAAAATTTGGTTGATGAGGGGTAATTAGTTACTTAATTAAACGCGAAAAATACACTTGGACGTCAAAATAGCATGGAAGTCGATATAGTAAATGGACGTCAGAACAACCACGGACGTCGATATAGTATGTGCACATTTTGCTTTCGCATTGTTCCAGTGCGGGTTGCCGCAGTGATCTCGAAGTTTTTCTTGTGAGAATCTTACACCTCTGCTCTTTGCGCATCGGTGCGACTCTGCGGGCGTGTTAACACGTGCGTGCAATGTACTCGGGTCTGTATTTTCCTCTCCAGTATACTACTCGCGTCGTATTCGGTCGAGGCAGGCCGTCTATTGTGCAACTTTTGATCGTATCTGCAAGCTCTTTCCTAGCGCGCACCGTCCATCCAACGATATCGATAAAGATGCGTAAGACCTGCTCAAGTCTGAATAAGTCTATGAGACATAAGGAAAAGCGAAAGTAGTGCACGCTGTCTTCTCTTGACAAAGAATTTTAATGGCGCAAGGGCAGCTTTGTGCAGGGAGCGATATGGCGCAAGGCGTTTTGGTCTACGCAGTTTTGGGTCAAGTACTCATTATTTTGCAGACAGTTCACCTCGCGTTTAGGGCCTCCCGACAAGAAAATAAGCGTAAAAAGATTTCCATCCCAGAGAAGCCGAGCCCCTGGCCGGAGGAAAGCTTGTACTCACCGGAGAGCCGGTGGGTGCTCGGCAGCACTGGATATCGACCCGCATGT